>NC_138774.1:70909414-71399414 GCF_965119305.1 Pelophylax lessonae
GTTTACCCCCCCCTTCATGACCAGGCCATTTTTTGCGATACGGTACTGCGTTATTTTAACTGATAATTGCATGGGCGTGCGACGCTGTACCCCAAAAAAATTGATGTTGTTTTTTTTCCCACAAATAGAGCTTTCTTTTGGTGGTATTTGATCACCACTTCAGTTTTATTTATTGTGCTATAAACAAAAAAGACCGACAATTTTGTAAAAAAAAAAAAAAACAATATTTTTACTTTCTGCTATAAAACATTCCCAAAAAAAAAAATTAAAAAATCGAATTTCTTGATCAATTTAGGCCAATATGTATTTGCTACATGTTTTTGGTAAAAAGAAAAATCCCAATAAGCATATATTGATTGGTTTGCGCAAGTTATAGTGTCTACAAGCTATGGGATAGATTTATGGAATTTTTATTTATTTATTTATTTATTTTACTAGTAATGGTGGTAATACACAATTTTTAATAGGACTGCAACATTGCAGCAGACAAATATTATACTAAGTGAAACTTTTTGACAAACCAGTGACACTAATACAGTGGTCAGTGCTAAAAATATGCACTGTCACTGTACTAATGACACTGGCTGGTAAGGGGTTAACATCAGGGGTACTCAAAGGGTTCATTGTGGTCCCTGGGAGTACTTGCTAACTGTGTTGGGGAGGTGCTTTGACTGGGGGGGGGGGACAGAGATCCGTGTTCCTGCTTTGCAGAAACACAAGATCTTCATCTTCCCCTCTCACAGAATGGCGATCTGCCTCGTTTACATAGGCAGACTTCTGTTCTGCCTCTCTCGGGAACGATCGCCGGGTGCCAGTGAATATCGGGTCCACAAGACCTGCAGATTGGCTCCAATCACAGCAAGAGCGGGTCTCGAGCGGCGTGCATGTGCGCCCCAGACCCAGAAATTAGAATGATGTACAGGTATGTGATTTTGCTAGCCTCAATATATGTGCGTGGGGCGGTCTGGAAGCAGTTAATAAAACAAGATATGCAAAGTGCAGTAGCTTATAGTCAGCAATAATTTATCATGGTTCTGTTGTAGCTAAGCAGTTGTCTTCAAACTGAGGCCCAGTGTGGCCCTTTGCCTTCGAATGGACCTTGGAGCATTATTCCTCCCACTGACAGCAACAATGGGGCAGACCTCCTCCTGGGGACACAAAAGAGTCCTCCCACTGACACCAAACATGAGGCACAAAGGATGAGGCTATATTAATTCTACTGAAACTAATGAAGGGGCACACACCCTTACTGACTACAGGCTCTAGATTTTTTTTTACAGCAAATGAACACACACATTGGGTCATTTTATACTCCCATTATCAACATTCTGGTCCCTCTGAAGTCTGAAGGACAGTGCACTGGCTCTTTTTTTTAGACATTTTGAGGATCCCTGCTTTAAGCAAATAAACAAAAGGAACAGTCCATTCAGAAATGAAAACTTAGCATTTAAAGTGAACCTTAAGTCTGGAAAAGAACCAGTATGCTGTAATAGACACTTCCAGAGTGTTCATGAGCATGAATGAATTGCTCAGACGTCAATCTTGAATCTACCTTATGAAGTTGGCCACCATATGGACTAAGTACTGGCAGTAATAAAGGACTCCCTGCATGTATGGCAACCTCAGCCTAAACTCTGACAAGGCCATGCCCCAACTCATCTCACTCCACCCTTTGGAGCTCAGTTCATAGGCACTCCAGCGGTGGATGCTTGGGATTCATACTCCGTTCCAGCGAGCTTGAGCAGCACACAAAGCAGTCCAGAATTTTCATTTCTAAATGAAAATGTAGCACTTGTACCCTGCACCACACGGCATCCTCCAGTTTACATGTATTTCTATACTGTACTTTTGGGAGTATCCACTTTCTGTTGGTATTTATATTTTTCCTACTACATTTTTGGTAATGCACTAAGTGTTTGCACCTTCCCAGTTTGTACTTTTTATAGCTTTACATTGGATTCTCCTATCTCCTATCATTCGCCAAGCATTCAGGGCATTTATGGATGTGTTGCGTGTTAAGCCCTATCTCTCTGTGGAGGATCTCTGAGTGCTGGGAGTTTTTTTCTTGTGTTGTAATATCTTTAGTATATCTTAAAAAAGTTGGTTACATAGCACATGATCATGTAATAAGAGGCTACAGCTTCACCAACAAGAGCTGTAAAGGCCATCTGAATTTGGTAGCAGTGGATTATGTAAAACCAAGATTAAAGAAAACAGAGAGCTTTCAGAGTTTTTTTTTTTTTTAAGGATGTTTTAAGTACTTTCATTGTGCTTTACAATTTAAGATAATATCTTATGTCTTCATAGGAAAGCCATTTAACCCTACTTTCCTGGTGAGTTGTGCTGTATCCAACATCATCTGCTCCATTGCATTTGGGAAACATTTCAATTACAATGATGAACAATTCCTAAAACTTCTTTATAATATCAATAGCATCATTCGATTTATGAACTCTGGATTGAGTGCGGTGAGTACATAATTGATAACATGAATGCCTGATGTCCCTAAGCACTCCATACAACCACTTCACTCTATTCCTAATCTAGCGCTTTAACACTTAAAGGAGAAGTACAGCCAAAGCAGAGCAGAGAGCTGGTGGTGAAGGACAGTCAGCAGCTCTCTGCTCAGGGAGCCCTGAGAACCAAGCGATCGGCAGTGTTTGATCGCTTGGTTTTCAGTGTTAGAGCCAAGGGGGGCAGATGCTGCATTTCCGGCGTATAAGACAACTGGGCGTATAAGACACCCCCCTAATTTTCAAGTTAAAACATAGGTTTTGGGCTATACTCACCGTATAAGACTACCCCCCTTTCGAAGCAAGGCAACACCATTAAAAAACATCAGATTTCTCATAGATCTCCAAGGTACCCCAAGTACTGTAATACATGTAATCTCTCATAATATCTCCAAGATACCCTAAGTATAAGTATTACCAGTAGATGTAATCTCAAGACGCTGGCTGTGCGGGAATCTTGTTCCAGTAAACCCTATGTACCGTAGCTTCGGCTACATACAGTACACCGCGCTGAGCCAATCACAGTGAGCGATGTATTCTATTATTGAATGCAAAGCCTGCTCGGATTGGCAGAGTCAGAGAGGCGGGCTGATGTTACTCCGCCAATCCGAGCAGGCTTTGCATTCAATAATAGAATACATCGCTCTCCCTGATTGGCTCAGCACGGTACACTGTATGTAGCCGAAGCTACGGTACATACGGTATACCGGTACAGGATTCCCACACAGCCAGCGTCTTGAGAGATTACATCTACCGGTAATACTTATACTTAGGGTACCTTGGAGATATTATACTAGGGGATTTTTTTGAGGTTCAAAAGTAGTTTTATACGCCAGAAAATACAGTAAGTATGAATCTGAAATACAAACCCAAACCCACACTTCTCTTTTAATCTAATAATTACCAAGAGACTCTTACCCCTTCCAACACATTAGGTTAATGCATAGTTAATCTTTTAAAATTTTAGAAAGAGTGGCTTCCCTCTTCGAATTCCTGTCAAGTTTGTATTGCTATCTACATCCTTAGAGTAGATTCACCTTCTCTAATTGTCCTGTGATCAATGTAAATAGAGACAGAAAGTGAGGAGAAATCCAAAATGTTATAACTGTCACCAGAACCAGAGAGGTAAGGGTAAATCTTTCTATCAGGACACAGGTGAACTCCCTTCGTTTTGAAGAGATTCTCTATCACTTTCTGTTGCATTTCCAGGGCAGGAAGTAAAATTTATGCTGCCCAACAGGACACAGATTTTTAGAAGTTTCAACCCTCCCCTAATCTACCCAAGCCAAAAAGTGGAAGGTTTTTTTTTTTTTTTTTAACAATATTTTCATTGAAAAGTTTGAGAAATACAAACAGAATATTAAAGTACATTATTATTACTAGGCAGGTCTGACAATCTAAATTGGGTTAGGTTAGGTAAAGTACCCAAAAATACCAGTGTAAGGGTTGGCAGTCTTGCAGTCACCCTATGGTTCGGATGACTATACTGGTCAGTATATTAATGTATTATTTTATTTAATCTAGAATTCAGTAGAAATTTTGAACTTTTTTTTGAACCATTGCCTGAACTTTCTTGGTAGTAGCATTGGTAATGTATGATGGGGGTGATCTACCCCTAGAGAAAAGAGAAGAAAGGAACGTAGATTAGACTTATAGAAGCACGTACAATGTCTTATGGATGAATGCCTAGGTCCTCTTAGCAGATTATGTGGACTGGATTTTCAGTTTTCCCAGCGATTGTGTCAAAGACGCCTTAAGATACCATTCAGTATATTGGAAAGAAGACATTAATGTCATTATTTCTGTTGGAGAGAAAGTGTATTCAATGTACGCACGCCACCTCTAAGGGGAAGTTTTGAGTAAACATGCACTTTAACCCTTCACCCCATTCTTGATAGCATGGCTCTTCATTGTAGATACCCTTGCCATGCTTCATCCCTAACCAAGATTGAGCTCTGGTCACACATGGAGCCCTTGAATATACATCAAGATGTGTGGGAGCCTTCTCTTTTACTTCTGAGTATGGTGGCTGAGTGTCCAAACACTAGGCCCAATCCCTGTCGTGTGAGTAAGAGAGGTCATTACAGATTGCAAATAGGGTTTATAGAGGGCTTTCCTTTACATACACCGCAAAGGGGTTTAAACATGGCTTCCCTCTCAGTATTTTGGCAGGTGAATGGGGTGAAAGGGAACATGAGAAGGTTATGATTAGTAACATAGTAATTAAAAAAAAAAAAAACATTATAAATACCCTTTTTTTTCCCTTTTTATAAGTGATCACAATCCCTCTATTCTCAGCTGCATAAGAGCTATGGGAAGGAGAAGTAATAGGAGAAGCAACAGCACACTGTTCTTCCCAGTGAAAGGCTGTGCAGGGGGGGAGGGGATGTCAGAACAAATCTGATCATTGGAGAACAGCCTGAGTTCCCAGCATGGTTAGAGAACTGAACAGGGTGACCTCTCCTGTCTAGTGTGTACTAGAAGCAGAGGGACTGGCAGGATCACCAGGGATTTCACACAAAGGAAGCAAAAAACAGAGATCAGGAGACTTTCTCATACAAGTACATGCTTCAGCAGGCACATATCAGGAATATAAGATGCTGGGGTAGCAAACACTTTAATGACCATCAAATCTGTTACTTCTTCATTGTCCAATCACCAAATGAATGCTCATCTGCAGCAGAGAAGAAGTCACCAACCTAAATGTACTGTATGGTTGGGCTGTGTAAGTCTCTGGACAAAGCCACTAATCTTTCTGCCGATAGAGCAGCTCCCATATATGTACACTGCTCAAATCTTTTTTAAAGGAACACTTTTTAATCAGAGTATAGCATTAAGTCAATTAAACTCCTTGGATATTGATCTTGTCAGTTAAGTAGCAGAGGGGGTTGTTTCAGCTGCTGAAATTAATAACAGGTGCCTTAGATGCTCAACAATGAGATGACCTCCAAAACAGGAATGGTTTTACAGGTGGAGGCCATTGACATTTTTTTCCCTACTCATCTTTTGTGACTGTTTTTCACTAGTTTTGCATCTGGCTAGGGTCAGTGTCACAACTGGTAGCATGAGGCGATACCTGGACCCTCTAGAGGTTGCACAGGCAGTTCAGACCCTCCAGGATGGCACCTCAATACGTGCCATGGCCAGAAAGTCTCAAGAGCATGGAGGAGATTCCAAGAGAGACAGGCAGCTACTCTAGGAGAGCTGGGCAGGGCTGTAGAAGGTCGTTAACCCATCAGCAGGACCGGTATCTTCTTCTTTGTACAAGGAGGAACAGGATGAGCACTGCCAAAGCCCTACAAAATGACCTGCAGCAGGCCACTGGTGTGAATGTCTCTGACCAAACAATCAGAAACAGACTCTATGAGGGCGGCCTGAGGACCCGACGTCCTCTAGTGGGCCCTGTGTACACTGGCACCGTGGAGCTCGATTGGCATTTGCTATTGAACACCAGAATTTGCAGGTCCAGCACTGGTGCCCTGTGCTTTTCACAGATGGGATGAGGTTCACCCTGAGCACATGTGACAGACGTGAAAGGGCCTGGAGAAACAGTAGAGAACATTACGCTGACTGTAACATTGTTCAGCATGACCGGTGTGGTGGTGGGTCAGTGATTGTCTGGGGAGGCATATCCATGGAGGGATGCATAGACCACTACAGGCTAGACAATGGCACCCTGACTGCCATTAGGTATCGAGATGATATCCTTGGACCCATTGTCAGGCCCTATGCTGGTGCAATGGGTCCTGGGTTCCTCCTGGTGCACAACAATGCCCAGGCTCATGTGGTAAGAGTATGTTTCGGTCCATCTGATGCTGCCAGGTTGCACCTCAGTATGTGCAAGAGCTCAGTGATGCCCTGGTCCAGATCTGGGAGAAAATACCACAGGGCACTATCCATCGTCTCATTAGGAGCATGCCCCGACGTTGTCAGGCATGCATACAAGCACATGGTGGCCATACAAACTACTGATTACCATTATGGGTTGCTGCCAGTGGCGTACCAATTTGCGGTCCGCCCCGGGTGCCACACATTAGGGGGGTGTCAGGGAAGATCAGGGTGACACCCGGGGCCGGCCGCCAGACTGCTTCCACCGCGGAGGAGGAGGAACTGTTTAAAGCAGAGAGGATGTGAGAGACTCACTGTCACTCCCGAGCCCTGAATACACACCGATCGGCGCTGCCGCAGTTTACTGTGCTGGTTAATGAGAAGGTGATTGGTTGCTAGGACCGCCTATCAACCAATCACCTCACCTGCTCATTAACCAGCACAGTAACTTCTGCAGTTCCCGCCGAGGCGCCGATCGCTGTGTATTCAGGGCTCAGAGTGACAGTGAGTCTCTCACATCCTCTCTGCTTTAAACAGTTCCTCCTCCTCCGCTCTCCTCCTAAAAAGGTGGGGGGGGGGGGCTTTGTATTGTAAAGGGGTTATTTTGAGGGGACGGGGGGGGGCTTTGTATTGTAAAGGGGTTATTTTGAGGGGGGGGTGACTTTGTATTTTAAAGGGATTATTTTGAGGGGGTGACTTTGTATTGTAAAGGGGTTATTTTGAGGGGGGGGTGACTTTGTATTGTAAAGGGGTTATTTTGAGGGGGGGGTGACTTTGTATTGTAAAGGGGTTATTTTGAGGGGGGGTGACTTTGTATTGTAAAGGGGTTCTTTGGAGGGGGAGGGGGTGACTTTGTATTGTAAAGGGGTTTTTTGGAGGGGGGGCTTTGTATTGTAAAGGGGTTCTTTTTTGGGGGGGTGGCTTTGTATTGTATAGGGGTTCTATGGGGGGATTTATTGTAGAGGGGTTCTATTGGTGGGGGCTTTGTATTGTAAACGGGTTATATTGGGGGGCTGTGTAATGTAAAGGGTTGTATGGGGGATGGGGCTGTGTAATGTAAAGGGTTCCAATGGGGGGCTGTGTAATGTAAAGGGGTCCAGGGGTACGGGGGCTGTGTAATGTAAAGGGGTCCAGGGGTAAGGGGGCTGTGTAATGTAAAGGGGTCCAGGGGTACAGGGGCTGTGTAATGTAAAGGGGTCCAGGGGTAAGGGGGCTGTGTAATGTAAAGGGGTCCAGGGGTACAGGGGCTGTGTAATGTAAAGGGGTCCAGGGGTACGGGGGCTGTGTAATATAAAGGGGTCCAAGGGTACGGGGGCTGTGTAATGTAAAGGGGTCCAGGGGTACAGGGGCTGTGTAATGTAAAGGGGTCCAGGGGTACGGGGGCTGTGTAATGTAAAGGGGTCCAGGGGTAAGGGGGCTGTGTAATGTAAAGGGGTCCAGGGGTACGGGGGCTGTGTAATGTAAAGGGGTCCAGGGGTACAGGGGCTGTGTAATGTAAAAGGGGCCAGGGGTAAGGGGGCTGTGTAATGTAAAAGGTGGTCTTCATACATTTTACACGTGACACGTCAATGTTCGTCGCCTGGGGGGGGGGGTGCCAGATATAGGATCCGCCCCGGGTGCCAAATGCTCTAGGTACGCCCCTGGTTGCTGCAATGAAATTTCAGCAAAATTAACTAGCCTGCTGCATCATTTTTTCACTTTGATTTCCAGGGTATGGTTGAATTCAGCCCTCTGTTGGTTGATGATTTCCATTTCCATCAAACGATGTGGCCTCCTTTTGTTCATAATACATTACTCGATCCAAATCAGCATAGATATCCAGCATGAAATTTTTCCCTATTAAGATGTGTTTTCAAAGTGTTCCTTTATTTTCTTGAGCAGTGGTATTTCAGCTGTGTCTTTAGCTGTTTGCCAATAATTCAGCTTTATATATGCTTGAAATCATGACTAATTAAGCCTTCTAATATCTTAGCTTCTTTACAACTTTGTTTGGATCATGCCTTATACGATAGGACCTCTCAAGAGAGGGGCACAATATCTGTCTGAGCTCAAGGCATTTGTTGATGAGAGGGTGGAAGAAAGCCAAAAGACCCTGGACACCAATTCTCCCCGGCATTTTATTGATTGTTTTCTAATAAGGATGCAAGAGGTAAGGGAATCAATATGCCCATCCACAAGTAAATTATTTGTTTTTCTGTTTTTTTTATATTGTTTATAACATTGTACTAGTGTGGTGTTGTGTACCTTTTACAAAGTCCATCAGAATTAAAGTTTCATTAAAAAGGCAAAAACTAAACTCAAGTGTAGAATAAATTATTTTTGACCAATTTAATTAAGTCACACATGAGAATATTGCATTTACAGTTTTTTTTTTTTTTTTCAAAAAACTCTCTGCCCCAGTCTCTAGCTTTCTAAACACGCATAGCAGAGCCACCCTTCTAAAATGCCTATTTACTTCAGCCAATGGAATTGCCTGCCTTACTCCAGTTAAAAATCTAGTTCCGGCTGCCCATTCTTGAGCACTAATGTCCCTTAAGCCCCTTTCACACATACGGTCCGTTCAGTTCATCAGTTTAGTCACGTCAAAATGTATCAGTTTTTCATCCATTTTTCATCCATTTTTCATTAGTTTTTCGTCCGTTTTTCATCCGTTGTTCGTCCGTTTTTCATCCATTTTTCATCCTTTTTTTACATCCACTACCAATGCAAAAACAGATGAAAAATGGACCGTTTGTCCGTTTACATCCATTTTTCATCCAATCCGTTTTTTTGACAGATGAAAAATAGGGCATTCATCCGTTCCAAAAAACGGACATTGACGGAAGCGGATGAAAACGGATGATCATCCGTTGTTATCCATTTTTACATAGAGATGCATTGATGTCTGTTTTTCATCCGTCAACGGATGGATGAAAAACGGACAAACGGACCGTATGTGTGAAAGGGGCCTTAGACTTGTATTTACATATTCTAGACAATTAGTACAAACACTTTGCATGAAGTCCTAATTGATCTCTGTAGCGATAGGCATTGTGTAAAAAATAATCTTCAAAATGTGCAACAGAAGCACTGAAACCTCAGCTGTTTCCTATGGTGAGCCAATCTAAGCAGCCTGACAGCTTTCTAATGCAAATGAACAAAATGTTTTATCCTTCACCAGCACCCATAAAATATTTGGTTCGACTTTTAATTTCAACTGTAACTACGACTGAAGGATGAGTCATGTGAATGCCATCAATATGTGTTACCACTTATTGCTTGGGCTGCTCATATAGCAAACTGGACACTTATCACTAAAAGGCAGTTAAAATAACCTAGCCTGTAATGAACGGATATATATAATGTGTGTGGCAATGGTTATATTACATACAATACAGTTTTGTTTTGTTTTCTTGCAGGAAAAAGAAAATCCAGACACAGAGTTCCACATGCAGAATCTTGTGGCTTCGGCTTCAAACTTGTTATTTGCTGGAACTGAAACAATCAGCACAACTCTTCGCTACGGCTTACTCATCCTGATCAAAAATCCAGAAATTCAAGGTATAGTGCAAATGATAACGTTAGTTTGTACATATGGAGCCTGATGAAGTTTCAGCAGATTATTTGCCCTTTTTATATGAATGGAAATTCGGTGCAAAGCATTCATTGAAAGAACATGTTACTCCAAAATGTCATCTTTCTGATATGTGCCTGCTGTACCATGTATTATATGATGCATTGTCCTGTTTTCTTTGTATTGCTTCCTTTTTGTGAAATACCTGCCAGTCCTTCTGCTTTCCTATTATGAACTGACCACAGTAAGCAAAGGGGAACACCAATTTTCTGGCTGTGCTGGGAACTCAGACTGCCCAACATGCCACCCCCCCGCACAGCCATTTACTGGTAAGACCAGTGTGCTGCTGTTTTTCCTCCCATAGCTCTCTAAGCTCCTTAAGCAACTGAGAACAGATGGAATGTGATCACTTATAAAAAAAAAAGGGAAAAGGTATTTATAAAGTTTTTTTCATATGAATACACAAATGTTTTGCCTCTCATTTCTATTTTAGATGTTGAAATGGTTGCTATGGAATTAGTTAGCCCAGTGTCCCCAGTTATAGAAGAGTGAGAAGGGCTCGCCTCGTTTTCTGCAGTAGATGGTGGTTTCAGCCTGGGCTTTGATTTGGCTGGGCTGCTGGATGGCAAAAAGGCAGGGGAGCTGAGTTCTGATGGCTACTGTGTGTTCGATGTCCTCAGTAGTGTGAGTGAGCGAACAGGTCCGCCGCTCCATCCCTCGGTGAAGCCACACTGCTGCCAGTGCCATCTTGAAAGTGCTGATAGGTCTGCAGAGGGTAGAATTCTGTCAGCTTGCACGGCGCTGACCTCTCCCTCCTCCGTTTTGACATGCCGGCAAGTGTAGCTGGTGTAGGGAGGTGAATCGCTATATAACTGCTATCACCGCCAGTGCTGTGAGCCCTGAAAAGCTACCAAGCTGTAGAGCAGAACTACTATGCAGCCATCTCGATCCGCATTCAGCCACACCCCCTTTCATTTCTATTTTAAGTTGAATGGGTTGTTTTACAAGATGAGGGTTCAGTTATACTTTAACCGCCTCCTTCCCAAGCCTTTTCTGACACTTCGCTCCTACATGTAAAAATCCACTAGAACCCCCAAATATTATATATATATATATATATTTTTTTTAGCAAAGACCCTATAGAATAAAATGGTGGGTGTTGCAATTTTTTATGTCACACAGTATTTGTGAAGCAGTTTTTTAAATGCAATTTTTTGAAAAAAAAAAAAAAAAAAATACTTTTATGAATTAAAAAAAAAAAACAAACCTAGCATGTCACACTTTACACTTGCGTCTGGCTGTGGAATGGTGGCAAACTTCAGAGCCTAAAATTCTCTAAAGGTGACGCTTTAAATGCCTTTACAGTTTACTAGTTTAGAGTTGCACAGGACGTCTGGTGCTAGAATTATTTCTCTCGCTCTGATGTTCACTAAAATACCTCACATGTGTGGTGCGATCGCTTTTTACATATGCATGTGGGAGTAATGTATGTGTTCCCATTTGCACGTAAGCATGGTAGGACTGGGCGCTTTAATTTTTTTTTTTTATATTTATTTATGCAAATTATTTTTTTTTTTACACATTATTTTTTTTTGTACTAACTTTATTTATGTCACATGGGATGAACAACATCCCTTGTGACAGCATGGGCCGTGACAGGTCCTCTTTATGGAGAGATTTGGGGTCTATTAGACCCCAAATCTCTCCTCTGGCCTCCCATGCAGCCAATCAGACACAGATAGGTCTAATCGGCTGCTTTCCTAGCTGCTGGTGGCCAGCTAAACAAAGGGGCAAAATCGGAAGTGACAAACTATTTGTTGCTCCCGGTTTCCAGGGTTACAGAGAGAGGGGAATGAGCCATTGCCATCTGCCGCATCGCTCCAGGGCCCTGCGATAGGACCAGAGAGCCAGGGAGAGGCGGCGGCGGGAGGATGGGACCCCCTTGCGCCACCTGCAGAAATTATCCAGTGGCCAATTAGCCACTTGGATCACTTCTACAATAAAGAGAATCACCGGCTGAAAAGAATGGTACCAGGATGATGCCTGTAGGTGCAGGCATCATCCCGGTGTGACCACTGAAATGTACAGGAACGTCCTTTGGTGGAAAGTGATTAAGCATAGCCACACAAATATCCTACAATAGTTAATTTATGTTCTCCAGCTTAGTTTTACTACAGTCTTCCCCGGTTTCTGTAAGTTTTAACCTCTCCTGAGCATGTGTGTAATCTTATATGAATTCCCCCGAAGTTCCGGTGCTGGAAAGCCCTGATATTTCACCAGGTGGAATCAGAAATTGTATTTGATTGCCTCAGGATTCAGGGCACCCAGTGTACTCATTCCAGATAGAAAGGCCCCAAGCCAGGAGGAACGAATGAAGCGTAGTGCTGGCATGACAGGGTGAAAGGGGAACCAGACAGCATAGAGTCAACGTACAAAAGAGAGAGATGGGAGTCCTACTTACATGATCGGTGGAATAGACGGATGAACGCCTCCCAACTTCGACTGTTACTGTACCACCCCTTCCTACAGTCTTCTCTTCTATGCTCTTCCCGTCACCCTGTCTACTCCACCAATAACGTAAGTACGACTCGCACCTCTCTCTTTTGTACGTTAACTCTATGCTGTCTGACTCTCCTTCCACCCTGTCAAGCCAGCCATATGCTTCCTAGTTCCTCCTAGTCTTCCTGAGCACTTGAAGCACAAGTTCTAGTTAACACATTTCCAATTTGTAGAAAATTTGCGTGGCATGTTTCTAGCAAGAGAAAAGTTGCAGTGGTGAGTAGTGATGTCGCGAACCTAAAATTCGCCGTTCGCGAACGGCGAACGCGAACATCGGCAAATGTTCGCGAACCGGCGAACCGGGCGAACCGCCATAGACTTCAATAGGCAGGCGAATTTTAAAACACACAGGGACTCTTTCTGGCCACAATAGTGATGGAAAAGTTGTTTCAAGGGGACTAACACCTGGACTGTGGCATGCCGGAGAGGGATCACGCAAAAAAAAGTTCTTAAAAATTATAATTTTTTGATAGAGAGCCAATTATTGGAAAAATTAAAAAAAAATAAAAATAAAAATTTTCTTTGGATTTAGCATCTGGGGGGTCTAAAAAGTGTACCTGTGAAGTTTCAGCTCTGTAGCATGTCCAGAACCCCTAAAAAACAGCATTTGTCTTATATTTTCAGGAATATGGCTTCTCTGCGGCTGGCTTTTTCTCTTGCAGGCATTTATCGGGCATTTTTTTAGGCAGGCATGTCATTTTTTGTATTTAGTGTCTGGGGGGTCTAAAAAGTGTACCTGTCAAGTTTCATCTCTGTAGCATGTCCAGAACCCCTAAAAAACAGCATTTTTATTATATTTTCAGTAATACGGCTTCTCTGCGGCTGGCTTTTTCTCTTGCAGGCATTTATCGGGCATTTTTTTAGGCAGGCATGTCATTTTTTGTATTCAGTGTCTGGGGGGTCTAAAAAGTGTACCTGTCAAGTTTCAGCTCTGTAGCATGTCCAGAACCCCTAAAAAACAGCATTTTTCTTATATTTTCAGGAATACGGCTTCTCTGCGGCTGGCTTTTTCTCTTGCAGGCATTTAGCGGGCATTTTTTTAGGCAGGCATGTCATTTTTTGTATTTAGTGTCTGGGGGGTCTAAAAAGTGTACCTGTCAAGTTTCAGCTCTGTAGCATGTCCAGAACCCCTAAAAAACAGCATTTTTCTTATATTTTCAGGAATACGGCTTCTCTGCGGCTGGCTTTTTCTCTTGCAGGCATTTAGCGGGCATTTTTTTAGGCAGGCATGTCATTTTTTGTATTTAGTGTCTGGGGGGTCTAAAAAGTGTACCTGTCAAGTTTCAGCTCTGTAGCATGTCCAGAACCCCTAAAAAACAGCATTTTTCTTATATTTTCAGGAATACGGCTTCTCTGCGGCTGGCTTTTTTTCTTGCAGGCATTTAGCGGGCATTTTTTTAGGCAGGCATGTCATTTTTTGTATTCAGTGTCTGGGGGGTCTAAAAAGTGTACCTGTCAAGTTTCAGCTCTGTAGCATGTCCAGAACCCCTAAAAAACAGCATTTTTTCTTATATTTTCAGGAATACGGCTTCTCTGCGGCTGGCTTTTTCTCTTGCAGGCATATATATCAGTGGTGGGTGGGCAGTGGCACAGTACACTCTCTGTGGACCTGACAGCAGTCACTGGCACCCAGGCAACTGCAATTTAAAAAAATATATATTTTTTTTTACTTTGCAAGCTGCTGTGCCACCTTATATATCAGTGGTGGGTGGGCAGTGGCACAGTACACTCTCTGTGGACCTGACAGCAGTCACTGGCACCCAGGCAACTGCAATTAAAAAATATATATATTTTTTTTTACTTTGCAAGCTGCTGTGCCACCTTATATATCAGTGGTGGGTGGGCACACAGTGGCACTGCAGTGGGCACAGTACACTCTGTGGACCTGACAGTAACTGGCAGCCCAGGCAACTGCAATAATAAAAAATATTTTTTTTTTTCAATTTATTGCAACAAGATGCTGTGCCACCGTATATATATCAGTGGTGGGCAGTGCACTGCAGTGGGTACAGTGCACTCTGTGGACCTGACACAGCACTCACTGCAATTATGACAGAGGAAAAAAAAAATATTTTTTAAAATGCAAGGTACTGTGCCTGTGCCACCCGAAATGAGTGTGGTGTGCACACAGTACAGTCTGTGGTAGGTCTGTGGCCTCTCACACACAGCGGGCAGGCAACTGCAGTGTACAATAGATATATATAGATATATATATAAAGAAAAAACTCTATTACCTTACCAGCCCTTAAAAGGGCTTTTGGGGACACTATATATATATATATATATATGTATATATATAAATAAAAAAAATCCTCAATTACCAGCCCTTAAAAGGGCTTTTGGGGACACTAGATAGATATAGATATATATATATATATATAAGAAGAAACAACTCAATTACCAGCCCTTAAAAGGGCTTTTGGGGACGCTAGGTATATATATATATATATATATATATATATATATATATATAAAAAAAAACACAAATACCAGCCCTTAGAAGGGCTTTTTGGGGTGCTGATATTACAGCAGTAGTGGACCAAGAACACTGCAAGACCAGGAACACTGACTAACTGTCCCTAGCTTAACAGCAGCAGCAGCAGCAGCAGCAGCTCTCTCCCTACTCTCACTACACACACTGCTTCAGAATGATCTAAGATGGATGCTGCCCTTGCTTATTTATAGGAGGTGGGAGGGTGTGGGAGGGAGGTATGCTGATTGGCTGGAAATGTGTCTGCTGACTGTAAAGTTCAGGGTCAAAGTTTGCCTCAATGATGTCTTATGGGGGGTGGACCGAACATCGCATATGTTCGCCGGCAGCGGCGAACGCGAACATGCTAAGTTCGCCGGCGAACAGTTCTATACATCTCTAGTGGTGAGTCTACGGCAAGAGCTCTGCAAGTCTACAGCATTAAAATTCAGCCACAGTGACCCCTGTGGTGGGAGGACTATTGTACAACATAACTGAACATGCACCAGACTTGCAGAATGTTTGCAAAGAAAGTTAATCTGAAGTCATGCACAGTGAACTTGCTGCAATTGTGCAACAAAATTGTGAAGCCTGGCAAAACTAGCAATAGCTTAGCGAGTCATTTTTAAACTTACAGCTCAATTGCTGGGATGAAGACTTTCATCTCTATATACATGCTCCTATAGATGCCTACATTTTAGGTTTACAATCAAGCTAGGATGTTGGACATACTGACAGGCAGGGCCAGCACAAGGATTTTTATCTACACGGGTGGAGGTGCATTGTGCTGCCACCCCCTCTACAATGTAACCACCCACCCCCATATGGCATACACTTTATATGCCCTCCATTAAACTATAGTGTTTTAGCTATATAGCTATAGCTTTGAAAATTAATGCTGTGCTAAATTGTAATGGCAGTGTGTAATGAGGGGGTGGGGTTATGCATTCCCTGCTTCCCCTCACTGGTTATGGGTAGGTGAGGTAAACTAAAACTTCCACGCTGCACCGGGTAGGAGAGAGGGCATAGCATTAGGGAATGGAAGAAAGGTATTTTAAAGTGATATTAAAGGCAAGTTTTTTCTTAAAAAAAAATAACAAACATGTTATACATACCTGCTCTGTGCAGTGGTTTTGCACAGAGCAGCCTCGATTCTTCTTTTCTCGGGTCCCCTGCCGGTGCTCCTAGCCCCTCCCTCCTGCCAAGTACCCCCAGAGCAAACAGCTTGCTGTGGGGGCACGCAAGTTGAGGCACTGCTCTGTGTGTCCATTCAAACACAGAGCTGTGGTTCGTTCCCCCCCTCACTCTTTTCATTGGCTCATTGGCTGTGATTGACAATGGCTCCCACTGCTGTCTCAGCCAATGAGGAGGGAGAGTTCTTGGAGAGCCGAGGCTTTCGTGCACATTGCTGAATCGCGATGGGGCTGAGGTAAGTATTGGGGGGCTGCTGCATATAGAATGCATAAAGGTAAAAAACCTTGAGCCTTTACAACCACACATGTAAAAATTTTTATTATTGACCTAAATTACTTAAACCCCTAGATCATTATATATTTTCTGAAAGTAGAGGCCCTGTAGAATAAAAAGGATGATAGTTGCAATTTTTTATTTTAAATCTGTTTTATTGTTTTAAAAAACAATAGCAAACAATACAGAATGCTTGAGTTACATGGTAGAGAGGATTATTTTCCCAGGTTTAAGGTTACAGAAATGGTAGCAACACAATGTTATTTTTGGAACTTACAAACAGTAGATATATCAAACTGTAAAGTTAGAACTATATGGTAGTTAAGATTCTTGGCGCCTTACCCCAATGGGTATAATGTCCATGTCCAGTAAAAGAAAGTACATATAAACTAGTAGGTACGTATGGAAGGATAAGGATTAGGAGGAAGAATAGATAAATGTGCCTACACTTAATGGTCATTTAGTACAGAATTCTATATGTGAAAGACATGTTTTATACTTTGGATCCATTTGGTCTAAATATGGGGGTGGTATGATTAGTTTATTCAAAGTTCATGGGTATGGGACGTTATACTAGCTACAGTAAATATGTTTAACGCTTCTGGGATGAGCTAACCATGGGGACCAATGTTTGTGGAATTTATCTTCCATTAGGCGAGACTTGGAAAAGGAGATATTCCATGCGGCAATGCTTTGTTAATTATAGTGAAAAACGAGGTGACAGTTGGTGGTAATGGGTCTTTCCATGCCCGGGCTAGTACTATGCATGCTGCAATTAGGATATGGTGAATAACTGGAATATAGGTTGTGGGCCATGGAAGAGGGTCCAGATCAAAGAGAGCCAATTGTGGGGTTAAATATTGGTTGGACTTATGCCCTGTACACACTATCAGATTATCTGAAGACTTTTGTCTGCAGACTTACCAAAACCATATAATATGAGGTCAAACCTAAACACTTTCAATTTGTATGCAATCCGGCAGGCCCTTGCACTACATAGAAAAGGTAAATCTGAAGACAAAAGTCTTCAGATAATCTGATAGTGTGTACAGGGCATTAGTCGTGCTAGCAATTAAAGCAGATACTTTTTTGCAAAGGGTTAATAAAGCTCCATGTGATAGCCCTGACAGGTGACAGGTACTCTTTATGGAGACATTAGGGGTCTAATAGTCTCCAATGTCTCCCCTGCCCTTCACAGCATCTAACCGAGCACAGATCTGTTTGCTTAGATGCGTCCCCTGGCTGCACTGGCCAGAAAATGAAGGATCTGAAACTGGAAGTGACTAAATCATTGCTGCTTCCATTTTCTTTCAGTACAGGGCAGGTCAGATGTACCTAGGCCTCCATCTGCTCTTCATCTTGAAGTCAGCGGTTGTGGTCCCTGAGCTTGGGAGCCCGGGAACCACAAGGTGGGGGGGGGGGGGGTCACCGCACATCCTGCTCTGTGAAAGTGATCAGCTGCTGAATCACCTTCACTTTAAAGTCGGGGTGGCTGAACAACCTTCAGCTTGTGCTCAAGGGTTCACTCTTTGGTCTACAGATGTCCAAAAAGCTGAACTAGTTAAAAATCCAAGAAGACTCTTACTGGGATGCAGGATTTTGCATTGCCTGGGCTTTTTCCAGAGTCATTGGTGGTGTGGACGTCACAGAGCACAGGCAGGGTCAGCACAAGGTGCCATAAAGCAGAGACAAGTTCAGAACCAGCTGGAGGTCAAGGCTAGCAGTAGACAAGCATGGTCAATAAACAAGCTGAAGGTCAAAGCAGGTAGACATAAAGCATTATCCAAAGTTAGTCCATGTTTAACCAGAAATATTTGATTCCAAGAATGAGCCAAGAGACAGGTGCCAAGTGGCAAGAACAAGCCTAGCTGTAACAGTTAATCAGATCCCTGTACACAATAGCAGCCTTCTACGTCAGGATTCAGACGCACTCACTGAGTGTTCTGCTTCCAATTTCCACATTGTCCAACAGATGGTGGGGGCAAGCAGCTCAGCGGGTTTGAACACCTGTCCACAGCTGTGGGTGGATTTAAAAAAAAAACTGTCATAAATGTCTACAATGCATTGGTAGAGATTTACTAAAACTGATGCATACAGAATCTGGTGCAGCTGGGCATAGTAACCAATCAACATCTAGATGTTATTGCCAAAGCTTAACCACTTGCCGACCGCTCACATTGAGCGTACTGCGGCAAAGTGGTTAGTTATCGTCCAGCGACGTAGTACTACATCACTGGACTCCTCCCCCTGTAGGCAGCTCTCGCGCGTGGCCGGAGGCGCGCTCCCGCTGTTTTCAGTCACAGCGGGAGTCGGGCCAGGGGAGGAGCGGTGGCGATCAGAGCGGGCGGATCTCCTAAGCGACAGGGAGTGACAGATTGCAGTGTTCAGCATAGCTGAACATGCGATCTGTCCCTGTGTCACTCAGTCACCTCCCCCCACACACGTCAGTAAGCACCAGGCATACTGTAATTTTTACAGTAACAGTGCATATATATAGCACTGATTACTGCAGTAATGTCACTGGTACCCCCAAAAGTGTCAAAAATGTCAGTCAAGGGTCCGTTCTGTCCGCTGCAATGTCGCAGTCCCGCAAAAAAAAAAAATCGAAGATCGCCGCCATTACTCGTTAAAAAAAAAAAACACCAAAAATGACAGAAATCTTTCCCTTAGTTAGTAAACGCAATAACTTTTGCGCAAACCAATCAAAATACGCTTATTGTGATTTTTTTTTACCAAACATAGGTAGCAGAAAACAAATTGGCCAAAAATTTAAAAAAAAATTTGATTTTTACATTTTTTGGGGGGGGATTTCATATAAAAAAATGTTAAAAATATTGTTATTTTTTCAAAATAAACGCTCTTTTTTTGTTTATAGCGCAAAAAGTAAAAATCGCACAGGTGATCAAATACCACCAAAAGAAAGCTCTGTTTGTGGGGAAAAAAGGACGTAAATTTTGTACGGCTTCGCACAACCGCGTATTTGTCAGTTAAAGTCGCACAGCGCCGAATCACAAAAAGTGGCCTGGACGTAAGACAGCAAAATCCTCCGGTGGTAAAGTGGTTAATTGAACAAGTTGAAGTTAGAAGCTGATTAGTTATTCTACACAGCTGCATTGGATTCTGTGTGCACCAGTTTTAAAAATGGTTGTAAAGGCTCAAGGCTTTTTACCTTTATGCATATAGGTGAAAAACCTTTTGTATGCAGAAGCGCCCCCCAGCCCCCCTAAAACTTACCTGAGCCCCATCTCTATCCAGCAATGTGCACAAGAGCCTTGGCTCTCCTAGGTCTCTCCTTCCTCATTGGCTGGGACAGCAGCGGTAAATCAGAGCCCATGAGCCAATGAGGAGAGAGCATGGGCGAGGTTGAGCCACACTCCGTGTTTGAATGGACACACAGGAGCAGCAGCTCAGAAGGCTGCTTGGGTGCCCCCATAGCAATTTGCTAGTTATGTGGGCACTTGACAGTAGGAAGGGGCCTGAAGCGCTGGCGGGGGACCTGAGAAGAGGAGGATTGGGGCTGCTCTGTGCAAAACTATTACAGTCTATAGGAATGTTTGACCATTCTTCCAGAAATGGATTTGTGAAGTCAGGCACTGATGTTGGACGAGAAGGCCTGGCTTGCAATCTACACCCTATGTTCTATCAGGTTGAGGTCAGGGCTCTGTGCAGGCCACTCAAGTTTCTCCACCCCAAACTCGCACATCCATGTCTTTATGGACCTCACTTTGTGCACTGGTGTGCAGTCATGTTGGAAGAGGAAAGGGCCATCCCCAAACTGTTCCTACAAAATTGGGAGCATGAAATTGTCCAAAATGCCTTAAGAGTTCACATTATTGGAATAAAAGGGCCAAGCCCAACCCCTGAAAAATGACCCCACACTATAATCCCCCCTCCACCAAATGATTTGGACCAGTGCACAAAGCAAGGCTCATAAAGACATGGATGAGTGAGTTTGGGCAAGGAGGAACTTAACTGTTCTGACCTCAACCTGATAGAACACCTTTGAGATGAATTAGAGAGGAGACTGTGAGCCAGGCCTTGTCGTCCAACATCAGTGCCTGACAGGGGCGGACTGAGCGGTCGGGCACTTCGGACGTGGTCCGAGGGCCCGGCCGGGAAGCCAGAAAGGGGGGGCCCGGCCAACAAGGGGGCCCACCGCTCAGTATTACATTTATCTCACCCAGCGCGATAAGTATTGGGAGGAGAGGAGGGGCCCGGCGGCCGGCGCTGACTCAGTGTGACGAGGAGAGCTGGGGAGGGGCCCGGCGGCTGTTGTTGCTTCAGTGAGAGGAGGAGGGCGGGCCCAGGCTAGCGCTGGATTCAATGTGGTGTCCTGTGTACGGGGGCGTGTCGGCTTCGCATACTGACGTGATGTCGACGTGCCCCGCCTCCACAGGGCGTGTTACAACAATGACGAGTAACGGCTGAGTTCAGTCAGTGGATGCAATTGCCTGCGATTGTGTCGTTGGTGACAGCGTGTGTGTCGTCTCTCCTCTCATCTTCTACTTTTTCATTTCAGTACCTGGCTTCTTCCCTTGATCCCTGGCTTCTTCCCTTGATTTCTATTAGATTGTGAGTAGTTCTTGTGGTGTGGCCTCTGAAATCCAGCTCCACTCAGTGGTCTCTGTGAGGAATGATGTGTACATCCATTTGCATTATCCCACACAATTTTTAAAAGTATATGAATATGATTCATATATTTTTATAAATATTGTATGGAATAATGCAAATGTACACATTATTCCTCACAGGAGAGACCATTGAGTGGAGCTGGATTAGTTGCTGATGCCTTGCAATTTGTAAAGGAGTTCCCTCTTCCTCAGATCCCCTGTTTCTGTATGATGTGAGTAGTTCTTGTAACATATGGCCTCTATGTAAAATCCAGCTCCACTCAATGGTCTCTCCTTTGAGGAATAATGTGTACATACATTTTGCATTATCCCACACAATTTTAATAAAAATATATGAATCATATATTTTTCATATATTTTTATTAAAATAGTGTGGGATAATGCAAATGTATGTACACATTATTCCTCACAGGAGAGACCATTGAGTGGAGCTGGATTTTACATAGAGCTCACAAGAACTACTCACAATCAAACAGAAACCGCCAGGGATCGAGGGATGAAGCAGGGATTGAAGAAGACGAAGAGGGCACTCCTTCTCAATCGCAGGCATCCAGGAACTCTTCTCCGTTGAGGTTACCGACTGTTTCCCGTATCACAGCCTGTGGAGGCAGGGCACGTCGACATCACATCAGTATGCGATGCCGACATGCCCCCCGCACACAGGACACCATGGAAATCCAGCACCAGCCTGGGCCACTCCTCTCACTGAAGCAGCGAAAGCTGCCAGGCCCCTCCCCAGCTCCCCTCCTCACACTGAAGCAGCGCGGGCCTCCCCTCCTCCCACTATGTATCGCTGGGTGAGTTAATTCTGTACTGGGCGGCGGGCCCGTACTGGGCGGCGGGCCCCCTTGCGGGCCGGGCCCTCTGACCACGTCCGAAGTCCCCGACCGCTCAGTTTGCCCCTGGCCACAGGCCCACAGCAAGCCAGTAAGCCTGCCAGTGACAGCCACAGGCCCACAGCCAGCAAGCCCCAGCCTGCCAGCCAGCCAGCAAGCCACAGCCAGCCAGAAAGCCTGCCAGTGCCAGCCACAGGCCCACAGCCAGCAAGCCACAGCCAGCAAGCCTGCCAGTGCTAGCCACAGGCCCACAGCCAGAAAGCCACAGCCTGCCAGTCAGCAAGTAAGCCACAGCCAGCATGCCTGCCAGTGCCAGCCACAGGCCCACAGCCAGCAAGCCACAGCCAGCAAGCCTGCCAGTGCTAGCCACAGGCCCACAGCCAGAAAGCCACAGCCTGCCAGTCAGCAAGTAAGCCACAGCCAGCAAGCCTGCCAGTGCCAGCCACAGGCCCACAGCCAGAAAGCAACAGCCTGCCAGCCAGCCTGCAAGCCACAGCCTGCCAGCCAGCAAGCCTGCCAGTGCTAGCCACAGGCTCACAGCCAGCAAGCCACAACCTGCCAGACAGCCAGCAAGCCACAGACTGCCAGCAAGCCTGCCTGCCAGTACCAGCCACAGCCAGCAAGCCACAGCCAGCCATCAAGCCTGCCAGTGCCAGCCACAGGCCCACAGCCTGCCAGCAGTAGCCAACAAGACCACAGCCTGCCAGCGGTAGCCAGCAAGACCACAGCCTGCCAGCCATAGCCAGCAAGACCATAGCTTGCCAGCCATAGCCAGCAAGACCACAGCTTGCCAGCCAGCAACTGTTATTAAGGTAAGAAGAGCCAACTTGGCCTAGGTATTAGGCCCCGTTCACACTGGGGCGACGCTACTTGCCGGGGCGACCTCACCTCGGAGCGGCCGGCGCGGACTTCATAACATTGAAGTCTATGCAGGTCGCCCCAAAGAAGCTCCGGACCCTTTTTCTAAGTCGAAGCGACTTGTGTCGCTCCTATTAGAACGGGTCCATAGCTTCTGTATGGCAGGCGACCTGTCAGGCGACCAGGTCAGGTCGCCTGACAGGTCGCCCCAGTGTGAACGGGGGCTTAGAGAGCTATGTTGTGTTGTTTTATTGTGGGTGTGGCTGGAGGCGGGGTGTGGCTGGAGGTGGGGTGTGGGTGTGGATGGAGGCGTGGCAAGGGTGTGTCTGGAGGCGGAACATGGGTGGGGCCTGGAAGGGGCCCTTGATTTATTTTTCCCGGGGGCCCTGAGGGTTCTCAGTCCGCCCCTGGTGCCTGACATCACAAATGTCCTTCTGGAAGAATGGTCAAACATTCCCATAGACACACTCCTAAACCTGGTGGACAGCTTTACCAGAAGAGTTGAAGCTGTTATAGCTGCAAAGAGTGTGGCTGCACTACTGTTGCTCTCTTGAGCTCCAGTTAGGGCTGCTGATCCAGGGGAGTTTGATTGTTTCCTATACCCAGAGTGGATGCAGGAGCCTGGGTTGGACCCAGGGGAAGATCTC
The DNA here is from genome assembly GCF_965119305.1 of Pelophylax lessonae. Taxonomy (NCBI): domain Eukaryota; kingdom Metazoa; phylum Chordata; class Amphibia; order Anura; family Ranidae; genus Pelophylax; species Pelophylax lessonae. Next base: position 70,932,777 of record NC_138774.1, read on the forward strand.
CCGGATGGCCATAGTACCGGTCCTCCCATACCAGTGTTTGAGGACCTGGGAAATGGCCCAGCTAAAGGCGACAGCTTGGCGACCTACAGGGAGAAAGTTTGTGCGAGGATTACGAGAGTTGCCAAGGAGGAGGAGGTAGTGGCAAAGTTAAGGTTTGACTTTAAACATTGCTAGTGATCAGCTTCACAGTTCTAAGAGACAGCAGATGCGGCATAAGTTAAAGGCTTTGGATGCTAAGAAGCAGAGTCTGCTGGTGGCCACATTAAAGGAAACCAGTGGGGCTTTCAAAGAAAAAATATAACAATGAGGATTGGTTCCGCGCAATCCTTTAGAGGGCCCATGGAGGGCAGTGGAGTACATGCATCATCAGGGCATGAGAAACCACAATCAGTATCCTATAAAAATGTTTCCCTGGTAATGGATCGAGCTTCTGCCCAGCATGCTGAAAAATCTTTGCATCCTGCACCAAATGCCGATATGCTTGTGCAAAGTGATGAAAGTTCTGCCAATCAGGCTGGGGCTGATGATTTGACCGGCATTGTGCCATCGGGTCCAGAAAATCTGTACCCTTATCCCCCTAACAGCCTGTGGAGCAAGGTGACCCATCTGAGCCTGTGGAGATTATCAGGTATGCTAAAATGTATTACGGAGATGGAATCACCTTTACATGGCTGCAGGTTTGCCCTGCCGGGTGTCTCAGAGGATGAAGAAGAGGATAATGATGTCCCCGCAAAGCCTTTAAAGCCAAAGATGAAAGAAAATGCTGTTTTTATTTACGATTTACCTGTGCAGCAAAATGGAGGTGTAGTTCCTATGGATGGTGCAGCAGAGGGCTTTGGAGAGCACTGCCTGGCTGAGGCTGTTAATCCCACCTGTATTCAGCCAGCCAGTGAAGGGTGTATGGACTCTGCTGTGAAGGAGGACATTTCAATTGTTGGTAACCCCTTAGTTGCAGGTAATAAAGCAAGAATTGACAATAGTAATGTTATTGCTGTTTCTGTGTCAGGAGCCTCTGCTCCATCTACCTGTGATAATAATGCTATAGAGGGATCAGTAACTAAAAGTGGTGTGCAGGATGGAGCAATGAATGCTGTAGCAGTGACTGCACCTATCCCTAGGGTAAGTAGGGCCAGCTATTCTGCAGTCACAATTGGTGATGTAAGTGGAAGCCAAGCCAATGTGGCAACGTCTGGTAGCTCCCTTAGGCGCCACAATGTAGTTCAATTGAGGTGGATAGGACAAGGCCTCCCCAAACAGGAGGGATGTGGTGGACCGAATTCTGGGGATAGGGTTTAAAGCAGAGGAGATTTTTGCCCTTATCAGCCCAGTTGGGTCATTGGAATATTTTGTTAAGGCGGAAGTATTGGACATCTTTTGGGAGAGGTATGAGCAAAGGTGGAAAGAATTCCCAAGATGGGCAGGATTGTCACCTAAGGTAGTATCTCATTAGCCACTATACAAAAATGTCACTATATTAGTGTGTAATGAGTGCATTCCCTCTGCAGATCTAGCAGTGTGGTTGGGGAGATATGCAGATGTCCAAGCACCTCTGACATAAGTTTCAGATGATAGGGAGGTTTGGACAGGGGCTTGGACGGGGGCTTAGACAGTGCTAGTAAAATTGCATGTCATGGGAAATGTAGTTCAGCACATCCCTTTGTCAGCTTTCGTAGGTTAGGGGCAGGATCATCACTTTTTATGCTGGACCACCATAGCTTTGCCATCGCTGTGGTGAAAAAGGACATTTTTCAAGCTCATGTTCTGTGTAGAGATGTTCCCTCTTTCAGGGCCCAGAGCATGTGGCAAAAGACTGCAACCCTATTCGTTGTAATTTGTGTGACAAGATGGGTCATCCCTATAGCCTTTGCCCTGAAGCCCTCCAAAAATTAGCCAGAGATAGTGGAAGAGCTGTTGAGGATGGAGGAGGAGGAATGATGGGCGCTCCCAGGTGTCAGTTTCCAGATCTGAAGATGTGGTCCCTCGTGTGTCTACTTCTGTTGTATTTTCTTCCCCAGTAGTGTCTCAAGCTCCCAGGGTTTTAAATGTATCGAAACCATCTAGATTAGCTGAGGCTGCCAAAGGGGCAGATTAATGCAGGTCTTAGGTGGAAGCTACAGCAGGGCCTTCCCTGAGGCAGCGTAAGACTTCTAATGGGGGCTCTAGGGTGAGGGAGGAGGACATCAATGCCGCCTATCAGTGCTCGTCAATGCCCATCCGTGCTGCCTATCTGTGGCCATCAGTTCCACCTATCAGTGCTCATTAATGCCGCCTATTCAGTTCAGTGCCCGTTAGCGCCACCTATCAGTGATCATAAATGCCCATCAGTGCCACCTATCAGTGCAGCCTATCAGTGCTCATCAATGCTGCCTATCAATGCTCATCAGTCCCAGTTATTAGTTCCCATTAGTGCCTCCTATCAGCCCTGCCTATCAGTGCTTATCAATGCCACCTGCCTCCTCAGCAGGGCTTTGAGTTGAGAGCATTTCTCTCACATAGCTCAGAGCCGACATTGACAGGTCCCCCTCCTACCTCCCTTCTCCCTCATATGGATGGGAGAGGAGACAGCCAATCTGACCCCCCCCCCCAACTCTCTCCTCCTGTGTGCACTTTATGAAGTGTGAAGCTCACATATTCTGCAGTGCGCACAGGTGGGATGGGGAGGGGAGGGGAGGGGGGAGAAGGATCAGATCGGCTGTCTCCTCTCCCATCCGTACTAGGGAGAAGGAAGGTAGGTGGGGGACCTGTCAATGCTGGCTCTGAGCTATATGAGAGAGAGATGCTCTCAGCTCAGAGCTCTGTGACTAGCAACCCCGCTGGGGCCCCCAGACAGTGGCGGAACACCAGGACCTGGTTGCAAGTGTGACTGTTGCGACCCTGGTAGTTCCGCCACTGTGTCCGTTAATGAAACTGAGATGAGCAGCGAACCTGATGATCACAGCTCATCTTGGATCATTTTTAGTCTATGAAACAGAGATGATGGAGGGGAGAACATGTTCTCCGCTGATCATCTCCACACATGGAGAATCTGTCATTGACTGACACAAAAACGGCCAGTTTATGAAGTTGCGATCTCCGCACTTCACTGGTGGTCTATGCCAGAATTTACATCCCCAGATTCACCAGCCCAAAGGTCCCCCCAAGACAGTAAACACGTCCCCCTGCCATTATTTATTTATTTATTTATGTATATATATATATATATATATATATATATATATATATATATATATATATATACATAGTGTTTATGTGTGTGTGTGTGTGTATGTACGTGTATATATATATATATATATATATATATATTTATTATTTTTTTTTGTGTAGGGGGGCTAATTATTTTATTAACATTAGGTGGGGGTCTCCTCTGGGAATGCCCATGTAATCAGCAGTGATAATTTACCGCTGGTTAATAAACGGGCACCAGATTGTTTCCGTGATTTTTCTTGTACTGTAATCTCGTTATGTCTCACAAGATTACAAGCAGCCCATTGACTTTTACATGGATCTTTGCCGTTTTCGGAGGAGAAACTTCTCCTCTGCTCTCCCTCTGAGAACTGAAGTTCTCTGCTTCATAAACAAGGTGCCAGAGAAGATAATTTTCTTCTGAGAACTGCCGAGAAGTGAACTGAGAGCAAAAGTCTCAGTTTCATAAACGTACACCTTAAACTTGGAAACTGTCATCTTTTATCTATAGGAACCTCAACTGTTAAGTCTGAACACATACAGTGAAAAATAAGATTATATACTGTAAAAGGAATGAGGAGCAGAAATGTGGTAACAGGGTTTGCAAACTGCATTCACCTACAGAAAACTTATCTGCAGATTAACACATGGCAAAGGGTGAACTTTGATTGTTTCATATCTATATGTTCTTTTTCTACTGCATAGAATTTCGGGTGCAATAATATCCTAAACCTATTGTTCAGTTAAGGTCCAGAATGAGATTGATCAAGTGATTGGTCAACAGTCTCCATCAGCAGAAGACCGATACAAGATGCCTTACACTGAGGCCGTAATCCATGAAATCCAGCGATTTGCTGATATTATCCCAACTGGACTTCCACACTGCACAACAGAGGACACTTTCTTACGGGACTACCTAATCCCCAAGGTAAAGACCATAAGGTAGCCATATAAATAAAATCAAAGTGCCTATCTCAACTATAAGTATGTACAGTAAAAACTACTTACCTGTGCCTGCTATTGTTTTTTGAAACACCATTTGGAGGAAAAGGAATAATCTCTTAAGTAATGTAGGGGGGAAGGAAGTCTCCTTCAGACAGTACCCTGCTGCTCTAGATTTCAGACAATAGCTATGAACTGGGATTGATTTAAAACCACTTGACGATCAGACTTTTTCTGTCCCTTTTTGTATCCATGTAACAATCAATTTTTTTTTTTGTTACAAATTTTTTTTGAACCCCTTAACTGTATATATGTTTAAAACAGAGGCCCTAGAGAATAAATTGGTAGGTTTTGCAATTTTTTATGTCACATGGTATTTGCGCAGAGGTTTTTCAAACACAATATTTTGGGGAAAAAAATACCCTTCTTTAAATTTGAATGCAAAAAAACACAATACATAAAACATTACTTTTTGGAAATTTTAAAAGACGATGTTACGCCGAGTAAATAGATAAACATGTCACACGGCGTCAAACTACCTACATTTTTCCTATCCATAGGCAACGCTTTTAAAGCCTTTACAGGTTACCACTTTAGATGTACAGAGGAGGTCTGGTGCTAGTCTTACTGCCCATGATCTGACATTCGTGGTGATATCTTGCATGTATGGGACAAATGCTGTTTGTGTGCTTTCGTGCGTGAGAACGGGGGGGACAGGGGCACTTTAAAAAAAAAATTATATTTTTTTTGTATCACTTTTATTGCTGTCACAAGGATTCTAAACATCCTTGTAGCAGCAATAGGCCTGGGATAGGTACTTCTTTATGGAGGGATCTCTGGGGTCAATAAGACCCCAAATCCTTCTTCTACACTTAAAAGTACCAAGATCGGCGTTTGTGAATGCTTTTGATTTTTTTAAAATGGCGCCGATTACATCCAGGTAAACCGGAAGTGATGTCATGTCATTGCTTCCGGGTTACCATAGCGGAGACCCAATCAAAGCTGAACCCGACTTTCTTCAGGTGTCCGAGTAACTGGTGGACACGCTGGCTGGTAGCTCGTGTCTCCTGGTGGGACGGGAGAGCCCGAGCAAGCCGCAGAAAGCAGTAGGAGGAGAGGGTCCCCCCGGTCCCATTGCTTGCAATAGCAATCGAGCAGCTAGCTAATGCTATTACAAGGGAGCAGACCGCCGGCTTTTAAAAACAGTACCGGGATGATGTCCGCAGCTACAGGCATCATCCCGGGACAACCACTTGAAAGCCAATGACGTACCAGGTACGTGACTGGTAGGCAAGTGGTTGAGTGCCGGTTCACACTAGGGCGACCTGTGAGGCGACCTGGTCGCCTCACAGGTCGCCGCAGGTCGCCTCCCATAGGGAAGCTGCGGACCCGTTCTAATAGGAGCGACACAAGTCGCTCCGACCTAGAAAAAGGGTCCGGAGCTTCTTTGGGGCGACCCGGAGGCGACCGCCATAGACTTCAATGTTATGAAGTCCGTGGCGGCCGCTCCGAGGTAGCGGCGCGCTGCTCGCACCGCGACCTCCGAGGTCGCGGTGCGAAGTAGCGTCGCCCCTATGTGAACGGGGCCTAAGAAAGGTGCACAGGATATTTATTTTCCAAAATGTAGTAAATTTGTTACATTTGAACAGGAAAAGTTCCAGGGGTGTGCTTGAGCCTCAACAAAAACCTCTTCAAGCTACCCTGTAGCACTCCTACCATGCCATGCCTGTTGTCAGCTGGGGGTTTATCTACCTTCTGTCACCATACTCGTCCATCAGCCAGGCACTGGAGACAGACAGATGGGACTGGTCTTCCACTAACAGTGCATATATATACTGTATATGTACATATATAGTTATGATGCAATTCGCAGAGCAGAGCCAGGCCACAGGATTTATATGTGTTTGTGAGACTCTTGTGGTACAGTAAATGAGACATATTTTGGAGGTGGGGGGAGCTGTGTCATATGAATGTACTGTAGCGAATACAGCAAATAGACTCCGGTTCTATTTAACTACCCCCAGGATTCACAGACATAAAAACATCCTTTGATTTAAAAAGGTTTAAAATTAGTCTGCACCCCCATTTTGATTGTGTTGCACCGATTGAATGGTTATAATTTGGCAATCTATGAGAGAAATCTATGAGTGAGAGAAAGTCATAAATCCCATGTAAGCTTTTATATTGTCCAACATGGGGCTTAGTTAAGGCAAGTGGAAAAATGGACCTGTAGGATTATTTTACTGGTATTGCTGTCTTAAAAGTATTGATGTTGATGTAAATGATCTGGTTCCCAGACAGGCAGCTTGAATGCCCCAGAGGATCTCCATGGTCTTCTTGATTTGTCATGTAATGTAAGAAAAATTAAAATTGAAGCACCATGCGGCTGTTAAGAGGTCCAGAGATGACTTTATTACAATAAAAGTCAGGGGACAGCCCAAAAATTTGCCAATGTATTTTGGGGGTGCCCCCTTCACCAAGTCTAGAAAGAACTTAAGGGTCTTTCCATTATAATCTGATATTAATACAATATCCTCTCCTTGGGGGTCATAATTAAAAACAAATAGGCAATAATATTGGAAGAATATTGGAGCGCGGGGGGGGGGGGGGGTCAGTGCTGAGTTCTGCTGTCTGTGTCAATAGATGCAGACAGTGAGGCTCAGGGGCGATCCTGCATGAGTGCCCCCATAGAAAGTGGCTTTCTATAGGGGCACTTGCCAGAAGGGAGGAGCCAGTGGGGGACCCGTGACGAGTTCCTTACAAAGAGCAGATAAGTATAAACCTGTTTTGTTTTTTGTAACATATCAAAGCTTGGCTGAAGTATTGCAGATGTGGTGGCTGCCATGGCTTACCTCTATTAATCATATACAACCTGTCTACCATAATAATGACACAACCATATAATTTGGATTTAAATGGCCATAGCAGCCATTTTATTAAGAACCATAAGTAACTTTTTAAATGCCATTCTGTATAAACAGAAACATTTCAAACCATAATGTATTTGACTGAATATTTTTCTGAATCTTAGGTTAATGAAGGCACGTTTTCCTCTATTGCATTGGCTGTATCAACCACCAGGTTCCTATCCCAGCCCCCAGCCACAGTTACACCAGCTCAGGGACAATTGTTACTAGTTTAAACACATGATGCAGCCCGCTAACCGATAGCCCCTTATTGACGTCACTGAATAAGGAAGGTACACCCATACCGAGATGGGCCCAACCCTTTACACTTCACTTATTGTTTTTGGCCATGCCCGCCTTCAAAAAGATGCCCTATTGCTATGACAAAATGCAAAACCAACCCGATGCAACAAACACCCCTAAAAAAATCCCCTTACAGCACCCATTGCCCTCTTAGTGCAAGACACAATGGAAAAACGACCCTTGCAAACAATGCAGTAAAGGTGAGTGGAGGGAGGATGGGAAAGTGTCTTCCTTGCTGACCTGGCTGACCCACTAGCAGCTCCACCCTTCTGGTAGACCACTGGTGCCCCACCCCAGCCATACCCTACCCCCCTGGTAATCCAATAAGGTCTGCCTTACCCTTTCTTTCCAACCCAACATCTCCAACTGCCTGACTGTAGCCTGCACAGCAAACTCAGTCATGCAGGTCGTGGAGTGGAGTGTTTTTGGAGCAGCAGTATTCGTTTAACTGGGCTTCCCTCCGCTCCAAAAAACATTCCAAAGAAGCTCATATACCAGATCTTGGCAGAAAGTCGAGAGTGTTTGGCGTTGGGATTTTTGCCGCAATTATAGCACATTTTGTTGCTTCACATTTGCAGCAAAACCACCCTGTGTTTGGGGTGCCATTAAGAAATAATAGCATCCCAAAGGCGTTCCACATTTTTCCGCGGTTCTGGAACTTAAAGCGGAGTTCCACCCAAAAGTGGAACTTCCGCTTTAGGGAGTCCTGACCCCCCGACATGCCACATTTGGCATGTCATTTTTTGGGGGGGGGAGCGGGTACCTAGTTTTGACAGGTACCCGCTCCCACTTCCGCTCGGAGCGCCGCGGCGCCCTGAGCGGAAGTTCTCCTCTCCCCCTCCCTCCCTGCAATCTTCTGGGACACGTCAGAGGTCCCAGAAGATTGCCGGCCAATCACGGCGCGCAGCGCGACTCGCGCATGCGCAGTGGGTACCCGGCTGTGAAGCCGCAAACTGTAACAGCCGGGTGCCCACAGCAGTGATGCCGGCGCCGAGGGAGAGGATCGAGGCTTCCGGCGGCCGCATCGCTGGACCGTTGGACAGGTGAGTAAATGGCTGGAACTCCGCTTTAAGATTGATTTGGAAAGGTTTGGAACCTGGATTAGGTTTTTATTGCTGTTTGTGTTGCTATTGCAAAGTTGCGCAGGATCATGTACCTAGTACGTGATCCCACGCTTCCTGGTTTGGGGCATGCACCCGTGGCCCCAGTGGCCCGCTCCCACTATGATTAGACATAACAGGAGCTGATTGGCAGGTACGGCGGCTCGGTGTCTACAGTGACAGTGACAGAACGGTGGTCTTCCTAGGCAAACAAGGCAGATCGCCGTTCTGTCACTACAGAAGACATGGATCCTTTTTCTCTGTTAAGCAGGGGCACCAATCCATGCCTTCTCCCACTACAAACACCTCTCACACAGTAGTAAAACACTGGTCAGGCACATAGTTAACCCTTTGATTGCCCCTGATGTTAAAGCGGAGTTTCACCCTGAAAAACATTTTTTAGATAAAAATACCCCTGGGACAGTCAGGGCTAGGGCATTTCAGCAACGATAGCTTCTGAACTGTCGCTGGTTTCACTTACCTTTTAGAAGAAATACTTACCTTGAAAATGTCTTGTCCAGCGTTGCCATCTCAGGTGTGTTCAGCTGAAGCCGGAGCATCCTCTTTGGTGACGTCAGAGTCCAAGAATGCCCTGAAGCTGTTTAGCAGGAAATAACGTGCCTGCACTGGAAGTGATGAGCAGGGCCGATGCAGGCGCATTGACTCCTGGGAGCAATTTTTTTTTTTTTTTTTTAAATTGTTGGTCTTCTTTAGTTTATAGCGCACAAAATAAAAACCACAGAGGTGATCAAATACCACCAAAAGAAAGCTCTATTTGTGGAAAAAAAGGACATTAATTTTATTTGGGTATAGCGTCGCAGAACCGCGCAATTGTCAATTAAAGTAATACGTGCCGTATCGCAAAAAATGGCCTGGTCATGAAGGGGGGTAAACCTTCTGGAGCTGAAGTGGTTAAAGAACCTGTCACCAAAACATAATACAGTTATATTTTATATTTACATGTATTAGTGCTTTGCTTGTCCCCTTTATTTAAAAATACAGATGTAGCCAAGCTGGGACTACTACTGTATGTATATACATATGTTATGAATATATATATATCTGAGTTACCGTTCAGACACTGTTGGAGAACTCCTTTAAAAATTAATGAGAAGGATCGGCTTTCCTCTGGAAATGGACGATTTGGATTGTGGGAGATATAGTCTGGTGAAGAAGGTGAATGGTTACATGGATGGCAGGCGGAACTACAGTATACTCCCAGGGAGCTGTGGGACTCATGGAGGATCATGGGAGAATGAATATACTTCTGGGCGGGGCCGAGCGCGCGGTCTCTTGCTTCTGGGACTCGTGGAGGACGAATCAAAGAGAGGGAACTGCCGGAGGACAGTCAGTGATGGAGGCCTGAGAGTGCGGCCTAGAGCAAGTGGAGCCCGTCCTCAGCGGAGTGGATGCTGGTGGTCATAGGGAGGTGGCGGATCCAGATGAGCTGAGAGGAGAGTGGGTAGCGGTGAACTGACTGACCGGAACAGCGAGAGCTGAGTATCCCCAGTGATGCAGCACCGTGAGGAGAGGTCCTGCCTGGGGATCCGACAGTCACATGTGGACATTGCGGCTGTGCAAGAGTGCCTGGTGACACCTGTAAATCACAAGTATAACCCTGCATCCATAATACACTGACAGCATAGTTGCCTACTGTCCCGTTTTTGACGGGACAGTCCGCCAAATAGGACCTTTTCCCGGCAAATTTACACTGCCGGGACTTGTCCTGGCCAGTGGGGGAGTGTGGGGGAGGTAGGAGGGGCCGTCTGACCTTTATTCTTGTCTCCCTGAGTGAGTCCAGCCGTCATTATTATCTTCCCTTCGAGCTCAGGATGGCCGGCGGGCGCCCTGTGATTGGGCGAACTGTGGCGGGGGCTGGCCTCTGACTGTGCCTGTCCAATGAATAGCGTAACTTCAGGTATGCCCCGCCCCGCCCCTCCCGTATGCCCCGCCCTCGCACTCAGCACGCTCAGACTGAACACACAAGGCTATGGGACGTCCTCTGAACAAGAACATTCCTCCTCAAGTGAGTCAGTGTGCAGTGCCCGGCAGATTTGAATTTACAGATCGTGCAGAATGAGGTGTAATGTTGGATACAGGGGATGCAGAGGGAGGTGTAATGGGGGATACAGGGGGTGTGGAGTGAGAATTATTGGGGGGTGCAGAATGAGGTGTAATGAGGGATACAGGTGATGCAGAGTGATGTGTAATGGGGGGCACAGGGGATGCAGAGTGATGTGTAATGGGGGATACAGGGGATGCAGAGCGATGTGTAATGGGGGATACAGGGGGTGCTGAGTGAGAAATATTGGGGGATGCAGAGTGAGGTGTAATGGGGGATGCGGGGGATGCAGAGTGAGGTTTAATGGAGGATACAGGGGATGCAGAGTGAGAATTATTGGGGGATGCAGAGTGAGATGTATTGGGGATACAGGGGGTGCAGAGTGAGGTGTAATGGGGGATACAGGGGATGCAGAGTGATGTGTAATGGGGGATACAGGGGGTGCTGAGTGAGAAATATTGGGGGAGGCAGAGTGAGATATAATGGGGGATGCGGGGGATGCAGAGTGAGGTGTAATGGGGCATATGGGGGTGCAGAGTGAGGTGTAAAGGGGGATACAGGGGATGCAGAGTGAGAATTATTGGGGGATGCAGAGAGAGATGTATTGGGGATACAGGGGATGCAGAGTGAGATATAATGGGGGATACAGGGGATGCAGAGTGAGGTGTAATGGGGGAAGCGGGGGGTGCTGGGTATGAATTATTGGGGGATGCAGAGTGAGGTGTAATGGGGGATACAGGGGGTGCAGAGTGAGGTGTAATGGGGGATACATGGGATGCAGAGTGAGATGTATTGGGGGATACAGGGGATGCAGAGTGAGGTGTAATGGGGGATACAGGGGGTGCAGAGTGAGGTGTAATGGGGGATACATAGGATGCAGAGTGAGATGTATTGGGGGATACAGGGGATGCAGAGTGAGGTGTAATGAGGGATACAGGGGGTGCAGAGTGAGGTGTAATGGGGGATACATGGGATGCAGAGTGAGATGTATTGGGGGATACAGGGGATGCAGAGTGAGGTGTAAAGGGGGATACAGTGGATGCAGAGTGAGGTATAATGGGGGATACAGGGGGTGCTGAGTGAGAATTATTGGAGAATGCAGAGTGAGATGTAAGGGGGGATACAGTGGATGCAGAGTGAGGTGTAATGAGGGATACAGGTGATGCAGAGTGAGGTATATGGGGGATACAGGGGATGCAGACTGAGGTGTATTGGGGGGATAAAGGGGATGCAGACTGAGGTGTATTGGTCGATACAGGTGAGGCAGAGTGAGGTGTAATGGGGGATACAGGTGATGCAGAGTGAGGTGTAATGAGGGATACGGGTGAGGCAGAGTGAGGTGTATTGGGGGATACAGGGGATGCAGAATGAGGTATAATGGGGGATACAGGTGATGCAGAGTGAGATGTATTGCGGGATACAGGGGATGCAGAATGAGGTATAATGGGGGATACAGGGGATGCAGAGTGAGGTATAATAGGGCATATAGGGAATGCAGAGTGAGGTGTATTAGTGGATAAAGGGGGTGCTGGGAGAGAATTATTTGGGGATGTTGGTGGTGCAGAGTAAGATGTATCCGGGGGGATGCAGGAGTTGCAGGGTATTAGATGATGCAGAGTGTGGAGTAATTGGGGATGCAGGGGGTGCAGAGTGAAGGATTGTGGGGATGGGTGTAGCACCCTACAGGTAGGTGCTAGGTAAATGCATAGTGGGCTTTGTCTGCCTAACAGCAGGGCCATGATTTATTTTTGTCAGTCATGGTGTCATGGCTCCCACATCAGTTAGGATTTTAAAGACACCATTACACCTGCATTACAAATATCACATAGAAGAGTGATAAAGAGCTCCAACTGCCGTTGAAGATTCTGCACGGCCTTGCTAGAGCAGGAACTTCACCTTTCATAATTCTTAAAGGGGATCCTCTGACATATGATAGAATCTCGCTAGTTAAATGTAAGGCAACTCTAGGCCTAGTTTTAGTAGAAGCAGATTAAGGTTTATGGCTATTACATTTGTTCATAACTCTGACAGTGGAAGCTGATAATTTCTTCAGTCATTCATGTATCACTTGTGAGTCAAGCATTTATTTCCTGCGGTGTCAGTCTTCCAGGCCCCTTTTTGAATTATTGGGGGTTTGGTGGAGTAACACGGCACTAACTGTTACTACAACATTTTATCTGTTCTCATTCAGTTGTTTGATTTACCTTTTTACCCCAGTAAACAGATAAACTTGTATTTTGTTGTGTCAAGTGTATTCTTAAAGAATTTTCCATAAAATCTCTGAACCTATAGTGCCTAGCGGGTTGGACGCTTGTCAGGGTCAGGGGAGTGCAGAGGATATCCCACTAACCAGCAGCTCTCAAGGGGGTCGTGCCACACAAAATTTAGAGATTCGGTAAAAAAAAAAAAAATTGAAACTTTCAGGTGTTTTGGGAATTTCTCTTTCCAGCTGCCCTGTGCTGCTCCCCCCGGCCTATACGTCATTGACAGAGACCCCCAACCACAGCCTTGGGGTATGTAAAATGACAGCACTGAGAATGTCTTTAGGGTACAATGTTGTCATTTTACATATCCTGAGATCAGAGATGTATAGTAACTAAGTACTACTTCACTACTGTACTTAAGTACTGAAAGGCGGTATCTGTACTTTCCTAGAGTAGAACTTTTTTCTCCTACTTCCACTTTTACTTCACTACATTTTTTCAATGATTTCAATACTTCTACTCCGATATTTTTTTTTTTTTTGCTGCATAGTTACTCGTTATTATTATAAAAATTACCACTGCCAGAACAGTAGATGGCAGGTTTCATGAAGCTCAAAACATGTGTATTATCAGCGCATACGAAAATAAAAGCTACTGTATGTATAAATAAAAGCTGCATTTGAAATAATAAAAAACAATATGATGTTCAAACTTTTGACTTCTTTCTTTAATAACTACATAACACAGTACTTGTACTTTTACTTTCAGTACTTGAGTAGCAATTTTTTTTCAAAACTACTGGTACTTTTACTTTCAGTACTTGAGTAGCAAAATTTTTAAAAAAAACACTTGCAATACTTAAGTACAAAAAATTTTGAATACTTTAGTACTTCTACTCAAGTCACTTTTTGATCGAGCTCTTCCACTTCTACTCAAGTCACTTTTTGATCGAGCACTTGTACTTTTACTCAAGTATGGATTTCGAGTACTTTATACAACTCTGCCTGAGATTCCTATGTACCTGTGTATAAAGCTCTAATATAATCTTTACATTTCCTCAGGGCACAGATGTATTCCCATTACTGACCACTGTACTAAAAGACCCGGAGCAGTTTCCAGATCCAGAGGTGTTCTACCCCAACAGATTTCTGGACAATAACGGAGACCTAAAGAAGCACTCCGCTTTGCTGCCTTTTTCTACAGGTACTATGTTCACTCTATATCCGCATGCCAATCGCGCACTGTCGTTTTATTACTACAGTGTAGGCTGTCTGAGCAGAATCACATATATATATATATATATATATATATATATATATATATATATACACTATATTACCAAAAGTATTGGGACACCTGCCTTTACATGCACATGAACTTTAATGGCATTGCATTTTTAGTCTGTAGGGTTCAATATTGAGTTGGCCCACCCTTTACAGCTATAACAGCTTCAACTCTTCTGGGAAGGCTGTCCACAAGGTTTAGGAGTGTGTCTATGGGAATGTTTGCCCATTCTTCAGGAAGCACATCTGTGAGGTCAGGCATTGATGTTGGAGAGAAGGCCTGGCTCGCAGTCTCTGCTCTAATTCATCCCAAAGGTGTTCTATCGGGTAGAGTTTAGGCCTCTGTGCAGGCCAGTCAAGTTCCTCCATCCTAAACTCTCTCATCCATGTCTTTATGGACATTGCTTTGTGCACTGGTGCGCATTCATGTTGGAACAGGAAGGGGCCATCCCCAAACTGTTCCCACAAATATTTGGTAGACTGTGTCTGGTGATTTACACTTAGAATGAAGTCAACATTACACTATCATTTGTGTAAAAAGGGTAACTGCGCTAAATAATAAGAAAACAAAGTGGCAACTTAAAGTGTGACAGACACCCAAAAGAATACTAAAAACAAAAGCTGCGCTATATATTGAACGTATATATATATTGTTAAGTGCAATAGTCCATAGATTCAATCTACCAAATTGTACCTCCACCCCAAACTCGCTCATCTATGTTTTTATAGACTATGCTTTGTGCACTGGTCCAAATCATTTGATGGACTGCACACAGGTGCACAAAGAAAGGTACGAAAATACATGGATGAGTGAGTTTGGGGTGGAGGAACTTGACTGGCCTGCACAGAATCCTGACCTCAACCCAGTAGAACACCTTTGTGATGAATTAGAGACTGGGAGCCAGGCCTTCTCATCCAACATCAGTGCCTGACCTCAACAATGCGCTTCTGCAAGAATGGTCAAACATTCCCATAGACACACTTCTAAAACGTATGGACAGCCTTCCCAGAAGAGTTGAAGCTGTTATAGCTGTAAAGGTGGACCAACTCAATATTGAACCCTACGGGACTAAGACTGGGATGCCATTAAAGTTCATGTGCGTGTAAAGGCAGGCGTCCCAATACTTTTGATAATAAACAAACTGTTGGCGCTATATAAATCCTGTTTAATAATAATAATAATAATATAGAGTATACGTAATCCTGCTTTTCCATAGCCAGTCCATCCAGTCCACCCAGCTGTGCCGTCAATGGCTCCCTTACATGCTGATACATGCATGGTCCCGGCCAATGATACATGAACACGCTGCTCTGCAGAGCAGGAGACGGGAGAGAGCTCTGTGTATGTAATCAACACAGATCTCTCTCCTGACAGCAGGGATGAGGCAGTTTCTGTCTCCCTGCGAAGCAGGGAGTAAAAACTGTCACATCCCTGAGTAAAAGCACCACACAGTAAACACACAAACACTTGCTAGGCACACAGTTAACCATTTGTGTATTAAAATGAGTGATGGCTCCAAATAAGCAACAAAAGCAGCTAGCACAAAGTAAGGTAATCAGCCAAACTTATAAGCAGATATAAAAAGTGTCAGTGCAGCGCTAGTAAATTCTACATACAAACTATTAATAGCATGCATAAATAAAATGCTGCAATTCATAATCATCAAATTAAACCCGAAAAAAAAAAATGTAACATAAATAAACAATACATGTAATGAGGGGTAATCGCCACTAGGTGGCAACTATCCTTACAAAGTGCTGATGAAGTCCCAAAACAATGAATATCAATCTTCCTTTTAAGAAAGTGCTAGTAGTGCAAACAAAATCCCAAACATAAGTGCAGAGATGAATATCAATCTTCCTCCTTAAAAAAGGGCTAATAGTGCAAACAAAGTTCCAAAATTAGGTGCAAGGATGAATATCAATCTTCCTCCTTAAATGCATAAGTAGTGTCCCCAAGTGCAAAAAAAATTCCATGATGTCACCAACAGTGCACCGCTCCACCACCTCTGCAATGCACTCACCAAATAGATGAAATGTATAAGCAAATACACATCCGGTACATATATCTCCCTATATTCCTCAGACTCCACCAGATCAGGTTCCGGTGATCCTTTCTCTTCATATAAAGCTCAAACCATGGAGCCCACACAGAAAAAGTATATAGTGTAGCATTTTATTAAGCGCTTTACAACCGTCCCATAGCAGTGATTGTCCTTTGTTTTGGGCGTGAGCGCCCACCGCTGGCGGCTCCCTCCCGCTGTGATTTTACACAGGGACCCGCCGATCGTTTGTTACTATGTAAACAAGGCAGACTGTCATTCTGTGAGTACAGAAGACATGTATCCTGTGTTTATGTGAAGCAGGAACGCCGATCCATGTCTTCAAGTAGTAAAAGCACCTTCCCCACAGTTAGTAAGCACTCCCTAGGCACACAATTAACCCTTTGACAGCCCCTTATGTTATCCCCTTCCCTGCCAGTGACAGTCCATATTTTTAGCACTGATCACTGTATTAGTGTCACTGGTCCCTAAAAAGTTAAGTGTCAGTTAGGTGTCCGATTTGTCTGCTGCATTATCACAGTCCTGTTATAAGTCGCTGATTACCGCCATTACTAGTAAAAAATAAATAAATAAAAATATCCCATAGTTAGTACACACTGTAACCAATCAATATACACTTGTTGGAATTTTTTTTATCATAAATTTGTAGCAGAATACATATTGGCCTAAATTGATGAAGAAATGTGATTGTTTACATTTTTTATTGGGTATATTTTAGAGCAGTAAGTATTATATTGTTTTTTTTTTTATTATATTATTTTTATTAATTATTTTTTTTTTTTTCAAAATTGTTGGTCATTCTTTGTTTCTAGCGCAAACAATAAAAACTGCAGAGGTGATTAAATACCCGCCATTACTAGTATGAAAAAAAAAAAAAAAAACAATTCCAGTTTTTTTTTTTTTTTTTTTTTTTTAACTAAAGGCATGCAGCAGAATACATATATGAAGAACTCTTATTTTTTTGAAATTTCTTTTTATTGGATATGTTATAACAAAAAGTAAAAATTATTGTTTTTTTTTTTTTTTTTTTCTTTAATTAATTTTTTTCATTTATAGGGAAAAAATAGAAAACCCTGTGACGATCAAATACCACCAAAAGAAAGATCTATTTGTGGGAAAAATAAATGATAGAAATTTTGTTTGCATACAGCGATGCGCATGACCGCGCAATCGTCAGTTAAAGAAGTGCAGTGCCGTATAGCAAAAAATGCCTGGTCATGAAGGGGGGTAATTCTTGTAGATCTGAAGTGGATATTTTCTATAGGGCATCTATAAATAATATTGGGCATCTATAAATAATATAGGGCATCTATAAATAATATTGGGCATCTATAAATAATATTGGGCATCTATAAATAATATAGGGCATCTATAAATAATATTGGGCATCTATAAATAATATAGGGCATCTATAAATAATATTGGGCATCTATAAAAAATATTGGGCATCTATAAATAATATTGGGCATCTATACATAATATAGGGCATCTATAAATAATTAGATTGCCCAATTTATAGAAAGTGTACCTGTGGCTTGAGCCAGTGTCTCAATGCACTCTGGGAACTCTATCATGCAATCTACAACCATGCTCGGACTTACCCATCAAACCCCAATTTGGCCGTGATGCTGTATATTACAACCAAAAGGGAGGTTAACTATTCGCATTTTAGTTGGAATCTGCTTAACGGAGTGCAACAGGTTTTAGAGCACTGTGGAGTTTCTGGAACGAAGGTGAAGATGTATTTGGACACTACTTAGAGCTTCCTTCTCTTTACTCCAAAAACTGGTTTAACATCACATTGAGTCACAAGTTTCTGAATAGTATAACTGCCCTCCTCCCACTTATAGATCTAATATTCAACTGCCAAGTTCATTTCCCTCTTTGGTGCTGCATAACATCTTCCATCTTTGGCCTGTTTAAGTGCTTTACAATTTCTATTCAGTCTTAAGAAGAGTTGCCAATACTAAAGAAAACATTGGAAATATCCTTGGTTTCCTCAGGAAGTGTTTCCCATAACCCTAAAGTGGTTGCAAACTTTTTTTTATTAAAATACCAAACATGCCTATACTTACCTGCTCCGAGCAATGGTTTTACACAGAGCAGCCCCGATCCTCCCCTTCTAGGGTCCCCCGCCGGTGCTCCAGGCTCCTTCTCTTCATTGGGTGCCTCCAAGGAAAGCAGCTTTCCATGGTGACACCTGTGCTCGCTCGCTCCCGAGCCCCGCTGCTGCGCCTATTGACACAGACTGCAGGACTCGGCCCCACCCCCGCTCCTGTGTCACAGGATTTCATTGACAGCAATGGGAGGCTAGCAATCTGTCCAATGAGGAGAGAGACAGCTGCTGCATCGTTCACATTACTGGTGTGATTCGGGCTCAGATAAGAAAAAGGGGGGGGGGGGCGCTGGAGCACAAATGGTTTTTCACCCTAATGCATAGAATGCATAAGGATTTACAACCACTTTAATTTTTCCTAAATGTAACCCTTGAGTTTAACCTTATCCCAGAACCCAAGCTTTACAGTAATAATTATTGGGATAAAAACGACTCTAAGGGCTTGTTCACACTTGACTATATTTCTAACGCTTAACAAATGCTCCTATACTGTTAGCTTTAGTATGGGTGTTAGGTGTTTTTTTACAAGCTTTAATGACGAGTTAAAAATGCTCCCCAAACGCCCTATAGGCAGTTTTGAAGAGTTTAATGAGCATTAAGGCGTGTTACAACCGCTCCACAAATGCCTATTCCATAAAAGGAAATAAACAAATCTTAAAGGCCCGCAACTGAACTGCAACTAATTGCCAGAGCATTTGCTAGGTGTTATCATAGACTTGAATGGGAGGTATTGAAAGGCTTCAAATGCCTCCTGACTCGACACGAGGCTTCAATTTTGAAGCGTAGCAACGCTAACGGTTCATGTTTTGATCGTGTGAACAACACTATTGTATCTTGTGCATAGGTATTTGAGGGGTGTTAAAGCCAGTGTGAACTTAGCCTTATTAGGCCAACTATATTGCCAGATACTTGGTGATACTAAGTATTGAAGGTAGGGTGGGTGAGGCTCGTAATTATATCCTGTGGTGATGTAGGTGTTGATGTATAGAATCACTGAGCACAGTGAAGGCCCCGACACCAGGCAAACTCCAAAGTATGTCAAATGCTGAAGATCCTTCAGCCACCTTAGCTGTTCCAGGCTTAGGAGTTCCACTCTGAAAAAACATTTTAGATAAAAATACCCGCGGGACATTCAGGGCTATTGCATTTAAGCAACGATAGCCTCTGAACTGCCCCCTGTTTTACTTACCTTTTAGAAGAAATACTTACATTGAAAATGTCTTGTCCAGCGCTGCCATCTCAGGTGTGGGCAACTGAAGCCGGAGCGTCCTCTTCGGTGTCCTCTTCTGTGACGTCGGAGTCCCAGAATGCCCTGCACCGGCCCTGCCCGTCACTTCCGGTGCAAGCGCGTCATCCCTGCACAGCTTTCAGCAGAGAATGACGTGCCTGCACCGGAAGTGACGAGCAGGGCCGGTGCAGGCGCTTTGACTCCTGGGATCTATGACGTTCAGCTTCCAGGAGTCAATGCAAGGAGGAAGTGACGGCGCGGGCCACAGCCGCAGAGGGAGGAAGAGAAAGGAAGGTAAGTATATTTTCTTTAAAAACAAGGTAAGTGAATCAAAAAAAAAATCTTAATTATCCAATTCTTTTTCAGGTAATTTAGAGCAAGCGGACAGGGAAAAGTTGATTTGGAGGGTGGAACTCCGCTTTAAAGACAGAAAAGATCAACTCCATAGGTAGCAGGATTGATAAGTAATAACTCTTTTCTTTCCTGGAAAGACTTACCGTATTTTCCGGCGTATAAGACGACTGGGCGTATAAGACGACCCCCCTAATTTTCATCTACCGGTAATACTTATACTTAGGTTACCTTGGAGATATTATACTCGGCGTATAAGACGACCCCCTATTTTTGGGGGATTTTTTTGAGGTTCAAAAGTAGTCTTATACGCCAGAAAATACAGTATTTTAAATGTAAATTTAAGGGAGAAGTCCAGCCAAAGCTCGTTTGGCTGGACTTCTCCTACAGATCAGAGGAGTGCAGTTCATTTTGAAAGCTGAAGTCCACTCTCTGCTGATGTCACAGAGTTGGTCCAGGCTTAGTGTCATCACGACCACGGAGTCGGGATCTGCCTAGATCCCTGGACCAACAACCGGCTCAGCCTCTCAGTGAGCTGAGAACCTGAGCCAGGCCACTCCTGCCCCACCCCGCCACAGCTCAGCACTCCAGTAAAGGAGGAGGGGGCAGTCAGCAGCTCTCTGCCAATGGAGCTCGGAGAACTGAGTGATCGACAGTGTTTAATCGCTCGGTTCTCAGTGAGGAGGCGTTGGGGGACAGATGCAGCATCGAACCGATTCTGCATCCACCTAGGTAAGTATGAATTAAAAAAAAAAAAAAAAAACAATACCTCTTTTAATATCAGTGTTGTTTTAGGATCTATCCACAGGGTGTCTGTTGCTGGTATCCACAACCCTTTGTTTTTGGTCAAACATCACCATGTTAGTTACAACTGAAAAAATATTTTATATTCTTTCCAAATTAATTTTGTTGTGTCAATTTCCAATTTAATTTGGTGTCCTTTACTACAGGAAAGAGGATTTGCCCAGGAGAAAGTCTGGCTCGCATGGAGCTCTTTCTATTCTTCACCACCCTCCTGCAGAGGTTCACCTTGACCACAACAGTGCCCCGAGAAGATCTGGACTTAACCCCCGAGGTCAGCAGTGCTGGACACCTGCCTCGTGCCTACAAAATGTGTGTTATTCCCCGCAATAACAATTTATTATCTAACAGTTCGAACTAAAGTTTTACCTTTTTTTATTTTCTCGAAATAAACTATTATAAACTTTTATTGTTCTTTTAACTAAGAGACATAATGCAATTTATATAAGTTCAACTTAAAAATAAATATATAATCATGTTCTATTTTACTTATGTGTCCTTTTTAAAGGTATATTAAGTGCTTGGAGAGGTTGGCCAACACCTCCTGATAATTCACCGCAGCACAACTTGGGGGTTCAAAATGACACACCAGTTCTTAAAAAATATTAAAAATAACATACAATTAAACTCAAAATGTATTAACAAAAGTAATAAAAAAATTAAAGCTACTCACAGATATCAGATAACGTGTGCCTGATCTAGACAATCCATTCACACAACATCTAATCCGGTTGGCGCTCTCTCTAAGCACTTGTTGGTAAATGTTGCCAATTTGGCAGATTAAGGCCTCTTGCACACAATACTGCTGTTTGAGCATATACTTTTTCATCTCTTTTTTTTTTAAATGTATTTGCGTGTGCTTTCGCGTGCATGCGTGCATTTTTGCGCAAATGCACGGAAACTTATTCTCATGGTCTTGTTTTGTGCATTATGTAAATGCCCATTTGCGCACAATCGTGTGTATTTGCGCGCATGAGGCGTAAATTACTGACCAAAAATGCAGATTTTTCTATTTTGTTTTTACTGAAGAATGCATGGCCCTGTGTGCATAGGCACATTACAATGAATTGGCTGTATTTTAGCTCTGTAAAAAAAAAAAAAAAAAAAAAAGCTGTACTGGGCTTTTTTAAGCTGCAGTGTACAAGAGGCCTAAGGGCCTCTATTGAAGTGATTCGGGTGAGTTATGTACTCTCAAACAAAATGGCCCCTGCCCCACCTGTAACTGGCCTTCATAGCAAAGAGCACAATGCATGTGAAACAAAAAGAATGAATTCCCAGCTCAATTCACCAACCAGTTTGCTAACCAATCGAATTAACCTGTCCAACAGTATGCGTTAAAAACAGGGGTTTAGTTAGCACACATTTGCAAATGCATGTGTAAGCTGCAGGGCCACTCCAAGGCACCCTGTATTACCTGCAGTCCTAACTCCTGTACATTTTGTGAGAATCTCCACAGTGGAAGCACATGCAGTCTAATGGATAGATAGGTGGCAGGAGAGTGTGGAGGGAGCCCAACCCTCCTTAAAGGCACTTGGGGGCACAGTGGAAGCCCAGCTGATAGCACACTGGCAGCAAAGGCTTCCAGTGTGTCCACTAAGGGGGGTTGGGCTTCCTCCAGGCTCACCTGCCTCCTATCTGTCCATTAGAGTGCATGTGCTTCCACTGTGGAGACTCTCAGGAGTTAGGACTGCAGGTAATACAGGGTGCCGTGAAGCGGCCCTGCAGCTCACACATGCATTTGAAAATGTGTGCTAACTAAACCCCTGTTTTTAACGGATACTCCTGGGCAGGTTAATGCAATTGGTTAGCAAACTGGTTGGTGAATTGAGCTGGGAATTCGTTCTTTTTGTTTCACATGAGATGCTCTCTCATAAGCCTAATAGAATGCAAAACCAGCTTTGAGCAAGTCAAATGCAAGTAAAAAGGTCAACTGTGAGTCAATTGCACCTATCAATGAATTCTGAATGATCTCAGAAGTGTCTCAAACTAATGTCAAACTGGTGACATTGACAGAAGCCTAAATTCAATCCATAAAGGTCTTACATCTAATATAAAATCGGATTGTATGTGACCAGCCTAAAAAAGACCCAAGAAAACAACCAACAGAAGTGATATAAATGTTTTTGTACATTTTTTTTTTCTATAAAAATAACAAAAGTTCTAGTCACAGAATAGACTCCCTCCAGAGGTGGTTCTGGCTAGCTCACTAGATTGCTTTAAAAAAGGCCTGGATTCTTTCCTGGGTGTACTTAATATAAATGGGTACTGACATTTTTTTAGGTAAAGTTGATCCAAGGAATATCCAATTGCCTCTCGGGGGATCAGGAAGGAATTTTTTTCCCCTGCTGTAGCAAATTGGATCATGCTTTGCTGGGGTTTTTTTGCCTTCCTCTGGATAAACTGTGGGTATAGGATTGTGTATATGGGATTGTATGGTTGGGTTTTCAATTCTTTTTTTTTTTTTTGGTTGAACCAGATGGACTTGTGTCTTTTTTCAACCTGACTAACTAACTAATGTATGTAACTATTACAGTGGGAATCGAAAGTTTGGGCACCCCAGGTAAAAATTTGTATTAATGTGCATAAAGAAGCCAAAGAAAGATGGAAAAATCTCAAAAAGGCATCAAATTACAGATTAGACATTCTTATAATATGTCAACAAAAGTTAGATTTTATTTACATAATTTACACTTTCAAAATAAAAAATAAATAAATGGCGTCTGCAAAAGTTTGGGCACCCTGCAGAGTTAATATCTTGTACTGCCCCCTTTGGCATGTATCACAGCTTGTAAACGCTTTTTGTACCCAGCCAATAGTCTTTCAATTCTTGTTTGAGGTATCTTTGCCCATTCTTCCTTACAAAAGTCTTCCAGTTCTTTGAGACTTCTGGGCTGTCTGTCACGCACTGCTCTTTTAAGGTCTATCCATAGATTTTCAATTATGTTGAAGTCAAGAGATTGTGAAGGCCATGGCAAAACCTTCAGTTTACGCCTCTTGTTGTAATCCCCCATGGATTTCGAGGTGTGTTTAGGATCATTATCCATTTGTAGAAGCCATCCTCTCTTTAACTTTAGCTTTTTCACAGATGGTATCAAGTTACCATCCAAAATTTGCTGAAATTTTATTGAATCCATTTTTCCTTCTAATCATGAGATGTCCCATGTGCCACTGGTTGCAATACAACCCCAAAGCATGATTAATCCACCCCCATTCTTAACATTTGGACTGAGTTTCTTTTCATTAAATTCTGTGCCCCTTCTTCTCCAAACGTACCTTTGCTCATTCCGGCCAAAAAGTTCAATTTTAACCTCATCGGTCCACAGAACTTGTTTCCAAAATGCATCAGGCTTGTCTATATGTTCATTTGCAAAGTTCAAACGCTGATTTTTGTGGTGAGGACGTAGAAGAGGTTTTCTTCTGATGACTCTGAAGACCATATTTGTACAAGTATCTCTTCATAGTGGAATAGTGTACCACAACTCCAGTGCCTGCCAGATCTTTCTGGAGGGATCGTGCAGTCAAACGTGGGTTTTGAATTGTTTTTCTCACAATCCTGCGAGCTGTTCTGTCTGATATTTTTCTTGGTCTTCCAGATCTTGCTTTAACTTCCACTGTTCCTGATGACTGCCATTTCTTAATTACATTCCAAACAGAGGATATTGACATCTGAAAACGCTTTGCTATCTTCTTATAGCCTTCTCCAGCTTTGTGAGCGTCAACTATTTTCAGTTTCAGTTTTCTAGACAACTGCTTAGAAGATCCCATGGTGCTGATTTTTGGGGCAAGGTCAGATGAGTCTGGGCATTTAAAACCTTTGAGATTGACATCACCTGGTCTTCCCAGATGATGATTGAGAACAATCCATGACACTGGCAGGTCTCAGCCTTGCAAAGGGGGCAGTGCATGCTATAAATTCTGCAGGGTGCCCAAACTTTTGCAGACACCATTTTTTTGTTTTCTGCAATTTTAAAAGTGTCAATGATGGAAATAAAATCTAACTTTTGTTGACATATTATAAGAATGTCTAATCTGTAATTTGATGCCTTTTGGAGATTTTTCCATCTTTCCTTGGCTTCTTTATGCACATTAATACAAAATTTTACCTGGGGTGCCCAAACTTTCGATCCCCACTGTATATAGTATACTTCCCTCCTCTTTGCAGTTGGTTTTGCACAGAGCAGCCCAGATCCTCCTCTTCTCGGGTCCCTGGCTGAAGATCCTGGCCCCTCCCTCCTGTTCAGTGACCCCACAGCAAGCAGCTTACTATGGGGGCACCTGAGCCAAGCTGAAGCTCCGTGTATAGAGGACTTTTTATCTGAATGCATAGAATTGGATGTGTTTTGAACTGCATCCCATTTGCATGACATGTGAAATAACATTGCTTTCTATTGTATCTGTTCACATATGTCCTGTGCAGCTGGAGTGCGGATTCAGTGCGCATTGAAAAAGAGTCCTGTCAGTTTTCTGAGCAGTACGGTCCAGCTCAGGTGCAAATTCAGGTCTATTGACTTCAATGGGAATGCTTCTGAATCGCACTTCATTCAGTTTGTGGGTATACAATCCTGACCTGATGTAATCCTGACCTGACCCCAATCAAAAACTGACCTTAAACGCAGAACAACTACTTTGTCAGTTAGCTGTGAAAACTGAGCTTCAATTCGCACCTTACATGAGTGAACCCAGCCTTATTTCTATCAATAATCTAGAGTCCTCTATGACTATATGTCAGAATTCTGAGACAATAACCGAATTCTGAGATAATGACACAGAATCATGACACAATAACCAAGAATTCTGATATACTATCTCAGAACACTCTCAGATAACATGAAAATATTCTGAGGTTATAATAAAAATTCTGACATATGACACAGAATTCCTACATACATTATATTGCCAAAAGTATTGGGATGCCTGCCTGTACACACACATGAACTTTAATGGCATCCCAGTCTTAGTCCGTAGGGTTCAATATTGAGTTGGCCCACCCTTTGCAGCTATAACAGCTTCAACTCTTCTGGGAAGGCTGTCCAGAAGGTTTAGGAGTGTCTATGGGAATGTTTGACCATTCTTCCAGAAGCGCATTTGTGAGGTCATGGATGAGAAGGCCTGGCTCACAGTCTCCGCTCAAATTCATCCCAAAGGTGTTCTATCGGGTTGAGGTCAGGACTCTGTGCAGGCCAGTCAAATTCCTCCATCCTAAACTCCCTCATCCATGTCTTTATGGACCTTGCTTTGTGCACTGGTGCGCATTCATGTTGGAACAGGAAGGGGACATCCCAAAACTGTTCCCAGAAATATTTGGTAGACTGTGTCTGGTGATTTACACTTAGGATAAAGTCAACATTACACTATCATTGCCTTAAGACTTGGCTACCCACAACTTAGATATCGAAGAGATGTACACACTGCTCAGGTGAGTCTATATCAGCAATCCGTTGTGGGTTCCTGGCCTCGGCTCACCACCGCAGACAATACAGCTGGAAGAGGAAAATGGCCACACACCACAGGGAAACTTGAATAAAGCAAAATACTCAATTATTTGTACATGTTTACGTGAAAGGTACAGCAGAAGGGGAATTGTAGATGCATTTCACACAGGCTCAACGTGCTTGTTTACTACCCACAACTTGGCTGCAGGAGCCTCAATCTATAACAGATATTGGTGATTCAGGTAGGAGTTAACCACCTAAAATATGCTGGAGGACAATAGAAATATTGGTTGAGGACCACATAAACAACTGATGTTCGAGAAAAGGCCTGGCTCGCAGTCTGCACACTAATTCATCCCAAAGGTGTTCTATTAGGTTGAGGTCAGGACTCTGTGCAGGCCAGTCAAGTTCCTCCACCCCAAACTCGCTCATCCATGTCTTTATGGACCTTGCTTTGTGCACTGGTGCGCAGTCATGTTGGAACAGAAAGGGGCCATCCCCAAACTGTTCCCACAAAGTTGGGAGCATGAAATTGTCCAAAATGTCTTGGTATGCTAATGCCTTAAGAATTTCCTTCACTGGAACTAGGGAGCCAAGCCCAACCCCTAAAAAACAACCCCACACCATAATCCCTCTTCCACCAAATGATTTGGACCAGTGCACAAAGCAAGGTCCGTAAAGACACGAATGAGCGAGTTTGGGGTGGAGGAACTTAACTGGACTGACCTCAACCCGATTGGGATGAATTACATTACACCTTTTGGATGAATTAGAGTGAAGACTGTGAGTTAGGTCTTCTCGTCCAACATCAGTGCCTGACCTCACAAATGCACTTTTGGAAGAATGGTCAAACATTCCCTAAGACACACTCCTAAACCTCGTGGACAGCCTTCCCAGAAGAGTTAAAACTGTTATATATGTAAAGGGAACTCTGCTCTTACATGTAAAAATCATAATTTTTTTGCTAGAGAACCCTTAAACATTATATATATATATTTTTTAGCAGAGATCCTAAGGAATAAAATGGCGGTCGTTGCCATATAAGACCCCAGATCTCTCTTCTGGGCTAGAAAGCCTGAAATAAAAAAAAAAATTAATAAAACTATCTTGGCTTTCCAGCCAAGATCACGGCAGTATTTACAACTGCCAGACCGGACATGACGTCATAACATCACGCCTGAGTCCTCGGTATTCTTCTCTATGGTGTACTTCCGCTGGCGGATTCCTTCTTCGGCTCGCCCATTATTATTATTATTATTACATCTTTGAAACTTGATATTTTATTGCCATGTTGATATGCTCTGTATAGATTCCAGCAATATTGTTTGTATCTTCTTTCTGTGCAATAGCTGTCCTCAGGCGATGACTAGAACCGGAACTGTTCTAAATATAGGCTTAGAAAAAGAATGACTGCTAAATATAGCAGTACTTGATCAAATTACCTTGCAGATATGGTAAATATATAACTAATTTATATTTTTTTATTGCTCAGCTATGTCGAAAACTCAGCAATTATCACATAAGTGATATGACTGACCCTTTTATCAGTTTTACATAGGGTGATTATCTCTGTATTTACCTTTTGTGAATGGAACTTTGTACCTTAGCTCATATATACACTGTAGAGGCACAATCTTTCTCTTCATCAAGAAAATCAAACAGACACTGGTACTTCACCAAATGTACAAACAGTTAAAGTGGAGTTCCACCCTTAAAAGTCACTTTGCCCCATCTGCTTGATCTCTGTCACCTGACAAATAAATGGATAATCACAATTTTTTTTCTTTACTTTCCTTGTTTTAGAAGAAAATATACTCACCTTACTTCCTCTTCCTCTCTCTTCGGCTGTGGCCCGCGCCGTCACTTCCTGCTTGCATTGATTCCTGGGAGCTGAACGTCATCGCTCCCAGGAATCAATGCGCCTGCACCGACCCCGACGTCAGTTCCGGTGCAGGCACGGCATTCACTGCTAAACAGCTTCCAGGAATGACGCGCATGCACCGGACATGACGAGCGGGGCCAGTGCAGGGCATTCTGGGACGAAGAGGATGCAGAAGAGAACGCGCTGGCTTCAGCTGCCCACACCTGAGATGGCAGCGCTGGAGAAGAAATTTTCAAGGTAAGTATTTCTTCTAAAAGGTAAGTGCGACCCGGGACAGTACAGAGGCTATCCATTGGGGAATGCACTAGCCCTGACTGTCCCGGGGGTAGTTTTATTAAAAAAACTTTCCGAGGGTGGAACTCCGCTTTAATTAATCACAGAACAGTGCAACATTCCAAAGAGGCTTGGTATTATCCCTTCTTTTTTTAAGTCCTGTGGCTGTGGCAGGCATACCTTTTTTAGTTGTGCTTGTTCTAAATAAATGGATAGTAAAGATTCAATCCTTTGGCCCATATCAGGGTATCACTATGAGGTTGGCCCACTCTTGGCAAATTGACTACATCTCAATATGTATGGTCTCTCTCTCAACTCCCAAAATACCATGAGATCCAATCTACTTCTGCATATATCCCTTCTCACCAGTACGTGACACATGATGGGAGCAGGCACACCACAGCTCACTAATATCTCCTGAATTACCAACCATTAACCCATTTGTCCCAAACACCATAGCAATAGGCACCTGCCTACATGTGTATAGTCTTATACATCTTTGTTTATATAGCTTTTGTGAAGTGGTATTTTCACTGCTATCATCATCTTAAAAATGGGAGAAAAATTATTAAGGGGAAGAGAGCAGGATGACATAGAAAATCTTGACAAAACGGGGTTCCAAAAGACAACGAGTGACTTTTCTGGTAACATTAACATTTGGGAAGCTTCTGTTTTTGGATACTCTATAGATCCCAAAAATTTGGTTGTGAGCTTTAAGTCATCTTCCAGCTTTTAATTGGCATATTAGGTACTTATTACTATTATTATTATTATTATTGCATTTTTGAAACTTAAAATTTCATTGATGTGTTGGTATGCTCTATATAGATTCCAGAAATCTTGTTTTACATCTTTTTTCTGTGCAATAGTTGTCCTCAGGAGATGACTAGACTTCAAAATAAAAGAAAACAAAAAAATGGTGTCTGCAAAAGTTTGGGCACCCTGCAGAGTTAATATCTTGTACTGCCCCCTTTGGCAAGTATCACAGCTTGTAAACGCTTTTTGTAGCCAGCCAAGAGTCTTTCAATTCTTGTTTGAAGTATCTTTGCCCATTCTTCCTTACAAAAGTCATCCATACATTTTCAATTATGTTGAGGTCAGGAGATTGTGAAGGCCATGGCAAAACCTTCAGTTTATGCCTCTTGATGTAATCCCCCGTGGATTTCGAGGTGTGTTTAGGATCATTATCCATTTGTAGAAGCCATCCTCTCTTTAACTTCAGCTTTTTCACAGATGGCATCAGGTTACCATCCAAAATGTGCTGACATTTTATTGAATCCATTTTTCCTTCTACTCATGAGATGTTCCCTTTGCCACTGGCTCCAATACAACCCCAAAGCATGATTGATGATCATTCCGGCCAAAAAGTTCAATTTTAACCTCATCGGTCTACAGAACTTGTTTCCAAAATGCATCAGGCTTGTCTATATGTTCTATATGTTCATTTGCAAAGTTCAAACGCTGATTTTTGTGGTGAGGACGTAGAAGAGGTTTTCTTCTGATGACTCTTCCATGAAGACCATATTTGTACAAGTATCTCTTTATAGTGGAATAGTGTACCACAACTTCAATGTCTGCCAGATCTTTCTGGAGGGAAGGTTTGTCTGTGAGCAATCTAAAACCGGAACTGTTCTAATAACAGGCTTAGAAAAAGAATGACTGCTAAATATAGCAACGCTTGATTAGATGACCTTGCAGATATGTTATACCCACTTTAAGATAATGGGGTTGATTTACCGAAGGCAAACAGACTGCACACTTTGCAAAGTGTAGTTGCACTCTGCAAGAGCAGTTGCTCCAGAGCTTAGTAAAGTAGCAGAAGCTCCACTGACTTTTATCATCCAATCATGTGCAAGCAAAAATGCTGTTTTTTTTTTTATTTTTCTTGCTTGTGATTGGGTATTCTTTCCAAAGTGAAGCTTTACCTCATTCACTAAGCTCTGGGGCAATTGCACTTTGCAAACTGCACAGTCTACTGTAGTTGCCTTTGGTAAATCAACCCCAATATGTCAAAATTCTGAACTAACACAGAATTTTGACACATATAACACAATTCTGACATATTAACTCAGAACACTGTTATAATATGTCAGAAGGCGAGGGATAATACCGCTAAAACCCTAATCGTAGACATCTCTGCAACTCTACCACATTTCCAGCAATGCTCGTCAGATCCTGAGAAAGCATTTGATAGGGTGAGCTGGAGATTTATGAGGAGTACTCTTCAATATATAGGAATCAGGGTAAATGCAATGAAATGGATAGAAGCCCTATATGACTATCCAACAGCAGCGGCCAAAGCTAACCGACCGGGTGCTATCTGCAAATTTTACAATTTTGCAAATGGTATGTGCCAGGGCTGTCCATTATCACGGTTCTTTTTATACTTACTTTGGAACCCCTATTGAGACGAATCAGATGCAACTCAGATATTCCAGGTGTACAGGTGGGGAAGATATCCCATAAAGTAGCTGAATTTGCAGACAACCTACTGTTTTTTATTACCAACCCAGAAATATCCTTACCGAACCTAATTAGAGAATTCAATTGCTACTCACAATTGTCAAATTATAAAATCAACTTAGCAAAATCAGTGGTGTTTAGTCTAATAATCCCGGAGGCTAGAATCTCTGTCTTAGAACTTAATTTCCCATTTAAATGGATAATGGAAAGACTAAAGCCCCGTACACACATACCGATTGTCGGCCGAACGATCGGCCGTCTTTTGTCCAGGGCTGTCTTGTCTGTTAAAAACTGCAAAAGACTGCACACAAATTTTGTCGGCCAACAACAGCCGACTGCAGAAGTGATGCCATGTGATGGTTAACTTTCCCTGTGTTTTCTCTTTTCTGAGCATGCCCAGTCTTGCAAATCTGCTGTCTGTCGGTTGAAATCTGTACTGACTGGCGAACAATCGGCCGTTCTGGTTTTGGCCTACAACAATTTTAATGCCTGCAGGACAGATTCTGTTCGGCCGAAAATGCGCTGTCGGCTGTCGGAAGCATCATACTAACAAGTCTACAATCAGCCGATCGGTCGGCAGCCGAATATATTTGCGGCCGACAATCGCAACGTGTGTACGGGGCTTAAAATATCTGGGAATATACCTCACTCACTCCATAACCAACACATACCAGCACAACTTCCCACAACTGCTCGTTAATATCAGAAATGGTTTTAGGCTATTGCGAAATTTGACACATACATGGTTTGGGAAAAATTATATTTTAAAAATGAATGTACTGCCCTGGTTATTGTATCTTTTCCAAACACTTCCAGTGACAGTGACAGTCCCAATCAACTTTTTAAGATAAATCAGGAGAGAGTTTATACAATTTCTTTGGGCTGACTGCCCACCTAGGATTAAGGCAGATACACTTATGCCAAAAAAATGTGGGAGTATAGGATATCCAGACCCAATCCAATACTATCAGGCAGCACACCTATCCAGAATTCTGGACTGGTGTAATCTTACGAGAGTAAAGAACTGGATACCTATTGAACAATCTATCACGTCTTTCCTCCTCAAGACAAGCCCATGGTTGTGCAAAAATTGCCCAAACCAGGTTAAGGAACACCCTATTGTGGGTACTACATATAAAATTGCCAGTTTGACCAAAGCAAGGATGATAAACCCTCTACAGATGTCAAATATGACACCAGTGATTGGAAACCCAGATTTCCCACCAGGGATATCCGATCCCAAACTCCCCCAATTCATCAAAATTAATAAGATTCAAATACAGGACTTTAGAGACCTGGGAGGATGGAAATCTATAACTGATATCAAATCAATGCTTACACCAGCTCCTCCGCTATGGCAAGCTATGCAAACATGACAATACCTTAGGTCACTACCACTGGACTTAAAGCGGAACTCCACCCAAAAGGGAAAGTTCCGCTTTAAGGACTTGTCCCTCGTTCCTCTTGCACAATCGGCACTATTGAGGAGTGGGGGGGGGGGGAGCAGGTACCGGATTTTGGATTTTTACAGGTGCCTGCTCCCACTTCCATTCTGAGCACCGGAACTCCTTCCCTCCCCCTTGCAGTCTTCTGGGACAATGACAGGTCCCAAAGGACTGCATCTACCATTCAGAATGCGAAGCACGACTCGTGCATGCGCAGTGGGCACCCAGCTGTGAAGCCGCAAGTTGCCACAGCCGGGTACCCATACTGAAGATGCCAGCGCCGTTGAGGGAGGATGGAGGATGAAGACGGCTGGGGTAAGCTCACCGCTGGACCGTGGGAAAGCTACACTTTTTTAGCTGCTGTCTTCTATTTTTATAATATATACCTGGAGCTCCTCTTTACCAACAGAAGATACACCCACTGCCCTTTAGCAACTGTGTGTATCTGGACAAACTAGTAGGCAATGCCTCTCTAGGGCGTATGAAGAACTGCCTGCGCCTCCAGAACTCTATATTCCACCTTACAATGCTGCATGGGAAAGAGATTTAAATACAACAATTTCTGAGGAACAGAAGGATTTTATGTTTCATTTCGTACATAAATCATTCATATCCTCTAGACCAGTGTTTTTCAACCACTGTGCCGCGGCACACTAGTGTGCCGTGAGATATTGCCTGGTGTGTCGTGGGAAAAATTCCAATTTCATCCGAAGCTTTGGCAGTTCGCAGAACCGCCTTACTGACCATCTATCATCCACTCGTGTCCTGTGGCTGTGGCGGCGGCGCTGCTCTCTCTGCCTCTGTCCTGTGTCCTGTGACTGCGGCGGCAGCGCTCTCTCTCTGCGGGGAGCACTGGTTGCTAGGCTAGAGGCCGCTTAGCATCTAGCAACCAGTGACGCCACCCTTTCTGAGCCTCTTCTCCTCCAGGCCGCCGCCTCCCAGTCCCCGCCTTTTACAATTTGGCTCTGCCTCCACCCACTTTCAGCGCGCACTGCACTGTTTGCAGGTGCGCAGCGTGGGACTCACTGTCACAGAACCTTGAGAAGAAGAAGACTGTGTCAGACAGCACGTCGTGGTGGTGATGGTGACAGGCAGCCTGGACAACATTATCAGGTAGGAGGACATTGTGGTGTGGTGCTGGGCCTTCAGGATTGAGGCTGGCTCTACATTGTTGCCTGCCCTGATGTTGGAAATTTATGATGAATTTACTGTACAGCAGGTGACATTGTTTTTTATTTATGGAATTTTTAGCAAAATACTTTTTCATGATTTGTGTGCGTTTATTCAATTTTAGAGGTTATTGGGGATCAGATATTTGGGGGCACCTTTACTATAAAGGGGCTTCCACTCTAATAGGCCCTGGCACATGCCCGTGAGTCACATGATCCCTTTTGGGAGCAAGATGTAGAAATTACATCTTTGTCTCCTCAACCTGGGAACAAGTTGCCTTACAAAGAGGGGAGGGGGCTTCATTTTGAAAGGTACCCTCGCAGTGTTAAAAGGGATGTGGCCTGGTATGATTCAGACGGAGGGGGTATGCTGCCACCCCATGCTCTCTGCGCAGCCTCCCCCTTGGAAGGCACCTTGTCCCCACCACCACGCATTCATAATAAAGTAATTATAAAATAATTTCTTTGTGTTTATTTGATCCCTATTCAAGAGAATTACTTTATATATAGTCAATATAGGCACAGAGTTACATTTTTTTAACATTTTCTAATGGTGGTGTGCCTCGTGATTTTTTTCATGAAAAAAGTGTGCCTTTGCACAAAAAAGGTTGAAAAACACTGCTCTAGACTACAAGAGTCAGGATGTAAGTTGATGACTAGAACACAAGAGAAACTGCATCATATGTTTCCAAATGCAGACTCTACATGCTGGCATTGTGGAAAAGACAGGGGAAAGCTTTTCCATATATTCTGGACATGCCATGAAATACGCCCCTATTGGTAAAATATATGTACCATAGTTAAAGACCTTACTGGCGTACCACTGGATCAGAACCCTGCAGCTTGTCTATGGGGCAGTAGGCAGGATTTCCTTAACCTTATCTTAAAACTATTAAATAAGACACCATCAGACTTAATTTTGGAATAAAAGAGGCCGCGGCCGTTTATTATTTCACACATTAAAGATCGATAAATCTTTTTAAACTTGAAGAAAACAGCAGTATAGAACAACCCGGTCCCAACGACCCAGGTTGCCATTAACAAATAAATACATTGACACATCCAACTCAAATGCAACAAAAACGTCCCCCTTCGTCGTGAACGAAGGTGACCCTAAAATAACAAACTGACCGCGACAAACAAAAGGGGGGGGGGGGGATTTGTAGGGGAACCGCTGGGCTGACTTCCTTCTTCTCTTCTTGACCGGCGAAGTGACGACTCATCTGTGAGGGGACCCTTAACCGCTTGGTCAGCCCCGGCCAGGCAGAGTGACGTTAATTAACGTCACTAGCCTGGGAGGGTCTGGGGAGCGAGCGCGCGCCCGCGGAGGCGCGCTCCCGCTCCCGTGCGGTCACGGACCCCCCGCGCGTGTGACCGGCGGACCCGATGTCCGCCGGTCACTCGGCGATCGTCGGGGGAGAGGGAGAATGTCAGGCAGCTTGTGTAAACAAGCCACCTGTCATTCTCCTCGGTGTAAAGACACTGATCACACGGATCTACTATGTAGAACCGTTGATCAGTGTCCTTACACCTCAAGCCACAGCCAATCACAGTAGAAAGCACGCCCCTAGGGACACACATAGCCCCGCCCTTTAAAAAAAAGTTAACCCCTTCACTGCCAGTGTATTTTTACAGTAACAGTGCATATGTATAGCACTGATTACTGGAGAAATGTCACTGGTAACCCCAAAAGTGTCAAAAATGTCAGTCAAGGGTCCGATCTGTCCGCCGCAATGTCGCAGTACCGCAAAAAAATCGCAGATCGCCGCCATTATGCGTTAAAAAAAAAAAACAACAAAAATGACAAAAATCTTTCCCTTTGTTAGTAAACGCGATAACTTTTGCGCAAACCAATCAAAATACGCTTTTTGCGATTTTTTTTACCAAACATAGGTAGGATAAAACAAATTGGCCGAAAATGTTAAAAAATCTTGATTTTTACATTTTTTTTGGGGGAATTTCATATAAAAAAAATGTGAAAAATATTGTTATTTTTGCAAAATTTACGCTCTTTTTTTGTTTATAGCGCAAAAAGTAAAAAGCGCACAGGTGATCAAATACCACCAAAAGAAAGCTCTGTTTGTGGGAAAAAAAGGACGTCAAATTCGTTTAGGTACAGCGTCGCCCGACCGCGCAATTGTCCGTTAAAGTCACGCAGTGCCGAATCGCAAAATACCCCCTGGTCGTTTAGCAGCCAAATCCTCCGGGGCTTAAGTGGTTAAATGGGTCCTCTTGAACCCCTTTAGCCAATCATCTTCAAACCTTGCAGGCGGGAGAAAACCAGCTCAAACAGGTGAGGGGCTTATTCTCCCTAGATACTCGGATAAACTAGCTATCACCCCATAGCCAATCAGCTTAAAGTAACATCTGACAGGCTCTAAACTGCCTGACAACTAACTCTGCCTATTTCTTATCCTAAGCTATCCTCACCTGCCACTACCCCATAAATAAAAGAGGCCATTCGTCCCCTTTTCTTTTTATTCTATTGCACCTTAATTCTCTCTCAAAAAGCAAATATCAGCAACCAGTGCTACAAAAGACTTTAAAGGAAATGGTTATAGCAACCGGAAGAAGTCATATAGAGAGGACAAGGAGCAGAGGGTAAAACAGCAGAGATAAGATACTATTATATACAATAACGCCGACGCAAAATAACAAGCTGTCAAATAGCAACACATAAAATAACCCAGACCTGACTTTACAGCACTGTGACAGATTAAGGGTTAACAGAGGGTGTGACAACTTGTAGGAAACACTCCTTCCTACCCTCTAGATTCCTATATGCTCTAGTCCTGGCCTGCTGTAAATATATATACTTCCTGAGTGCACAGCCCTGCCTGCTAGTGTGTTGTATGTGAGCACACAGACATGGCGTGGAGCCTCTACCTCCTTCTAGCTGTACTCCTATTGTTCTTTGTCAGAAAGGTGTTTGGTAGACGAGGTCATCTCCCTCCAGGTCCCACACCTTTACCTATCCTGGGAAACCTTCTACATCTGAAGAGCCGAGAGACACACAAGCCTATACTGGAGGTGAGCAATGGTAAAAATGGGAATGCCTGATAAGTTAATGGGTAACGCAAAGCATGGATTTCCTAATTGAATAAATTGATTTGATAAGGGGGAAAAAAGTTAAAAATGACAGCAGGTTGCTATTTACAATCCAAACCCTATTTTGCATGCATACCACAAGCACATTAAAAAGAATATGCTTTTTGCTGGGTATCAGAGTTTACCAAGCTAATATGTGATAAAGTATAGAATGTATGCTCTTGGATTTTTATAGACATTAGGAATTCTGTTTTAACACTTAACCACTTAAGCCCCGGAAGATTTTACCCCCTTCCTGACCAGGGCCTATTTTGCGATTCGGCACTGCGTGACTTTAACGGACAATTGCGCGGTCATGCGACGCTGTACCTAAACAAATTTGACGTCCTTTTTTTCCCACAAACAGAGCTTTCTTTTGGTGGTATTTGATCACCTGTGCGATTTTTTTTTTTTTTTTGATCATGCGCTATAAACAAAAAAAGAGCGTCAATTTTGCAAAAATAACAATATTTTTCACATTTTTTAATATAAAATTCCCCCCAAAAAAATGTAAAAATCTAAATTTTTTTAACATTTTAGGCCAATTTGTTTTATGCTACATATGTTTGGTAAAAAAAATCGCAAAAAGCGTATTTTGATTGGTTTACGCAAAAGTTATTGTGTTTACATATGCACTGTTACTGTAAAAATTACACTGGCAGTGAAGGGGTTAACTTTTTTTGAGAGGTAGGGGTTAAGTGTGTCCCTAGGGGCGTGCTTCTAACTGTGATTGGATGTGACTTGAGGTGTAAGAACAGTGATCAACGGTCCTACATAGCAGAACCGTATGATCTCAATTCTTACACAGGGGAGAATGACAAGCGGCTTTGTTTACACTAGCCGCCTGCCTTTCTCCTGCTGTAACGGACAATGACTCTCCCAGAAGGTGAAAGGTTTTCGATCCTGTGCAGGCAAGAAACATTCTGGATCTTTACGCTTGGGTCCATGTTGCCGGGTGGGCTCAATGAGGAGCTGGAAGTCAACACGATCATTTGACATATCAGCACGGGGGTGTGGGCATGGTAGAGTGGGTTCCAGCACATGCACATACACATGGTTACCAAGGGTAGGGAACATAGTCCCTGCCAGGCCATGTGTCTGTGAAGTGTGCACGGAGGCATACGCACATTCGTGTCCACACAACAATATCTGAGCAGCTGGGTATGTGAATAGGTGTATATGTATAGATATATATTTGGGGATACTCAGGGTGTCACCACCGATGGGTATGTGTAGGTATATGTATATGTATTTCTCATGTGTGTGTATGTGTATATGTATATATATATATATATATATATATATATATATATATAATGTGTGTGTATATATATATGAGAAATATAAACAACTGTCGTGTAGTACATTTGGTTGGCCCATATGGAGTAGTATCCTCATATACTAATTGATATTTGCATATGTGCCATATGGAATTGAATCTTATCTTACTGAATTCTAATGAGACTAGTATTTTTATATATTTATTATGTGTATTATCCTGACTTATGAAATTATCCTGGTAGATGGATGAGAGATAATGTGGAATTAATATGATCCATCGACTATTGGTATTAGGAAATGCTGATGTAGCTTAGAGTCTTATATACATATATACTTTTAGGATACGTTTATGTATTTTTAGCAGGAGACAACCATTGCTATGTAGGGAATGTGATATCCAAACATGTATCTATAATAGCTCTGGTTAATATCTGCGCTGGTATTAAATTGTATTTTAAATTTTAAATTGTATCTTAAACTGTATCTTTAATGTATGTTTTTTAAATATATGTTTTTTAAAAGTGGATAGCCCCTTGCTTCTCCCGTCCCAGCCAAGGTGGATAAGGATTATTGGTTACTGGCCCCTTTAAGAATACACAATTAAATAATTAGGGCCGATGGTATCCCGGGTATATAGGGAGGGGCGTTAGCAGGAAGCAAGGTGGGACCTGAGGAAGGAGGCTCCGCCTCCGAAACGCGTTGTCCGTAGTAACAGCAGAGGCAGTGCACCCGTGTCTTGAATCTCCCACCTCGCAGCTCCGTACAACTTGTGGCTCCGGCTTTGGCTGAGGCTCTCCTGAGGCACCGTAGATTACGTTGGTATAGTGTGCAGGCGCGCTAGAACCGGCATCCGGTGACCAGGCAACACAGGAAGTGAAGGAGAGCGGGGAAACAGCGGCGGCAGCCGCGAATGAGGAGACCGCAGAGTCACCATCTGGAGGGACGGGAGGAGCGAGTAGCTCCTGTTGGAATGCTGTAAAGCGATTGTCTTAAAGGAAAAGTGTGAGTGCAATTCCAATGTACTGTGTTGTTGTCCTTTATTAAAGCGTTATTGCCCGAGGTTGCGTGCGCTTTTCTTTACAGATTTGAATTGTTTTGATCCGCCCCCCCCCCCCAGTGGAGTGAGAGAGGAGCAGCAGCAACCAGGACATTTCAGCTATAAAACATACAAACAAAGGAGGTGAACACATGGACAGCGCCATGGGCTGGTGAAGTACTCCTCTTTGTACTTGTATATCAGCATGTGCAGGATCTGTCCTTTTTGATGGACAATCGCGAGTGCCTGGCGGACGTCGGGTCCGCCGGGCACACGTGTGGGGGGGTCCGTGACCGAGCAGGAGCGCGCCTCCGGCGGCGCGCGCTTGCTCCCCAGAGCCTCACAGGCTAGCGACGTAGTACTACGTCGTTTTTACTGTGAGGGGCTGACTGCCGACGTAAATCGTCGTTAGGCAGTCGGCAAGTGGTTAAAGACCGAGCCTATTTCTATTATTAGCTTACAAGCTAAAATCAGTATGTGCGGTGCGGTGCGAGTTTAGCCATACAGTTTGTATGGCTAAACTCGCATCGCACCCGGAGCAAACACGCACAGGAGGCATTTTTGCAGCCGCATCAGGATCGGATCGCACAGCGGTTCACACTTGTGCGATCCGATCCTGTGCGAACTGCAGGATCGCACTGCGATATGCAATCAAACTGGGGGTGTCGTTAAGATTACATTGACACTCCCAGCGTATCGCATATGGCAGTGTGAACTGCCGGGGGTGCGTGTGCGATGCGGGAACAGGCTGCGAATTCGCAGCCTTCCCGCATCGCATAAATGTGAACCGAGCCTAATAGGCAGTGACAGGTACTGTTTTTTTTAAACTCCTCCTCTGCACTTCAAAGTATTCAAAACGCCAAAATTGGCGTTTTTGAATACTTTGAATTCTTGAAAATTGGCGCCGTTGTCTACCAAGTAAACCGGAAGTGACGTTGCTTCTGGGTTACTACATCAGAGACGCGATCAAAGCTGATTCTGGCTTCGTTCGGGACTCCAGCCGGCAGATGTGCCGACCGTTCGCTCGGGTCACCCAGTGGGACGGGAAACCGTGGCAGAGCAGCGTAAGGTGACAGGAGGGGGGGCGTCAGATTCCGCTGCTTGTGATAACGGCCGAGCAGCTGCTTAGCCGCATTGGTTGTTATCACTTGAAAGCTAAATGTTTGCTTTAAAAACGGTACCGGGTGATGCCTCTTTTTGCAGGCATCACCCGGGTACAACCACTTCCTCAAAAAGACGTACAGGTATGTGATTTTGCTGGACATGGTTAAAGCTAAACTCCAGGCAGACATATAAATACAGATGAAACACATACTGCATATGGAAGCTGTTTTACCTGCAAAAGGATCTGAATTTTTGTGCATCGAGTTCTGAGATTACACAGCTTCTGACCGCTTTGTCTGTCAGGGCAGGAGACCAGATTTATCTCTGTTGCAGTTAGGCAACATTTACAGGTCTTGTTCCCCCCCCCCCGCCCCCCCAGTCTGTGACTGGACAGTGAAAGGAGAAGCAGACCAATGAGCTCATTCTTCTGTAACTCTGATCTGTCCTTCTAACTAGGGATGCACCGATACCGTTTTTCTACCAGAGAGTACAAGTACCGATACTTTCAGTCAAGTACTTACCGATACCTTTGCGATGCGATTTGAGCCCATACAAAATGAATGGGTTCAAATTGCATTGCAAAGAATCGCCATGCAATTTGAACAGAAATGTGGTGCAATTCCTGTCTGAATCGCATGTGGTTTCCCCCACCGCTCCTGTATGAACCCAGGCTGAAATCACGATGGCAAGCCTGGGTTTACACCAGAGAGGGTGTGGAAAATGCATGCGGTTCTTTCCTCTTTCCCTCTAGTGACTACAGGAGCTGGGACGAGCTCCATCCCTTGCTAGCACTCCTGCAGTGGACGCAGCATCACCCAGACCCAGACTACTGCCCACAGTGATCAAGCCTGAGCAGCACACTTATAAATCGTGGGGCATGCGATTCTTTACAATGCGATTTGAGTCCATTAATTTTATATGGACTCAAATCGCACTGCAAAGGAATACGTTTCAGGTATCGGAGCATTTTCACAAGTACTCGTGAAAATACTTGGTATCAGCATCGATATCTGCATCAACACCCCAGCCCGGACAGGGCCCACGTTAATGTGAGAATCAAACATTATGGTGCTTCCCTCACTTGGCGATGAGTTGTACACAGCGTGCAGTCAAAGTCGAGAGAGACCCTCTGTAAAATACTGTCCCTTGTCACTACACACACTTTGCGTATATTACAATTGTGATGGACACTGCTGAGCCCGTGCCCTCTCCACCAGTCCAGCGTAAATCTGCCACCTCACTCCCAGTGACAGAATGGGGTCACATCGTGCACTTCGTGCGGATCTCATCCGGGCACTTGTTAACTGTTGCAGAGTGCGATCACTGGGTGCAGCGGAGTCCATTCAGATCAGGCATTGTGGAGTAAACAGGAACTGGCTTCTTTATTGGAACATAACACAGAAAGCAAAGATGTCACTTTCTCATTGTAATAAGAACAACAG
Organism: Pelophylax lessonae; assembly: GCF_965119305.1. Taxonomy (NCBI): domain Eukaryota; kingdom Metazoa; phylum Chordata; class Amphibia; order Anura; family Ranidae; genus Pelophylax; species Pelophylax lessonae. Next base: position 70,973,933 of record NC_138774.1, read on the forward strand.
ACAGGAAGAGATAACCAACAAGTTCAGTACAGTGTACAGGAAATTACAACACATCATAGATAATGCATAGCATATCACTGAGCATTAGAGACATCTAGTGTCCTATTTGTGAACTGCAGTTAATCTGCTAAACTGAAAGCTGTTGTATCTCCAACATTAACTCCTTCTCTCCCGTGCCATGCGGCCAGGCTATGAGTCATTGTAAGGCAGGCTCAGTCCCAGTTGCTATGGAAAACCGACCTCTGAGTAGGGAGTCAGATCATTGATCTCTTCGCTACAGGAGGACCCGTCAACTAAAGCAGGTGCCATGCTTCACGACTGGCTGCCCTAGATCTCAGTTACCCATAGAAACGGTATGACTCCTCCCACTTCTCTTGCCGAGTAGACCTTTTGTAGTGGCCTTGCTTCAATAGCCACATGTGCTTTACTGACCCTAGTTCTTTCATGAGCCAGGAACCTCCATGCACCCCTTTAAATTACATCAAACCAGGCTTAGAACTGCTGATGCAACTTTACTTGAACATTTTTCGGCATATTCTAACATGAACACTTCAATGTACCATTCACTAACTGACTCAACTAGACTTCCCAGGCATACTTCAGAAAGATGGTAACCCAATAATGGTGGAAACGGACTGAAGCTCCGGGACCCAGCTTCCCCCCTTATTTATATCACAGAGCGGATAGGCTGGATACAAAAATCCCAGGAATAGAGGTGCAGCATATTAACCCCTTTCCCAGCCTGGATCAGCTAACTGCCTAACTAACATACTGTAGGCAACCTGCTTACAAGCTCACAAATATCCACTATGCTTGGCCTATCTCCTGAAAACTAAGGAGACTCAACCAGTATGTACTCTTTACAGATACTGTATAAGTTGCAGAGCATCCAGCTTCTAATCTAAGCAATCAAGGTTATGTATTGTTCATCCACCACTGGAGAGAAACAATAGCAATCATCCAGGTATAGCACCCCATCGATGAGTCATATGTTTCCATTCAACCAGCGGTTTGAAAAAAAAAAGACTTGATTCCCCCATCCACACACTCAATGTTGCCAGAGGAATCCTCCCTCTGAGGTGTTCTACTGTGACAGTGTGGAAACTGCCCCGCCATCAGAATAAACTGATCAGCACTGCAAGCTATAGCCTGTGGCACTGATTGTGCAGGAAAACTCCAACAGGCTGGTTGTACAGAAGTTGATATGTAGATCATACTTGGATTAAAATTTGTCTGGTCCCTGCTAAATCAGTCAAATTTGGATCCATGTATGGCCAGCTTAAAACCAAGTTGTCTAGTTAAATATTCCCCAAGATCTGACAACCAGGGGGTGTCTGCACATATACACTGCTCAAAACAATTAAAGGAACACTTTGAAAACACATCAGATCTGGAGAGGCGTGGCTTCCGGCGGAGTGAATGGCGGCTTTCTAGCTCAGCTCCGCTAGGTCACCCAGGACACTGACTCCACGAACGGCCCTCAGCCCCCCGCCGCCACTCTCACCCGCCTCCGCAAGACCTCCAGCACCTGCAGCAGCGATGACCCGCCGTAAAAAGGAATCCGGCCAGCTGAACAAGCTGGCGGGTTTCTTCATCCAGCACAGCCATGGCCTACAGCAAAATGGCGGCGGCGGCCTGCGCCCGATCTCCAGCAACAACATAGCTGGGTCTCAGCATCCATCCTCATCACCATCTCCTCCCATAAGAATGGTGGCAAGCCCTGACAGCGGGACATCCTCAGGCTCCACATCACCACCCTCACCTCCTTTGTCGCCATCCTCTAGAAGTCCAGCTAAGAACAAGCCCAGGACAGTCTCCCCCCGCAGGCCTCAGCAGCACTCAGGTATGGCACATAGTATACCTCCCCCCGCTTCAGGGACTTTCTCACAGCCTGTCTCTGATCCCTTTGCTGCATTCCCATCAGGGGATCATCCAATTTCTGTCACAGTTTTAAAGGACATGCTCTGCATAGTTAAAACCTTTATGCATGCTTTGACATGATGTCTTGCATGCAACAGTTCAAATCTGAAATCCACTCCTTAGGATCCAGAGTAGACTTTGTTGAACACACAGTCTCAGAACATGCATCCTCCTTTAATGACATGGTGGATGCATTCAACACCCAGAGAGATGAGATTCAGTGGCTAAAAACTAAAGTGGCAGACCTGGAGGACCATTCCAGAAGGAACAACATAAAAATCAGAGGCATTCCAGAATCAGTGCTACCAGCTCAACTGCTGCCATATGTCACTTCTCTTTTCAGTACCCTGCTGCCTTCTGTATCTAGCTCAGTCTCAGATCTCCTAATAGACAGGATCCATAGGCTCCCTAAGCCTTCCCAGAGATGTGCTACTGAGGGTCCACTTTTATCACATGAAAGATCAGATCTTGCATGCCTTTCGTACTGCTACCTCTACGCTGGAACCGTACAACGGCATTCACCTACTACCTGATCTTTCCAGACATACTCTCCAAAGTAGACGCAACCTTGCCACGATTACCAAAGCTCTGCAGAATAATGACATTCCCCATAAGTGGAGATATCCAGCTACTCTACTTATCACTAATGCTGGATCCACAGTTCCAGTCCGGAACCTGGAGGAAGGGCTAGCGGCTCTACGCACCTGGAACATTCTTCCCCCCAGCACCGTCGGGATTGACCACCCCACCTCTACCCTTAAACCAAGAAGATACCTGGCAGGTGGTCTCCCGCAAACGCTCAGCCAAAGCAAAATGAAGCCCAGATTGGGGCCTTACCATTCACCATTTCAATATTCTACTCATCAGTGTCCCTGGCCAAAGGATGTTTGTATCTCCCTATATCCCTCAAGATGCCTAGCAACAGCAGTGCCTGTTCATGGAATGCTGTGACGATCCTTTTCTTATACCTGACTTTCCCTGTTGTCTTCCCTGTTCATATCGGTCATACCCTCAAGTTACTTTCCTCATGTCTTCTTTGCCAACGGCCCAGAAAAGAAAGAAGGAGTGATGCTGGCGTTGAAAGACTCACTCGCCTTCAGCCTGAAGACCTCCATCGCAGACCCTTCTGGACATTTCCTCATACTTACCTGTGATGTGAACGAACTTCCCTTGATGATCATGGCCCTCTATGCTCCAAATTCTCACCAACTTCGATTCCTACGCAGGGTGATCAAGCAAGTATCTCGGGTCAAGTATGGGCACTTGCTCCTATGTGGGGACTTTAATCTTGTTGTCGACCCAAGGTTGGACTCCTCATGTCCATCCGGGGGCTGACAAATATCTTTGGGTAATTTATTACGCACTGCATGTTTATTTGATGTTTGGAGATGTCTGCACGCATCCGAGAGGGACTATACTTTCTTTTCCAATCGACACCGCTCATATTCTCGCATAGATCTCTATTTGTCACAGATTTGCGCCTCCTGGAGAAGTCTTCATCCTCGGTAGTCAGAGATATTACATGGTCCGATCATACAGCGGTTGAACTGACTATCGAGGAGGGAGCACCTGTTCGAACAGCTTTTCTCTGGCACTGTGACAACAGGACCCTGCAAGACCCCACTTCCTATGCGCACATCAGCAAAAATCTTGGTGAATTCTTCGACATTAACACCCCCTCTGTAGACGACCCCTGGGTGCTGTGGGGTGCACATAAAGCCTTCACTAGAGGGGTGTGCATCCAGCAACAAGCCAGGGCCAAAAAATGGCGCCAGGCCAAAATGCACACTCTCTTATCCCAAATACACACCCTAGAGTGAAGCATAAACATTCCCCCTCAGATGCGGACTCCTCTACACTGTTACATTTGCGGCAGGACCTTCGCCTGTTATTATTGGAACAATCCGATAAATACCTTAATAATCTTAAGAAAAACCACTATACACAAGCCAATAAGGCTGGTAAACATCTGGCCTCCAGGGTTAAACAGAAATAGGCTAGGTCTAGAATTCCCTTCCTGTTAACCGCATCCTCACAACACAGGATATCTCACCCTCAGGAAATAGCTGACACTTTCGCTGATTTCTATGCCTCTTTATACAATCTGAGAGACTGCCCTGACAAACACCAGCCCACAGAACAAACCATAAACAATTTTTTAAGTTCCATACATCTACCTGTCCTTACAGACTCCCAGCTCCAATCTTTGAACCTTCCCATTACTCCAAAGGAAATAACCGATAGCATCAAATCCTTGCCTAAAGGTAAATCCCCTGGCCCAGACGGGCTCACGAACGAGTACTACCAGCTGTTTACTCCTACCCTGGCCCCCCACCTATCTGAGGTATTCGCAAAAGCGTCATCAGCCAGCTCCCTACCACCAGACATGCTAAGAGCGTATATCACTACACTTCCCAAAACGGGTAAAGACCCCACGACCCCTGCCAATTTTCGCCCGATATATCTCCTAAATTCAGATGCCAAAATCTTCGCAAAAGTTATAGCCAAGCGTATACAATCAGTATTACCCGATCTTATTAAACGTGATCAAATGGGGTTTATGCCGGGCCGTCATACTTCAGATGCCACTAGACGGGTCATAGACATTACCAACTACGCCACTCAAAATTACCATCAGTTCTCCTAACTATAGATGCGGAGAAAGCCTTTGATAGGGTCCATTGGGGATACAGTATATGCATTCCACCCTGAGGAAATTCTGCTTCTCAGGTCCCATATTATCGGCTATCTCAGCACTATATTCCAACCCTTCAGCCCAAGTATGCACCTCTGGTGTCCTTTCAAAGCCTTTTTTCATAACAAATAGCACTAGGCAAGGTTGCCCACTCTCTCCATCCCTATTAAACCTAATCATTGAACCCCTAGCAGAAACTATACGTACTGACTCCACCATAACAGGATTCTTCATCTCAGATACACATCACAAAATTAATTTGTTTGCGAATGACATTATCCTCATGACCAACCCCTCCCAATCAATACCGGCAGCATACCATACTCTACAAAACTTCAGCAAGGTTTCATACTACAGGTTAAATGCGACTAACTCCTCCATTTTAGATCTAGGAGTAGGAGTAACCACCAGATCTCACTTGCAGAGGACCATCCCTATCCCATGGACCTCAGATAGCATCCACTATCTCGGCATAGATATCACAGCCAAATCAGAGTTACTACTTCCCACTAACCTAAACCAGATCCTCAAAAAAACAAATTCCGAAATGAAACACATTGGACAGGCTGAACTTGCATGGTGTGGGCGCCTGGCGGCCTATAAAATGTTCATCCTACCCCAAATTCTTTATCTTTTCAGGAACCTACCAATACCATTCCCATTTACTAGCCTTTCATTGCTAACTAAATCACTCCACAAATTCCTCTGGGAGGGTAAACGGGCAAGGTGTGCAGCTTCTGTTCTTCACAAACGTAAACAGCTGGGAGGGGCAGGAGTACCCGATATCCATTCTTACTACTGGGCAACTAATTTATCCCAAACACAAAAGTGGATACACAGTTTATCTCCTCCTCTATGGGTGGACTTAGAAACCAGAGTGGCTCCCACTAGGGATCTACGCTTACTCCTCATTAGTGACAGATGGCTTAACTGGGACCTGAAGACATTCACCCTCCCCATGCAAGCAACCATATGAGCTTGGCGTAGGCCTACCCTACCCCAATATGCTCTTAATATCCTGCAACACACAGCTGTACCAGTATCCTTACTGAGCACACATACCCCTGACCTTCCAACTAAGTCACTTCATAAATGGAATATAACAGACGTCTCACGATTTTTCCGAGATGGCAAAGTGCTACCCAGCTCTACTCTCATGCTGACATATAACCTTCGCTACACTTCACCATCATCCGTATCCGCCACTTCTTATCTGAGCGCCCACTCAGAGACCTGTTGGTTGACAAAAGGATATGGGATCAATATACTAATTGCATACCAAAGCCCAAGGTCTATCCTTCTACTACAACATTCTCCTAGATAACACCATTTTCCTGAAAACCCCCCCTATGTTTAAATGGGAAATTGACCTGGGCACAACTTACTCCATTCCCCAGTGGCAAACGGCACTAAGAATTGTGCATAAACATACCCACTGGGAAATGGCAATGAAGATCATAAACAGATGGTATTACATGCCCTATCGTTTTGGCGGGCTTCTCAAATGCATATTCCCTCCTATGTTGGCGAGGAATGTGGTCACACAGGCACCCTTATCCACATCCTCTGGGAGTGTCCTTCCCTGAAGAGCCTATGGAACAATGCTTTCAAGTACAATGCATCCCAAACGGGTTGCATTATAACCCCTAACCCAGCGCTGGCTCTTCTACTTACTAATAGCAATCCGGCTTTTAATCCTGAGAAAATGCAAAACTACCACACCCCCAACCCTGCAGGAAGTCCTCTCACTGTTACACACAAACCACCAATTTGAAAGATCTATAGCCATCAATGCTCTCTTTCTAAAGAAATTTGACCATCAATGGGAATTCTGGAAATCAGAGTAGCCAACCTCTATCCATACACGCGGGATGCTCTTACGTGTGGGCTGGAGACCCAACAGGGCAGCCTGCACGTGAGGGACTCCTGCTCCCTCTTCTCTTTTCCCCCCTCACCACATCTATACTCAGGTTGGACAGAAAAATCGATGGTTTCTGAATACCTCACATCCAACCCACCCTATGAAAGGAAAATGTACATCACTTATTATCTGTATGCTACGTTATTTCTGCATATTGTGTTTAGGTCTTACCTATTATGTTCATGACGGATTCTTCCCCCCCCTCCCTCCTCTTACCCCCCCCCCCCCCCAATACCTTATATTGTATTGCATTACTATGCTACCTTACGTTACGGTTATTACCTTGAAAAATTAAATAAAAAATATTTAAAAAAAAAGAAAACACACATCAGATCTCAATGGGGAAAAATCTCATGCTGGATAGCTATACTGATATGGACTGGGTGTTAGGATGCCACATCGTTTGATGGAAATGAAAATTATCAACCTACAGAGGGCTGAATTCAAAAACACCCCTAAATCAAAGGGAAAAAATGATGCAGCAGGTTAGTCCATTTTGTTGAAATTTAATTGCAGCAACACAAAATGGTACTCAGTTGTTTGTATGGCCCCCACGTGCTTGTATGTATGTATGCATGACAATGTCGGGGCACGATCCCAATGAGACGACAGATGGTGTCCTGGGGTGATAAAGTGTATAAGTGCTGCCCAAAGATAAATTAAATTCAATGTTTGAAAATATAAAAACCTGCATATATCCATGATAAAGTGCATATATAGTACAATATCAATTGTATAATAAAACATCAAAAAAATATATAAATAAAATTAATATATACAAATCTGTAAATATATTGATAACGGTCCCAATTACCAGTGCTCACATAACAAATTGACAATCCGTAAACTGAATTTTGTAGATCGGTTTGTCAGATGTGCTCACCTTATGGAGTGTGACCTTGCAATTAAGCTTGGTCAATAACAGCATAAAACTCCCAAAAGGGAAAGGGTGGATGGTTTCCTCCAAGGTTCAGGCTCCCAATCTGGGATAATGAGCTCAGCAGCTCACATACATAGGAAAAAAAGCACAAACCCGTGGTGGAAATAAAGTTTGATGAACATGTCATTTATTAAAACACATTAAAACACTCGCATGTATCTGGTGCTTAAGTGCAACAGTCTATTCAGGCAGGGTGTGCAATTTGTTGATCCACAAACGACTGTTTTGATGAAAAACCCATTGCTGCGCTGATGTGTGACAGCGTTCCTCTTGCTGTAAGATACTGTTTTCACCGCCATAGACTTGGCTCCCTCCCCTACCCCTGATGACACAGGGACTATGTGTCTTCCTCAGGGGGATCTCTCTTATTTTATTTGGTGTCCTGGGGTGTTTCCACCCAGATCTGGAACAGGGCATCACTGAAGCCCTGAACAGACTGAGGTGCAACCTTTTCTATTGAATTTAGGTCAGGCAAATGTGGGGACCATTCAATGGTATCAATTCCTTCATCCTCCAGGAACTGGCTGCATACTCTCACTACATGAGACTGAGCATTGTCGTGCACCAGGAAGAACCCAGGATCCACTGCACCAGCGTAGGGTCTGACAATGGGTCCAACGATTTCATACTGATACCTAATGGCAGTCAGGGTGCCATTGTCAAGCCTATAGAGGTCTGTGCATACCTCCATGGATATGCCTCCCCAGATCATCATTGATCCACCACCAAACCAGTCATGCTGAATGACGTTACAGGCAGCATAACATTCTCTACGGCTTCTCCAGACACTTTCATGTCTTTTACATGTGCTCAGGGTGAACCTGCTCTCATCTGTTAAAAACACAGGATGCCAGTGGCGGACCTGCTAATTCTAGTATTCAATGGCAAATGCCAATCAAGCACCACGGTACCGGGCAGTGGGGACAGGGCCCACCAGAGGACGTCAGGCGACATTCACACCAGTGGCCTGATGGTAATATTGTAGGGCTCTGACAGTGCCCATCCTGTTCCTCCTTGCACAAAGGAGCAGATACCAGTCCTGCTGATTTGTTAAGGATCTTCTATGGCCCTGTCCAGCTCTCCAAGAGTAGCTGCCTGTCTCCTGGAATCTCCTCCATGCTCTTGAGACCTTCTGGCAATGGCACATATTGATGTGCCATCCTGGAGGAGTTGGACTGCCTGTTCAACCTCTATCGGGTTCAGGTATCGCCTCATGCTACCAGTAGTGACATTGACCCCAGCCAGAACAGGTAGAAAAGATGAGTAGGGAACAAATGTCAGTGGCCTCCACCTGTAAAACCATTCCTGTTTTAGAGGTTGTCTCATTGTTGCCCATCTAGTTCAACTGTTAAGTTCATTAACACTAAAGCAGCTGAAACTGATTACCAACCCTCTCTGCTACTTAACTGACTAGATCAATATCCCAGGAGTTTAATTGACTTGATGCTATACTCTGATTAAAATGTGTAGCACCCTCCAAGGTAGGTGCTAGGAAAAAAAATAGTTTGCTCTGCCTGCTTCACAGGGGAGCCTGATCTGTAGATATGCCTGTTGCATGTGTCCAGTGAGGGATTCATCTGGGCTGAGGGAGTTTCCCCACTGTATCCAATAGGGAAGCCTGTTGGACAGTGGAGGAAACCCAGCCAGTGACACACAGGCTTTTGTGGATGTCCCAGTGGGCTGACACAGAGTGGTGCATTCTGGGATATGTCATAAAAGCCAGGGGCACATGTGACAGGGAGTCTTTGGGTGGGAAACCAGGTCCCAGGAGGAGGGTGACGGCTGTCTCTCCTCCTGCCCTGCATGGAAGGTGGTCACAGGCAGTCAACCTAGTGAGTCAGAGTGTGGTGCTGAGCCAAGGGGTCCAGTAGCTGACAAGTGGAGTTGGAAGCAGAGCGGTCTTGGGAAAAACCGTGTCCGTGAGTACCAAGGAGCTTGCCGGGGGTCTGCCTAGGAAGGGGACCACTCCAGTAGGGTGTCCGTGGACAGAAGGTCAGCGCACACAATCAGTGAGAAAGGAGGTGCCAAGTTAGACCCTGAAGAGTGACCTAAACGAGAGTACATATTCTTTATCTTCACTTCAGTGGCAAAGTTAAGCAGCTGCCTTGTCGCATTCTACAGTCAATTGTCCTCAGAAATTGTGCATAGTTCAAGTTGGAGTATCCCACTCAGCACTTCTCCAATCCAAGTTCCAATAAAAAAACACAAAAAAACATAGAGAGATAGGTTTCTAGAGACTGTTGCTTAGGGTAACCCAGGGGAATCCAAGGAGTGTATATCTCAGCAGCTCCCTAGGGGGCAGTGTTACATATGAATGTCTCCAAGTCTAAGCATCAATCAAATTATACGTGTTGGTAAAGGAGAACTGGATGCTGTTGATATTGTACGATAACTGATATGGTCAGAAGCCAAATTACTTTTCAGGCCCCACATTTGGAACGACAATGTCCTTTTCACTTGCGAGTGGCACCTGACCCAGCACTGACTACAGAGTCCTTTTGAGGAGAATAGCATTGAGCGCTGATTTCTCTACACCAGCTATTCTCCCATTTCTACACCTTGCAATGTTAAGCCTAAAGGCTAAGAGGGGAGTCACCACACCTACTCCATGAGGCCTCAAACACCAAGGTTCCATACCAGGTCTCTAGGAGGGTTTCGTACCAAGCCCTAAAATAAGGACACATCCACTCCCAGTCCCATGCCATACTACCCTACCTATGAAAACTCTGTTACTGGGTGGATATTCTGTAGACCTCAAAATAGTTTTTTAAACTTTTTCCTCTCCTAGCTTTTTATTGGCATACTAGGTACCCTTTATATTCTTACTACATCTTTGAAACTTGATTTTTCATTCACATGTTGATATGCTCTGTATAGATTCCAGCAATATTGTTTTACATCTTCTTTCTGTGCAATAGCTGTCCTCAGGCGATGACTAGAACCGGAACTGTTCTAACTATAGGCTTAGAAAAAGAATGACTGCTAAATATAGCAGCACTTGATCAGATTACCTGGCAGATATAGTAAACGTATAACTAATTCTTAATTCATATTTTTTTTATTGCTCAGCTATGTAGAAAGCTCAGCAATTATTATCACATAAAAAGTGATATGACTGTCTGACCCTTTTTATTAGTTTTACATAGTGATTATCTCTGTATTTACCTTTTGTGACTGGAACTTTGTACCTTAGCTCATGTATACACTGTAGAGGCATAGTCTTTCTCTTCATCAAGAAAATCAAACCAAACATTGGTACTTCACCAAATGTACAAACAGTTCATTAGTTGCTAATCACAGAACAGTGCAACATTCCAAAGAGGCTTGGCATTATCCCTTCTTGTTTTAAGTTCTGTGGCTGCGGCAGGCATACCTTTTTTTTTAGTTGTGCTTGTTCCCAATAAATGTATAGTAATGATTCAATCCTTTGGCCCATATCAGGGTCTCACTATGAGGTTGGCCCACTCTTGGCAAATTGACTACATCTCAATATGTATGGTCTCTCTCTCGACTCCCAAAAGACCATGAGGCCTAATCTCCTTCTGCATATATCCCTTCTCAACAGTACGTGACACATGATGGAAGCAAGGCACACCACAGCACACCAATAGTGGCAGGAGTTGGGCTGATCTGAGGTGTGAAGGTGCAAGAACTGGGGCTGATCTGATGCTCAAAAGGTTCTCTGCTCAGTAGCACACGTAGGCTCTGTGTACACCATCAGGGTTACATAGCAGATAAGTAGAGAGAGAGAGAGAGTAGGAGGCGTCTCATTACTCTGTGAAGCTGACGTTTTATATATATTTATTATATACATATATATGGGAATATTGTCTGATTGGAGAACACAAACACAGCTCTTATCGGGGCACATTAAAGGGGGACTCCGACGGCATTATTAAAGGGGGACTCCGACAGCATTATTAAAGGGGGACTCTGACCAGGGGCACTTTAACCGGGGCTCATACAGGGGAACTCTGACCTAGACACAGAAAGGGACACTGATGTAAGGAGGCACTCCGATGGGGACACTGATGTAAGGGAGCACTCCGATGGGGACACTGATGTAAGGAGGCACTCCGATGGAGACACTGATGTAAGGGAGCACTCCGATGGGGACACTGATGTAAGGGAGCACTCCGATGGGGTCACTGATGTAAGTTAGCACTCTCCAGTGGGGACACTGATGTAAGGAGGCACTCCGATGGGGACACTGATGTAAGGGAGCACTCCGATGGGGACACTGATGTAAGGGAGTACTCTCCAGTGGGGACACTGATGTAAGGGAGCACTCTCCAGTGGGGACACTGATGTAAGGAAGCACTCTCCAGTGGGGACACTGATGTAAGGGAGCACTCTCCAGTGGGGACACTGATGTAAGGAGGCACTCCGATGGGGACACTGATGTAAGGGAGCACTCTCCAGTGGGGACACTGATGTAAGGGAGCAATTCGATGGGTACACTGATGTAAGGGAGCACTCCGATGGGGACACTGATGTAAGGGAGCACTCCGATGGGGACACTGATGTAAGGGGGCACTCCGATGCGGACACTGATGTAAGGGAGCACTCCGATGGGGACACTGATGTAAGGAGGAACTCCGATGGGTACACTGATGTAAGGGAGCACTCCGATGGGGACACTGATGTAAGGAGGCACTCCGATGGGGACACTGATGTAAGGAGGCACTCCGATGGGGACACTGATGTAAGGGAGCACTCCGATGGGGACACTGATGTAAGGGGGCACTCCGATGCGGACACTGATGTAAGGGAGCACTCCGATGGGGACACTGATGTAAGGAGGAACTCCGATGGGTACACTGATGTAAGGGAGCACTCCGATGGGGACACTGATGTAAGGAGGCACTCCGATGGGGACACTGATGTAAGGAGGCACTCCGATGGGGACACTGATGTAAGGGAGCACTCCGATGGGGACACTGATGTAAGGGGGCACTCCGATGCGGACACTGATGTAAGGGAGCACTCCGATGGGGACACTGATGTAAGGAGGAACTCCGATGGGTACACTGATGTAAGGGAGCACTCCGATGGGGACACTGATGTAAGGAGGCACTCCGATGGGGACACTGATGTAAGGAGGCACTCCGATGGGGACACTGATGTAAGGAGGCACTCCGATGGGGACACTGATGTAAGGAGGCACTCCGATGGGGACACTGATGTAAGGAGGAACTCCGATGGGGACACTGATGTAAGGAGGCACTCCGATGGGGACACTAGATTGGATTGCTAGAGCAACAGGGACGCAGTGCACAGTGCGTGACAGGTCGGACAAGGAAGCTGATGAGGGAGAGACTTAAAGATATTAAAAGGACATTGCATGAGGAAACTTATACTTGGCAAACCCTTTGACTAATTATTGTGGTGAAAAAAGTGAATAGAGCCATGATTAATTTTTAAAGGAAAAAAGCTGTTGCTGTCAGGAAAAGGATCATTTAAACAGAGGAAAAAACCTGTCACACTCAGCAAAGCAAATCTGCGACTGTAGAAACGCTGTTAAAGGGACATGGCCTGATTGAAATCTACCACTGTAAGTGCATTACTGTAAAAGAAAAAAAAGAAACGCAAATTAGACACGCTATTAAAGGGACATTTATAAGCAAATTGACTTTAGTAGCAAAGTACGCCTACAGAAAATCTGCGAGTGTGATTGCGAAACCTTACAAAAAAATGGAAAGTAAAGACACGTTTTGAACGGGACATTTGCAAATAGACTGCAGACGCAAAACACGCCTGAATGAAATCTGAGACTGTAGGTGCATTACTGTAAAAAAAAAAAAAAATCGCAGAACATAGACACGCTATTAAAAGGACATTTATAAGCAAACTGACTTTAGTAGCAAAGTACGCCTTACTGGAACAAGTCTGTTTTTACAAATGTTTGACCACATATGTTCTAGTGCCCGTTAATTTAACGGGCTTAATTACTAGTGTGTGTGTGTGTGTGTGTGTATATGTATGTGTATATGTATGTGTGTGTATATATATATATATATATATATATATATATATATATATATATATATATATATATATATATAAATGTCTCACAAAAGTGAGTACACACATCATATTTTTGTAAATATTTATTATATCTTTTCATGTGACAACCATTGAAGAAATTACACTTTGCTACAATGTAAAATAAAGTGTACAGCTTGTATAACAGTGTGAATTTGCTGTCCCATCAAAATAACTCAGCGCACAGCCATTAATGTCTAAACCGCTGGCAACAAAAGTGAGTAAACCCCCTAAGTGAAAGTGTCCAAATTGGGCCCAATTAGCCATTTTCCCTCCCCGGTGTCATGTGACTCATTAGTGTTACAAGGTCTCAAGTGTGAATGGGCAGCAGGTGTGTTAAATTTTTGGTGTTATCGCTCTCACTCTCTCATACTGGTCACTAGAAGTTCAAGATGACACCTTTATAGCAAATAACTCTCTAAGGATCTGAAAAAAGAATTGTTGCTCTACATAAAGATGGCCTAGGCTAGAAGAAGATTGCCAAGACCCTGAGCTGCAGCACGGTGGCCAAGACCATACAGCGTTTAACACAGGGGTCTTCAAACTATGGCCCTCCAGTTGTTCAGGAACTACAATTCCCATTATGCCTAGTCAGGTCTGTGAATGTCAGAGTTTTACAATGCCTCATGGGATGTGTAGTTCTGCAACAGCTGGAGGGCCGTAGTTTGAGGATCCCTGATTTAACAGGACAGGGTCCCCTCAGGACAGGCCTCGCCATGGTCAACCAAAGAAACGTACATGCTCAGCGTAATATCCAGAGGTTGTCTTTGGGAAATAGACGTCTAAGTGTTGCCAGCATTGCTGCAGAGGTTGAAGGGGTGGGGGGTCAGCCTGTCAGTGCTCAGACCATACTCCGCACACTGCATCAAATTGGTCTGCATGGCTGTCGTCCCAGAAGGAAGCCTCTTCTAAAGATGATGCAAAAGAAACCCACAAATAGTTTGTTGAAGACAATCAGACTAAAGACACGGATTACTGGAACAATGTCCTGTGGTCTGATCAGACCAAGATAAACTTATTTGGTTCAGATGGTGTCAAGCATGTGTGGCGGCAACCAGGTGAGAAGTACAAAGACAAGTGTACAAGTGTGTCTTGCCTACAATCAAGTATGGTGGTGGGGGATCATGCTCTGCTTCAGTAGGTCACAGTACATGTTGGCATTCATGGTTCCCTCAATGAACTGTAGCTCTCCAGTGCTGGCAGCACTCATGCAGCCCCAGACCATGACACTCCCACCACCATACTTGAATGTAAAGAAAAAAGGAACTGCTGCTCTTCAGATGAGGTCAAAATCCAGATTTATTGACTAGACATCCCAATGTGACAAATAGTGGCAAGGTAGACGCGTTTCACACACTACAATGTGTGCTTAATCATTGCAGTGAGTTTCTTTCCTATGCTTGAATGTAGGCAAGACACGTTTGTCTTTGTACTCACCTGGTTGCCGCCACACACGCTTGACACCAACTGAACCAAATACATTTATCTTGGTCACATCAGACCACAGGACATGGTTCCAGTAATCCATGTCATTAGTCTGCTTGTCTTTAGCAAACTGTCTGCAGGCTTTCGTGTGCATCATCTTTAGTCTTCCTTCTTTGACGACAGCCATGCAGACCAATTTGATGCAGTGTGTGGTGTATGGTCTTCGCACTGACAGGCTGACCCCCCCCCACCCTTCAACCTCTGCAGTAATGCTGGCAGCACTCATACATCAATTTCCCAAAGACAACCTCTGGATTTGACGCTGAGCACATACACTCAACTTCTTTGGTCAACCGTGGCGAGGCCTGTTCTGAGTGGAAAACAACAAGAGAAGGGCGCACTGACCTTGTGCATTACCACAAAAGTTTATTAAAAGCAAAGAAGGGTAACGTACAATATACTCACAAATGTAGCATATGAACAAGCATATAGGAAATGGGCACCGCTCGCTTCCAGGACACTTCTCTACTGTTGGATAGCGTGATGGCGTCCTCAAAACCTGATCAGGTTTTGAGGACGTCATCACGCTATCCAGCAGTAGAGAAGTGTCCTGGAAGCGAGCGGTGCCCATTTCCTATATGCTTGTTCATATGCTAAGTTTGTGTATGAGTATATTGTACGCTACCCTTCTTTGCTTTTGATAAACTTTTAAGTGGTAATGCACAAGGTCGGTGCGCCCTTCTCTTGTTTTCTTGTAGTGCCTTTTGGATACCCTTGGTCCTGAGGGGGGCAGCAAGACCACCTTATTTGTTTCATAAAACCGCCTAGAAGATTCATCCTTCCCGCATACCACTTGAGCGCAGGAGAGATATTGCTGTTCTGAGTGGAACCTGTCCTGTTAAAATGCTGTATGGTTTTGGCTCAGTTTCAGAGTCTTGGCAGTCTTCTTATAGCCTAAGCCATCTTTATTTAAAGAAACAATTATTTTTTTCCGATCCTCAGAGAGTTCTTTGCCATGAGTTGCCATGTTGAACTTCCAGTGACCAGTATGAGAGAGTGAGCGATAACACCAAATTTAACACAAATGCATGCTCCCCATTCACACCTGAGACCTTGTAACACTGAGTCACATGAGGGAAAATGGCTAATTTGGACATATTCACTTTTGTTGCCAGCGGTTTAGACATTAATGGCTGTATGTTGAGTTATTTTGAGTATATTCTTCAGTGTTGTCACAAGAAAAGATATAATACAATATGTAAAAAAATTGTGGGGTTTACTCACTTTTTGTGAGATACTGTGTGTGTGTGTGTGTGTTTATATAATATATATATCTATATCTATATCTATATCTATCTCTATCTCTATCCAGCAATATTGTTTGCATCTTTGTTCTGTGTAATAGGTGTCCTCTGAAAATGATTGATTAGATCTGGTTTGTCCACAATCAATCTAAAACCGGAACTGTTCTAAATATAGGCTTTGAAAAAGAATGGGTGCTAAACGTAGCAACACATGATTAGATGACCTTACAGATGTGTTATTCAATACTTTTTATTGCTCAGCTATGTAGAAAGCTCAGCAACTATTATCACATAGAGAGGGATATGACTGACACAGTTCCGAAGCTGGCTTTTGTACATGTTACATAAAGTGATTATCTCTGTAACTTCCTCTTGTGACTAAATTTACTACCGTTTAGGAGTTATTGTAACAGTAATAACTGATCTTATTTTGATTGTAAAATTGCACCTCTTGCTTGAACATTCAATAAAAGCTTTACCCTTCATTATTAAATTTGGAAACCTATATCAAGGTGACTGTTCAGGTTCATTTGACATTTCATTGAGCATTATATGATTGCTGACCAATTCTAATAATAAAACCAAGGTCCAATGGTTTTTATGGGTTTCTTTTATTTACCTTTTTAATATTTTTATGGCCTACATTAAATGTGCCAAGTGTTCTTCTTTATTGTGTTTATAAGCTCCCCTTTAAATAGTAAGAGCCATACTTCCGGCTTCCCGCCACATCAAAATAGTGCTGCAGACAACAGTTCTGGTGTTGTGTCTTCGCCCCCTCGCTCAGCTTAGCCATTCACAAGGCACAGCCTAAAACAATCCTTCTTTGGTGGTCACAGTGGCAAATGCACACTACTATGATCTATCACTCCTCTAAATTTTAGAGTATTTAGAGTAAAGGATTGAGCCCACTACCAGGGAGATTTGACCAATAAGTATTTCCAACCAACAGTGAGACAATAGCAATATTCGTTGTGCACCTTCAGACCTCATTAGACACTATTATTGTTATTAATTTATTATTATACAGGATTTATATAGCTTCAACAGCTTTTACAAAATAAACAAAGATAGTTCAGTTACAATACAATTCAATACAGGAGGGTTTGGAGAACAGCTGGTGAGAACTTGCAATCCAAAGTGTAGAGCAAAAGATGCAAGTCATTAATATTGAGGATGAACTGATGGAGAAAGTAAACGTACAATTTTTAGGTGTAGGCAGGATAGACTTCCCAGAAGAGATGAGTCTTCAAGGATTACCTAAGGTGGACAGAGAAGATAGTTAAGCCTCGTACACACGCAACCATTATCGGCCGACCGATCGGCCGTCTTTTGTCCAGTGTTGTGTTGGTTGAAATGTGCTCTAGACTGCACACGAATTTTCTCGGCCAACAAAAACCAACTTCAGAAGTGATGTCATGTGATGGTTTACTTTCCGTGTGTTTTTTCTTCTCTGAGCATGCCCAGTCTTGCTCATCTGATTTTGTCTGCCGAAATCTGTACTGACTGACGGAAAATCGGCCGTTCTGTTGACGGCCAACAAAAATGTTATAGCATGCACACCAGATTTTGTTCGGCCAAAAAGTCGGAGTCGGTTGTCGGAAGCATCATACTAACAAGACTACAATCGGCCGATCGGACGTTGGCCGAAAATTCACGGCCAACAATCGTTGCGTGTGTACGAGGCTTTCCAGACAGATTGGGATAGGGAGTTCCAGAGAATGGGGAAGGCTCTGGAGCAGTTCTCGAGCTGAGCATGGGAGGAGGAGACAGAGCAAGATATTGAGAGGTCTTGGAGGGAAAGAATAGTGTGATTGATATTTTGAGATGAGGTTGGTAATCTAGCTGGAGACCGAGTATAGGTGTCAATGGCTTTGTATGTTATGGTTAGCATTCTGAATTGTATTTGTTGGGTGATCAGAAGCCAGTGGAGCCACCACCAAACATTTGATGGGTTAAACTCCTATATTCCCAAGTGATGATATTTTGGTAAACCAATATTAATATTAAATTATGTTAACCACTTGAATACTGTTCAGCTGTAAAAGCAAACATTTTGCATAGCATTTTAAAGATTCTATTTGTAGACAGATATCTTCATACACAATACAACGTTTTCAAAATTAGCATGGTAAATAGATGTGTATCTAACTTTTGCCCTCTTCCAGCTCAGTAAGAAGTATGGACCTGTCTACACGTTGTACATCGGGCCATTGCCGGCAGTGGTGCTGGTCGGATACGAAGCTGTGAAGGAAGCTTTAGTTGATCATGCAGAGAACTTCAGCGGCAGAGCAGAGGTCCCAATTGTAGATCTTACCAGCAAAGGATACGGTCAGTTCTTTTATGAGGCAATTGTTCTGTTTTTTTATATTGATTACAATGTGATACAAGAAACATTTTATTTATTTATTTCTGATTGTTTTCTAGATTAACCCCTTTTAACTTAGGTATGTCATCCAACAGGAAGCATTTGGGTATACTTCAGCACTATGCATTCAAATTAATATTTTACATAAAAAGTCACTTTTTTTGTCATAAATAAACTGATGCTGCTGGGCAGATTAGAGTGTGGGAGGAAACCCACATATGCACAGGGAGAACATGCAAACTCCAGGCAGGTAGTGTTTTGGTTGGGATTTGAACTTATGATCCTAGTGCTACCAGGCAGAAGTGCTAACTACTTAGCCACTGTGCTACATTGATGATAATATTTACAATAAGCTGTTCCTTTCTTACATAGCACATAAGAGGCTGCACCCTGTTCTTCTTTGGGCTAAAAACTACTTTTTTGTTCAAGTTCCAGCATGGACACTGGCCCTCAAACCCACTAATTCCACTGACACATTTCACCCCCCTAGTGGAGCTTACTTGTGGATAAAAAATAAAAAAAAATGTCATTTTGTGTCACTTGTCGCTTACATTATTTAAGCAGGTCAGCTACAAAGGGCAAGTTTACCTGTCTCTTTGAGTTCTTTAAGAAAAGGCAATATTTAGATATAAATGCTGGGGTTGACTCAAATATTTTTTTGCTTTGTGCTAGGAATTGCCTTTAGCAATGGTGAACGCTGGAAGGAACTCAGGCGATTCTCTTTGACTACCTTGCGCAACTTTGGAATGGGTAAAAGGAGCCTCGAGGAACGTACACATGAAGAAATCCAGCATCTTTTGGAGTTTTTCCAGGAAACCAAAGGTAGGTAGACAGCCTTCACATATAGGTTTGGTGTAAAGTACACTTGCTACAGGCAATATTTGGTAGACTGTGCCTGGTGATTTACACTTAAGATAACACTTAAGATGAAGTCAACATTACACTATCATTGCCTTAAGACTTGGACACCCACGCTGCAGGAGCCTCAATCTATAACAGATATTGGTGATCCAGGTAGAAGTTGACCACCTGATTTATGCTGGAGGACAATAGAAATATTGGTTGAGGGCCACATAAACAGGTCAGCGTGGTCGCAGTGCTATATGGTGGTGATAGGAATATCAGCTCGGCATGTTCGTGAAGCCACTTCTTCAGGAGCAAAACTCACCACGAAGAGTAAAGAAACATTCAATCAATATCCAAAAAACATAACATAAAAATAATACCAATAACACAAGTAGTGTTGCACAACAATAATATAGCATGTTCAGATAAGTGATAGACTACCGATGAAATAAACTTTGCTTTGTGTAAATGTTCTACCTCTACATCTATCACTGGTGATATATATATTTCTAATGACTAGTTAATGCTGTTGCAGAGTGCGATCACTGGGTGCAGCGGAGTCCATTCAGATCAGACATTGTGGAGTAACAGGAACTGGCTTCTTTATTGGAACATAACCACAGATGGCAAAAGATATCACCTTCTCATGGTGAGAAGACACAGACAAGAAAAGATAACCAACAAGTTCAGTACAGTGTACAGGAAATACTACACATCATAGAAAGTGCATAGTATATCACTGAGCATTAGCGACATCTAGTGTCCTATTTATGAAATGCAATTGGTAATCTGCTAAGCTGAAAGCTGTTGTATCTCCAACACCACTTCTCAACAGCTAAGGCTTAGTCTATTAAACCCATCTTCTTTGTAAGCCTTGAGTGTCTTTCAGCGGTCATATGTAGTATATGAAATCATATAGTATTATTTATATAATGTCAGTAAAAACTATAATGGTATTTGCAGTAATATGTAGTAAAAAATTGAAAAAAGGTTAAAAAAATGTTAAAAAATGTGTGGACATGACTGTGAAGTGAGTGAAGAAAATTATACATGAAATTTGGAAGGAAAACCACTAAATAAGAATATGAAGAATATGTGTGTGGATGAGAAGGTGAAAATGTGAAAGCCAAGGGAATGAGTACAAAAGTAAAAAGAGGAAAGGAGGTGAAGTTGAAAGACCCCAGTTAACCAAGAGCCTGAAGATAAACCAGCAGTGTAGATGAGGATAAAGGAATGTTACATAATCCAAAACAAGTGGTGAAGGTGGAAGAGGTGTGTGAGAAGGTGAGTACCAAGGAATGGAGTATAAAGGAGTGTGCCTTGCTTCCGCCAAAGACCGCCGATCCAATGGCGTCCAGCATCACGTCGGTGCATATATATATGAGGACCCGCGGGAACGGCAGGCTGTGCCGACCGTCTGGCGGGCTCCCTCTTATGCACTGGGATGTGAAACAGTCGTCGGCGTGTCGGCGCCAAGAGTGACGTCACACGCCGGCGCAGGACGTGGCGCCAATGCGTGGTGGCACCGCCCACCCGATCCCCCGTACTCAAAGGAGCCTAGGGAGAGGGGGAGGGCATACAGCACACATCGCAGCTCCCGGGAAAGACAAGGGAAAAAGCCACGCCAGCCAGCAATGTCGGAGCATCCATGCCAAACAACAAAAGCAAATCACTAATCAGCAATTGGTGACAGTCATATATCCAATTATTGCATATATCTCAGACATACAGTGCCTTGCGAAGTATTCGCCCCCCTTGAACTTTTCGACCTTTTGCCACATTTCAGGCTTCAAACATGAAAATATAAAACTGTAATTTTTTTTGAAGAATCAACAACAAGTGGGACACAATCATTAAGTGGAACGAAATTTATTGGATATTTCAAACTTTTTTAACAAATAAAAAACTGAAAAATTGGGCGTGCAAAATTATTCAGCCCCCTTAAGTTAATACTTTGTAGTGCCACCTTTTGCTGCGATTACAGCTGTAAGTTGCTTGGGGTATGTCTCTATCAGTTTTGCACATCGAGAGACTGAAATATTTGCCCATTCCTCCTTGCAAAACAGCTCGAGCTCAGTGAGGTTGGATGGAGAGTGTTTGTGAACAGCAGTTTTCAGTTCTTTCCACAGATTCTCGATTGGATTCAGGTCTGGACTTTGACTTGGCCATTCTAACACCTGGATAAGTTTATTTGTGAACCATTCCATTGTAGATTTTGCTTTATGTTTTGGATCATTGTCTTGTTGGAAGACAAATCTCTGTGCCAGTCTCAGGTCTTTTGCAGACTCCATCAGGTTTTCTTTCAGAATGGTCCTGTATTTGGCTCCATCCATCTTCCCATCAATTTTAACCATCCTCCCTGTCCCTGCTGAAGAAAAGCAGGCCCAAACCATGATGCTGCCACCACCATGTTTGACAGTGGGGGATGGTGTGTTCAGAGTGATGAGCTGTGTTGCTTTTACGCCAAACATAATGTTTTGCATTGTTGCCAAAAAGTTTGATTTTGCTTTCATCTGACCAGAGCACCTTCTTCCACATGTTTGGTGTGTCTCCCAGGTGGCTTGTGGCAAACTTTAAACGACACTTTTTATGGATATCTTTAAGAAATGGCTTTCTTCTTGCCACTCTTCCATAAAGGCCAGATTTGTGCAGTATACGACTGATTGTTGTCCTATGGACAGAGTCTCCCACCTCAGCTGTAGATCTCTGCAGTTCATCCAGAGTGATCATGGGCCTCTTGGCTGCATCTCTGATCAGTCTTCTCCTTGTATGAGCTGAAAGTTTAGAGGGACGGCCAGGTCTTCATAGATTTGCAGTGGTCTGATTCTCCTTCCATTTCAATATTATCGCTTGCACAGTGCTCCTTGGGATGTTTAAAGCTTGGGAAATCTTTTTGTATCCAAATCCGGCTTTAAACTTCTCCATAACAGTATCTCAGACCTGCCTGGTGTGTTCCTTGTTCTTCATGATGCTCTCTGCGCTTTAAACGGACCTCTGAGACTATCACAGTGCAGGTGAATTTATATGGAGACTTGATTACACACAGGTGGATTCTATTTATCATCATTAGTCATTTAGGTCAACATTGGATCATTCAGAGATCCTCACTGAACTTCTGGAGAGAGTTTGCTGCACTGAAAGTAAAGAGGCTGAATAATTTTGCACACCCAATTTTTCAGTTTTTTATTTGTTAACAAAGTTTGAAATATCCAATAAATTTCGTTCCACTTCATGATTGTGTCCCACTTGTTGTTGATTCTTCACAAAAAAAATTACAGTTTTTTATATCTTTATGTTTGAAGCCTAAAATGTGGCAAAAGTTCGCACTGTAATAAGGATTGTATAAATCAGCCTGTCCGTGTGACTCAAGTACATAAAGCCCCCAACTGGTCCAGAGAAAATCTGTTATGACACAGTATATGAGGCTAAGGGACATAAGCCATCGCACACAGTCAATGCACAATAAGCAGAGGTGTGTGGACCTGTCAGTTAGAGTCATGTCTGTCCATCCCTAATTCATTGGGAAAGGGGGGGAGAGGGCGGGACTTTAATTGAGGCGCATGGTGGGATAGACCGTGCGTCTCCATCCCTAATTTCATTTGGAAAAAGCAAAAGGTTGGGACTTTATATGAGACATGACAGTAACAAGGCTGGTAGGGCAAAAAAATTAACATTTATTGTTGTATACATATATCATATCATATAATCATAATGTACAGGATAAACATAATGTATGGTATATATAAAAAACTGAAATAGTACAAATGATGAATGGTCCCCAAGCCAGCTTGAAAGAACCAGCATAGCAATAGACAATCATAGAGGTAGTTTGAGTACAATCATAACATCCGTAACTGACGCGTTTCGTGGACTAGTATAGCCACTTCTTCAAGAGTAGGTGTATGATCCATATCTATAGACAAAAAATGCGTATAAAAACATTGCATAACATGATGGTCGTTAGAAGCTGAGAGGGGAAGGGAGAGGGAGGGAAAAACCCCCACAGTCTCACAACTTACATGGTGGCCCCGGCAGTAGCTGGCAATGACGGTGAGACATAAACCCAAATGCCTCCCACGGGATCTGAGGACCTAGAGGGTCAGCGGTAAGAGCGAATAGCGCCACACACAGGAAAAAATGTAGATTGAAGAAATTACAGTAATATAAGTAGTAGCATATACCTGTATCAAATGAGTAGAAGAGTATGTAGTATATGAAATCACATAGTATTATTTATATAATGTCAGTAAAAACTATAATGGTATTTGCAGTAATATGTAGTAAAAAATTGAAAAAAGGTTAAATGTGTGGACATGACTGTGAAGTGAGTGAAGAAAATTATGCATGAAATTTGGAAGGAAAACCACTAAATAAGAATATGAAGAATATGTGTGTGGATGAGAAGGTGAAAATGTGAAAGCCAAGGGAATGAGTACAAAAGTAAAAAGAGGAAAGGAGGTGAAGTTGAAAGACCCCAGTTAACCAAGAGCCTGAAGATAAACCAGCAGTGTAGATGAGGATAAAGGAATGTTACATAATCCAAAACAAGTGGTGAAGGTGGAAGAGGTGTGTGAGAAGGTGAGTACCAAGGAATGGAGTATAAAGGAGTGTGCCTTGCTTCCGCCAAAGCCCGCCGATGATATATGTATACAACAATAAATGTTAATTTTTTTGCCCTACCAGCCTTGTTACTGTCATGTCTCTCATATAAAGTCCCAACCTTTTGCTTTTTTTCCCATAGATTTCTGTTGGTCCCAACTGTGGTTGACCCAAATCTGTTAATAGCTGTCTCAGCCATCTAACTTCTTGGCTTGCCTGCGCTGCAGCAACGTATTCTGCTTCAGTAGACGACAGTGAAACAGAGAGTTGCTTTTTACTAGTCCAACTGATGGCACCTCCTGACAGAAAAAATAAGTATCCACTGGTAGATTTCCTGTCGCTGGTGTCTCCTGCCCAGTCAGCATCCACATATCCTGTTAAGGTGCTTTCATCACTCGCTGGTAATTTTAACTTGTAGTGCAAAGTCCCTTTTAGATAGCTAAGATTCGCTTTACAGCATTCCAGTCCTTTTGACTTGGCATTGAAACCTTTCTGCATAGGATTCCAACAGTTGCTGCAATGTCCGGCCTTGTAGCAGTGGTAAGATATAGCAATTTTCCTATTGCCTTCCTGTATTGAGTATTAGTAGGTAATGGGCTATCTTGGCAATTCATCTCCTTTAGGTAGTTGGTTTCCATAGGAGACTTTACTGGTTTGGCGTCTTCCATTCCAAATGTTTCAATTATTTCTTGTATTTTGTGTCTTTGGTTCAGAAGAAAGCTGCCATCTTCCTCTCTCTCAATCTGGATGCCGAGGTAATTCTTTATGTTGCCAAGATCTTTGGTGTTGAAGTTCTGATTTAGTTTTTCTAGTATTTCTACTTCATCCCCTTCTTGCTCAAAGCAAATCAGGATATCATCCACATAAGCATATAGACCCATCTGTCTGCCAATTTCTTTGTGTATAAGCAGGGGTCTGCTTTACTCCTCAAAGTTTTGATGTGTAAGCACTTCAATTATTTTTATATTCCACGCTCTGGCTGCTTGCTTTAGACCATATATACTCCTGCAAAGTTTGCAAACTAGGTCTGGCCTTTGTTCATCTTTGAACCCTGGCGGCTGTTCCATGTAAATCTCTTCTGTTAGCTCGCCATGTAGAAATGCGGTTTTCACATCAAAATGTTTCACTTGCATTTTCCTTGTGACGGCTATTGTCAGTAAAGTCCTTATTGTAGTGTGCTTGACAACTGGTCATAGTCCTCTCCGTATTTTTGAGAATAGCCCTTGGCTACTAGCCTTGCTTTGTATCGCTCAATTGTGCCATCTGCATTGTATTTCACTTTAAAAGTCCATTTACAGCCTATGGCTTTCCTTCCGGGTGGTAGTTCTGTAAGTGTCCATGTTTTAGTGTCATGCATGGATTTTATCTCTTCATCAACAGCCTTTATCCATTTACTTGCTTCTTGTTCTGAAAGCTGAGATATTTCTTCCCAGGTTGCAGGTTCGTTGATACTGGCAGTACTTGCTTTGTATGAGAGATGTACAGGTGGTTTACCTCTGTTTTCTCTTGTTGAACGTCTCGGTTTTGTGTCTGAGGCTTCTTGTGTCTGCTCTTCAGTACTGGTAGAGTCTGCACTCACTTCAACTGTTTGTTCAGAAGTTACAGAGATAGGCTGGTCAATGTCAGTTTTCTCTTCTATTCTTGCTTCTACTGTTGTCATTATATTGTCTCTGAAATCTTCAACAAAAGTTACGCTGTTGCTAACGGTAACCTTGTCTGTTTTGGGATCAAGGATTCTGTAACCTTTGACATTGTCACTGTATCCAACGAAGATACCTTCAAATGCTCTGTTTTGGAGTTTGGTGCGTTTTTCTTCAGGTATGTAGATAAATGCTTTGCATCCAAAAACTCTTAGGTGTTTTACATTTGGCTTCTCATTGTGCCAAGGTTCATATGGAGTTTTCTCTACTGTTCTGGAAAGAAGTCTGTTCTGCTAATATGTAGCTGTCATAGCTGCTTCACCCCAGTATTTTTGTGGTAGTTCAGAGTCTGTCAGCATACATCTGATCATTTCAGTCAGAGTTCTGTTCTTTCTTTCAGCTACTCCATTTTGTTCTGGTGTATATTGGACTGTCTTTTGATGTTCTATTCCATTCTGTTTTAAGTACTCTTGTATCTTATATCCTGTGAATTCACCTCCATTGTCACTCCGAAGTATGAGAGGCTTCCTCTGAAACGTGTTACTGGTCTTTATTATATAGTCTTGTAATTTGTCAAAAACTTCACTCTTGTGTTGTATTAGGTAGGTGACTGTGTATCTTGAATAGTCGTCTATGAAAGTCACTATGTACCTTTTGCCTCCAGGTGTAGGTGGGTTTAGGGGACCACACACGTCACTGTGAACTAAGTCAAGTGGTCTTGAAGCTCTCTTCTGACTGACTTTGGGAAGTATAAATCATACAAAAATGTGATGCGCCAGAAATATAAAATCAAAAAGTGATGACAATAAATCATATCCAGTTCATAAGGCACATAGCAATGTGTGTGCTTCCAATAAAATGATATAAAGAGTGTCCCGTGTTCAGATGAAGAAAATCCAGTGATGAAAACAACTTGTAATCACCAATATAGTGAATCCCTCCACCAGGTGAATCAGCCTCTCACCTTTCTGAAGGACCCAAACGGGCCAGCAATCACATGTATCATTGATCAGACTTCCAGGAAAGAGCCACACTATATTGCACCTCGAGGGATCCCGGGACATATAGAAAACAGATGAAGAAATCTAGTGCTCTCCGCTTACTAATGAGGGTATGCTTTATTAGAGAAAGGCAGATCAACTCACATTTGTCGGGCACTCAGCTGTGCCTGCTGTATAATCGATGTCAGCGATCTGTTACCAGAGAGAGACTCTGCGTCGGCCACGCACGCTCCGCCCCCCTATACGCGTTACGTCGAGCGTAATGCTCCTTTGACTTCCTCGGTAGTTAAACCGAGGAAGTCAAAGGAGCATTACGCTCGACGTAACGCGTATAGGGGGGCGGAGCGTGCGTGGCCGACGCAGAGTCTCTCTCTGGTAACAGATCGCTGACATCGATTATACAGCAGGCACAGCTGAGTGCCCGACAAATGTGAGTTGATCTGCCTTTCTCTAATAAAGCATACCCTCATTAGTAAGCGGAGAGCACTAGATTTCTTCATTTGTTTTCTATATGTCCCGGGATCCCTCGAGGTGCAATATAGTGTGGCTCTTTCCTGGAAGTCTGATCAATGATACATGTGATTGCTGGCCCGTTTGGGTCCTTCAGAAAGGTGAGAGGCTGATTCACCTGGTGGAGGGATTCACTATATTGGTGATTACAAGTTGTTTTCATCACTGGATTTTCTTCATCTGAACACGGGACACTCTTTATATCATTTTATTGGAAGCACACACATTGCTATGTGCCTTATGAACTGGATATGATTTATTGTCATTACTTTTTGATTTTATATTTCTGGCGCATCACATTTTTGTATGATTTATAGTTTATTGTGATTTGTGAAACACGATTGGTGCATGCTGCCGGACACCACTATTGATTTATAAGTTCACACACCTGATTTATGCACAGTGAATTGGTGTTGAGTTATTTTATCACATATAATAGGTTTGCGCTGATAGTTTTTTTGTATTTCATTTGACTTTGGGAAGTGTTGCTCTTGTAGCTTTGGATTTAATGCAACATTCACACTTGGCAGTAACTGGACAAGGGGATATTGTTAGATCCCTTGTCAGATTCCTCCTCTGTAGTTCCTGTATGCATTCTGGGTGTCTGTGACCTAGACGTCTGTGCCATATATGTATACAGTCATTGTGCTTGTGTGTACATAGTCTCACCTTTTCCTTCACTGTGTCGAGGTGATATAGATGATCATCCAGCTTGGCACTTGCTACTGTCTGGTTGCCGTTTAGGATTGAACACTTGTCACCTTGGAATGTTACAGTGAGTCCTCTGGCTGTTAGACGCTTCACAGATAAGAGTCCTCCTTCTAGATTAGGAACATAAAGCACATCTTTCACTGGTATGGCTAGATTGTGTCCCGCATCATCAGGGCATACAAGAGTTCCATGCCCATATCCTTCTGCATGTATTTTGCTTCCATCTGCAAGATAAATAGTCTCGTTGTTGTTCAGATCAAGTTCTGTGAAAAAACTTCTATTACTTGTCATGTGACTGGTTGCCCCCGAATCGATGCACCAGCCTTGACATTTATTGTTGCCTGTCACTTTAAATGTGGCATTCCAGTTTCCTTCCCATGGATCATTGATTGTGGCTTTGACCTTTTGTTTAGCATAAGAGGGATGTTGTCTTCTTTGCTTTGCTTTCCATATAGTACAGTCTTTCTTTATGTGTCCCTGTTTGTGACATCTGAAACACACTCTGGTCTCTTTCCTGTGTAACCTTGCGTCTGTAGCTTTAAGAGCGGTTCTGGTGTCGCTTTCTGTGGAGTCATGCACTAATTCCTTTCTTCTCTGATACTCATCTATGAGCCTGGTTTTTACAAATGATAGCGTCAGATCTGTCTCAGGACGTGTCTCCAGTGCATTGATCAGTGCAGTATATGTATCGGGCAAACTGCATAACAACATGGCTGCTGTGTGGCTGTCTGTTATATTCTCCCCGATTGATCTGAGTTGCGCAATCACTTCCAGCATTGCGTTTATGTGCTCCTGCATGTCCTGTTCTCTGCGAAGTCTCATTTTGTAAAGTTTCCGCAGTAGAAACAGCTTGCTGTTTAAACTGGATCTTTCATGCAGTCTTTTCAGCACATCCCACATGCCTTTCGCTGTGTCCTCATGGCGTATATTTATGAGCTGATCATCCTCCACTAGTAAGCTTATGGTGGCCCGTGCCTGTCTGTTTTTCCATTCCCGGTCCTGATTATTGTCCTGTGGCCTCTCTGTAGTGGTAACCTCCCACAAGTCATCCCTAGATAATAGCATTTCCACTTTAAACTTCCATAGCTGATAATTGTCATTGTTCAGCTTGGCCACTGAGAGTTTAAGTTCTGAGTTTCCGGCCATTTTTCCCTCCTTTATATATAAAGAGTCTTAATTGTCTATAGGAGATGTCACTGGAAACCTTCCTTATGTCGATCTTTATCCGGATCCTGGGCTCATAACCTGTTGCAGAGTGCGATCACTGGGTGCAGCGGAGTCCATTCAGATCAGACATTGTGGAGTAACAGGAACTGGCTTCTTTATTGGAACATAACCACAGATAGCAAAATATATCACCTTCTCATGGTGAGAAGACAGACAGGAAAAGATAACCAATATGTTCAGTACAGTGTACAGGAAATACAACACATCATAGAAAGTGCATAGCATATCACTGAGCATTAGCGACATCTAGTGTCCTATTTATGAACTGCAATAGGTAATCTGCTAAGCTGAAAGCTGTTGTATCTCCAACAAATGCATTGTCACAATGTGTGTAATATTTAGTTTAATCACTACTCTCTCCTGCTGTTCATTTATTTTGGCACAAGGTACTGCTTCTGGTTTTGCTTGTGGGTTTTTGGTTGCACTGTGGGTGACTTTTCATTTTCAATCTTGCTCTCACCTTATCTTATACATTTTTTATAACACAATTGGCAATGACAATTCGCTGGCCATACTGCACTTCTGGCGGATCCACACTTTATGTACCGACCATCCTATTTTACCAGCATTTATAATGTTCAGGTATGTCATCTATCTTACTATTCTGATATTATGAAGTCAGTTTTCTATTGATTTTACCTTTTTTTAAAGTATATTCGACACACCATTTTGAACATCTATAGGAATACATATCTGTGCCTGGCTTTTTATATATAACTGTACTATATGTGTCCCCGCATTCTTCCCTTTTGGGACCCACCTGATTCACCTGCCGCTTAGTTTATTTCATCGGTAGTCTATCACATATCTGAACATGCTATATTATTGTTGTGCAACACTTCAGTATTTGTGTTATTGGTAATAATTTTATGTTATGTTTTTTGGATGTTGATTGAATGTTTCATTACTCTTAGTGGTGAGTTATGCTCCTGAAAAGCAGCTTTGCGAAAACATGTCGAGCTGATACTCCTATAACCACCATATAGCACTGCGCCCATGCCGACATCCCCCGAGGGATTCTTGGTATTTTCTATCATTGGGGATAATGATAGAAGGGGATTTGGCTATATGACCGCAATTGCTTTTGGGGTTTATGGTTGCGTTTATATTTTTCATGTAAAAATCATTAATGTTTCTTTCTCTTTTAGGTTGTATGTCGTTCTTATGCACAAATACATTTTGATATATTTTTTTTATATATTTGTGCCTATAAAGTGCATATTTTACATCTAGTTCAATTACCTTCCATTAGGATGTGGCACACTGTTTACCTTTTATGCATTCATGTTGCCACCCCTGGTAATGCACAATCCAAATCCTTCTATAACTGAAGGTAATTCATGTTAGCATATTTTCATTGACATTTTTTATATTGTTATCCTCAGTTAAGTTGCCACCGTGGCAGGCATATGCCTATCAATTGTTTAGTGCAATGTGGGTTTTGCAGTACTCCATATGGCGACAGGATTTAAGAATGACATCCACCCTTCTCTGCTGCTGCTTGTGCACGCAGATCTCCCTTGATCTTACTGGTACCTAGCCCTGCCTCATGTAGGCTGTGGATGGGGAGGAACCCAGTTTTTTGACTAGTATAAATTCAGTGCCCTCAGTGAAGTTGGCTAGCTCCTGAGGAAGGGAGCATGCCTCCCTAAACGTGTCAGATGTCCAATCACAGGGATGCATACACCCCAACACATGAGTTGCAAATGATATGCATTTTATCCTCCTATGTTTGTGAGTATGTTTTTTGGCTTTTGTAAATAAACATTTTAAAGGTGTATAAGGTAATGCACTAGGCAGTTGCGCCCTCCTTTCTTTCTGTTGTAGCCTCAAGACCTGAAGCACCCCTCATGAGATGTAGGGCATGTGCCTAGCATTAGTGGCACCACTGTCAATATCCATGGAAAATGTCCATGGAATGCCCACCATCAGTTCCTCTTCTGTCACTAAAACTGAATATATTTAATTCTTTGCATTGCTGACATATGTAGACTGATTAGCTCATTGGACTCATTAGGTATTTGAACTATCCCATCACCTGATCCATTGCTACACATTGCTGTTTATGCTATCTTTTTGGTTGTCCGAATATTAGCCTTGATATTCACATTCTAGCTATATGTTTTTTTTAGGTACGGTCTTCGAACCAACATTCTTTATCCGTCGATCGGTTTCTAATGTCATCTGTTCAGTTATCTTTGGGAGACGGTTTGAGTATACAGATCCAAAGCTGCAGACATTACTGGACCTGGTAGCCGAGAATCTCCGACGGGTGGATAATATCTGGGTTCAGGTAAAATTTTTGTTAGTGTCAAAAAACCCTAGGAATCATCAACAGAGCTGACTATAGATAGGCCAATAGAATAGTGGCTGGTGATTCCTTAGTGGAATTGCTGGAACACCAAGACTGGTGACTCGGCTTGCAAATCACCAGTTTTTCAGTTTTTTATTTTCCCCCGGCTGAGTCTTCTTCTAAGGTTCATATTAATGCATGCTTTTAACATGGGTTGGTATGTAATTAGTAATTGTAATGCATATTATTGAATAAACTGGTATTCTGCGTTACTCTGCAGGCAAATCTGAAAACCCAAACTTATATTTAGTAAGGTATTTCTTGGTTTACAGCTGTGAAATGTATAACAGGATGTATTTATTCTATGCATTTTATCTACCTGCCACCTTATGAAAGCACACCCGGTTTCCTGAATTGTACATTATTTTTTTTTTCATTTCTGTTCACATTCCTGCTCATTAAAACCAAGCATTACATAATTGTCCCATTACAGGTGTACAATTTCATACCTTCCATCCTGAAATATTTCCCGGGACCTCACCATAAACTCACCGAAAATTACCAAGCACAGCTGGACTATGCGGAGGAGATAGTAAGAGAACATGAGCAAACGCTAGACCCTTCTTCACCACGAGACTATGTTGATGTGTTCCTACTAAAAATGCAACAGGTTTGAATTTGCATTTGTCATAATCAAAGTACCTATTTATGCTATTCTAGAAAACGTAACTTACTAAGTGATCTAAGCGTTACAGAACTTTGAGCCTCAAAGTTTAGTTGGACACCCAAGGCCTTCTTGAGTTAAAACTGTTATTGTCAAATCTAAATCTTTGCAAATTATTGGCTTCATGTTTAAAAACCTCTGAAGGAAGAACATGCAATAATGCCTATTAAAACTATTCAGATTAATACATATACTAAACAGTAAAATGTGGATAAAAGTAGATATAAGTGGATACATAATTAAGTTTAACGTGGGCAACAAAGATTTTCCTTTTGCATATTTTTTTTGCCATTTTTGCTTGTATTCCTTTATTTGGCAATATGACTTCCTCTGTTGCTGGTCAACATTTTTTATCTTGAATGACTGACTGTTGTTCCTATGCTTGGCAAAGCTTTCAGTACCTACATCTACCCACATCTAATGACATTCTTGTAGTCTGTGAGGTGATGTCATCACTATGTTCATCCAGTGACCTTTTCTCTTCACCCCCAAAGTCCATGGTAGTGGAAGCATGGTTCAATAAACTTTCTTTGTCCAAAAGCCTTTCCATGCCAGCCGTGTATGTATATATGTATATAGATATAGATATAGATAGATATATAGATATCTCTTGCAGGCTTCTAGGTACCACCCTGGGCCTCATTAAAAAATGTATCAGAAGGATATCCCTATACTTGAACACAGATAGGGAATAGGCCCCTGGCTGGTTGGAAACAGGCTATTAGCTAGTTTGACCTAGAGGGTGAATGTAGGCGTTGCAGGGGCAGCTTCCAATGTAAGCTTAAGTAAAAGTAATAGGGGTTGATTCACTAAAACTGGAGAGTGCAAAATCAGCTCAGCTTCAAGTTTGTTTGTCAAAGCTTAATTGAACAAGCTGAAGTTAGAAGCTGATTGGCTACCATGCACAGTTGCACAAAATGCTGCACTATCCAGTTTTAGTAAATCAACCCCAGTGAGTCTTCTTAGGTTTAGTTTTATGTTGTTCTTTACTGCTTGTACCCTGATAAATCCAGCCAGAATACTTTGCTTTTTTTTTTTTTTTTTGCATACGTGGGAAGAAGTTGGAACCTCAATTGCCGTGTGTGTTTTTTTTTTTTTTTTAGCAACTTTATTTTAAGTATATATTTAAAAATATATCATACTGTAGCCATGCCAGATGCAGCTAGACATTATATAGTGAATTAATGCCCAAGCCAAACAATTCACGTAAGTTTAGAAAGCGGAAGCATGTGGAGTTTAGCACACAGTTTGCCAAGTTAATATGTTGGAATATGTCTGTGTAAAGGCAAGTTTATGTCCATTTGGAAGATTTCCTCTTACTTGAATTAACAGTAAATTGGTAAGGTCTGAGAATGTAGGCCCTTTACTAGATAATTTTAAGTTGGTTACTGGGGACATAAAGAATACCTTCTTCAGCTCTGTATATACAAAGGAAAATGCTCAAGTGGAG
Source organism: Pelophylax lessonae (assembly GCF_965119305.1). Taxonomy (NCBI): domain Eukaryota; kingdom Metazoa; phylum Chordata; class Amphibia; order Anura; family Ranidae; genus Pelophylax; species Pelophylax lessonae. The sequence goes on from NC_138774.1 coordinate 71,007,549, forward strand.
AAAGTATTGACATCGGCAAACCATCCACAATGGCTCAAAACTGACATGATCCAGAAACATTTAAACAAAATAAAGGTGATTAAAGCACCTGGACCAGACAGCTTAAACCCAAGGGTCTGTTAGACCTGAGCCATTGTTTCTAGAGACTCTATTGACTGTCTTTAAGAAGTAACTACAGACTGGTTAGTTTAACTTCTATATTTAAAAAGATACCTGAGACTTTATTTAAAAAAAGACCATATTGAGTTTTTGCTAGAAAATAATATTTTAGGCAATAGTTAGCATGGATTCCCAAAATTTTCAAACAATCCTGATTTCTTTGTAGGATGATGTAAGCAAAAACTTAGACAAATTAATGACTGTGACTGTAGTATACTTGGATATTACCAAAGCATTTGACACAGTTCTCCACCTGCAGCTAATATGTAAAGTCTACAGGCTTAGGAAATTCAGTTTGTAGAAAAATAGCTAAAATACTGTATTCAGAGAGTAGTGATGAATAATTTATACTCCGAATAGTCTAAGGTTATCAATGGTGTAACCCAAGGTTCAGTGTTGGGCACCCTTAATTTGTAACATATTTATAAATGAATAAATAAATAACCTTCAAATACAGAAAGGCTTCTTCACAGTAAGAGCTGTGAAAACAAGGAATAGACTCCTTCAAGAACTGGTTTTCGCCAACTCAGTCGGTTGTTGTTAAAAAAAAAAAAAATAATAATAATAAAAAGCTGAATGTATTTCTAAATTCACAAAATACAATTGGAGGTAATAACACCAGGGGTAGTTGATCCAGAGAATATCTGATTGCCTCCATGGGGGATCCGGAAGGATTCCCCTCCACTGGATTGGATCAATTGGCTAATGCTTTCTTTTGTTGCCTTCCTCTCCATCAACTGTGGCTATAGGATAGTGTATATGGGGTTTACTATTTGTATTGTTTTTTTTTAATTGGCTGAACTAGATGGATTTGTGTATCTTGTTTTCCCTCTAACTATATAACTCTGCAACTTCATCTTCCTCTTATAGTGACACAATTGGTAAAGCAAGAGAAAGCTATTTCAATGGGGGGGACTTGGAGGATATGAACTAAAACATGGATATATAGAAAACAATAAGCGCGTCCCACCAACAGGTCTAGATAGGTCTTTTATTCAATGATCAGTAGAATAAGAGAACAATGGCTTTACATACTCTCTTCATAAGGGCTTATATGTTATGTAACTTCAGTGATACCTGCTTTTATTACTTGAAAAGGATTGTAAAAACCCTGTTAAGTGTAAGCTTATTATGATTACTGAAAGACTTCTCTAGACTTTAAAACCATTGGTGTGACAACCTTGTTTTCAATATACCTAAATGTGCTTAAGGGCTCTTCTCTTCTCTCTTCTCTCTCTCTTTTTTTTTTTTTTTTTTAGGCGGGGGGCTTCACTTTTTGGTATGTGCAAGCAGCCTCACTAAAGTAATTTCAGCATAATCAAAATCAATGAGAAACAGTAGGAAAGTCACTTATGTTATTGGAAACTAGTAACAAGGGAACTAATGCCTCTCATGTATATATCCTCCCAGGCCAAGACATGAAAACCAAAATCCAACCCCTTACTCCACCAAAAATAATTTTGTGGTAGCTATATTTATATTAGTAAAGTAATAAAATAGATGTGCCCTTCTCTTATACAAATGTATCTATCTGTGTGATATTGATGTGGGTTTCAGATGTGGGGCTTATTGACAGCTTCAAAGTTGACAAAGCTTTAGTGAAGGAAGTTACTCATTTTCTATATCAATCAATGAGATGTTTTATTTATTTCCCCAATTTTCTTTCAGGAAAGCAAAAATACACACACAGAATACAATCTACCAAACCTTCTCTCCTGTTCACTGGACATATTTTTTGCAGGACAGGAGTCTACCACCAGCACGTTGTCTTCTGCGCTGCTCATCCTTATGAAGTATCCTCATATTAAAGGTAAAGATAGCTCTCTTAGAGCATGAATCAAACTTTTGGGTAATTTCTGCCAGAATCAGGGCAATAATTGTGATTGTTAGAGAACAATGAATTGGTCTGCTGGTCCCATAAGAATGAGATAATTTTCTTTACAACATTTTTCCTAAATAAATAAATGAAACAAACTCTCCTCCCAGATATAAAGAATTGTGGAAGATTGAGAAGAAAGGATTTTCCAGGCACATAGATTACTTAAAAACCAATTTTATTCAAATTCCATAACATATAACACTGGAGGGGGAAAAAACAAATCACAAAACGAAAATTGAAGGTCTAATAAAATTGACTGAACCCAGAATTGGCTGAGTAGTCAAGTAAGTAACATACAGCAGTTCTACTAGATTAAGTCATGCATAATTGAATGCTGATAGTCACAAATTGCGACTATATATACATGTTTATATACTCAGGTAATGGTGATAAAGAGTGGTAGTTCGATTGCTCAAGTTGCTCAACATGTTTCGCCTCATATAGAGGCTTCGTCTGGAGCCTGCTTGTAATTAGAATTGATAATTCTGTGTGTTTGTTATGCAGGACAAACGTCACCGCAGAAACATAATAGTTAATAACGAAGGGACATTCATGGATAGGTACAGAGCTCGATATTAAAAAGGAAGGATTAGCCCAGGGGTAGTAAAGCCTGGGTACCACCAAACATTGCACTATGAAAGCATATCTCCATATATTCAGTGGAAAAAAGCCAGCAAAGTATACCAGCAGGTAATGGTGTATCAGTATCCTTGTGTCAGCTCTGTCCTATACCTCCATGATGGCGGCGGTTCCCCATCCGGAGCGGACATCATGGAGGTATAGGACAGAGCTGACACAAGGATACTGATACACCATTACCTGCTGGTATACTTTGCTGGCTTTTTTCCACTGAATATATGGAGATATGCTTTCATAGTGCAATGTTTGGTGGTACCCAGGCTTTACTACCCCTGGGCTAATCCTTCCTTTTTAATATCGAGCTCTGTACCTATCCATGAATGTCCCTTCATTATTAACTATTATGTTTCTGTGGTGACGTTTGTCCTGCATAACAAACACACAGAATTATCCATTCTAATTACAAGCAGGCTCCAGACGAAGCCTCTATATGAGGCGAAACATGTTGAGCAACTTGAGCAATCCAACTACCACTCTTTGTCACCATTACCTGAGTATATAAACATGTATATATAGTCGCAATTTGTGACTATCAGCATTCAATTATGCATGACTTAATCTAGTAGAACTGCTGTATGTTACTTACTTGACTACTCAGCCAATTCTGGGTTCAGTCAATTTTATTAGACCTTCAATTTTCGTTTTGTGATTTATTTGTTTTTTTCCCCCTCCAGTGTTATATGTTATGGAATTTGAATAAAATTGGTTTTTAAGTAATCTATGTGCCTGGAAATCCTTTCTTCCCAATCTTCCACAATTCTTTATGTAGTAAACTCTAGGATTGGCACTTTTAATATTAAACTTATATGCTCAGATTGCTGCTATCTGATGGCATTTTTTCATTGAATATCCTCCCAGATATAGATTAGTATCCCTGTAGCAAAGGTGAAAACAAGAAAGCGTTCTAGATATCTTAAAGCAGTGGTCCTCAACTCCGGTCCTCGGGGCCCACTGAAGACATACTTCACTATGTGCAATCCCTTGCTTTTCTTTGAGTCACACCACTAAGAGAGCAAGCTTTTGGATTGTCTAATCGGTATCCCCTGGAGGTATTTGGCGCAACTGGGATCATCCCATCCATCCATTCTGCCAAAGGTGTTATCGTCAGTGTTCAGTTGCAAGTGGAATCTGTCCTGGTGTTTTTGACCCTTTGTGGTCAGTGCTTTGAGGTGAGAGGCCATTCTATCTGGTGGTGGATTTGTAGTTTCAAGACCACAGCATTGGCTCCGAGTGCATCTTTATCCACACGGAGCCCTTCCTCCTTTGCATGGACTATATTTCCTATTCAATTGATTAATTTTAGTTTTAGCACTGCACTAATTTCCTATCATTGATAATGAAAATAGAGTGTCAGAACACTCGCCAGACAGTAGCCAAGAGACAGTGAAAACAAAAGGTAATACACCTCAAGTGTAGTCAGATGCTTCTTCACAGTGATCTCCCTCCACCAATCTATGCACTCACCGGAAGAAGAAGAAATAAGATGAGTCTTGTATTGCTGTTAAGCAGTATGGTGGAGATGTGGATTCATTGTGATGATTCTACGGTAACTTTCCATGCAGTGTACACTGTATAAAGAAGCTCACCAACAGGAGCCAAAGTATGGCTCGTATAGTGTAGAATTTACCGGTTAAAATAAATGTACAAGTACACATAAGTAAAAATGGCCATAAAACTCACAAAGAGAACCGCCGCTCCTACCACGAGGACACGGTGGCAGTGACATCAACGTGTAGGCCCCTTTGTTTCAATTTAGTGGACTTTTTACGCTCAATCTAAAATACTCGTCAGTAGGTCACTACCCTCACTGTGACACTGACAGCAGTGTGCAGATGATAATGACATCTCACTGACACGACATGTCCCATCCTGAGTCACAATGACAGTCTCTCTCCATGAGAGGTGATCCCTTCAGTCCACTTCAGTCCAAGCAGCACTGACAGTCACGCTCCCAGCTTGCCTTGCTCCTGTCCGCAGACCCATACATGCTGCTCCGCTTGGCTCCCTTGCACCATGACATCACACAACATCCGCAAGCACTGCCTTTACCAGACCCGCCCCTTGCTGGTGCCTCCCGATCACACTGTAGCAGGCACTCGGATGGTCTCAGCGTCAGACATATTTTTTACTGGCAACCTTTCCCTGTACTGGCATTTACTGGCAGGAGAAAGGTGTCCATTTTTTACTGGCTGCCAGTAAAAATACTGATGGTTGGCAACACTGGAAATGTCATGTAACAGAGGAGTCTGGATTGCAAGGCAGGCTGCAGATGATGATAAATCTATACAAAGCCAGGTAAAACAAGTACCGTATATACTCAAGTATAAGCCGACCCGAATATAAGCCGAGGCCCCTAATTTTACCACAAAAAAATGGGAAAAATTATTGACTCAAGTATAAGCCTGGGAAATGCAGCAGCTACTGGACCCAACTGGATCACCACGAGACCCAAAACAGGGGCTGTGGGCATGGTACAGGAGAATGCAGGGCTGTGGGCATGGTACAGGAGAATGCAGGGCTGCGGGCATTGTACAGGAGAATGCAGGGCTGCGGGCATTGTACAGGAGAATGCAGGGCTGCGGGCATTGTACAGGAGAATGCAGGGCTGTGGGCATTGTACAGGAGAATGCAGGGCTGTGGGCATGGTACAGGAGAATGCAGGGCTGTGGGCATTGTACAGGAGAATGCAGGGCTGTGGGCATTGTACAGGAGAATGCAGGGCTGTGGGCATACTATAGGAGATGCAGTGCTGCGGCATGGTACAGGTGTACCATGCCGCAGCACTGCATCTCTTGTAGTATGCACGCAGCCCTGCATAACGGCAGGTAGTGCGGCTGTGGAGGAGTCTCACTTACCTGTTCCTGAGGCCCCTTAGATTTTAAAAATGTTGGCGCCGGGCGGCACCGTTTTTAAATCAAAGGGGCCACGGAGCACGCCGGGCCGGCCAGGAACATTTTTTTTTTTAATGACTCGAGTATAAGCTGAGGGGGACTTTTTCAGCACAAAGAAATGTGCTGAAAAACTCGGCTTATAATCGAGTATATATGGTATGTGTATTTTAAACTGTGCAATCCAGTAATTAAATAGCTTTGGGGTGGATATACTCCTTTGTGGTGCATTAAAACTAGCTATGTTATGCTTTAAAGTGGAATTTAACTCCATCTTTGAACTTGTACGTACAGTTAAGCCTATAATAAAGCTTACATGTAGGTACAGTGAATATCTCCTAAACTTGCACTGTTTAGAAGATATTCAGGCTGACGTTACTGACGCATGCACTCTGAAGGGACAGGATACAGAGCTCCGTGGCAGAGCTGAGGGCTCCCGTGCGAGTGATGTCATTCATACAGCCAGAGCCCGCAAATCCGAAAGGAAGACCAGATGAAGATGGCAGCAACGGGAAGCCATAACAGTGCTGTGATGGAGGGCTCTGTGTACAGGGAAGTCTATCATATTGTGCTAGTATGCAGTGCATACTAGTAGATTATGACTTAAACCTGCAGGGGGTCCATTGTTTTTTTATGTTTCTGGTGCTTTACTCCCACTTTAACACGCAGTGTATTAAGGCAACTCATTAAAAATGAATGCGCTGCCAATGTACTCCAACGTGGTATAAATCATACAGGACCCTTTTTTTGTAGTGCCAACACACTACACGCGCATTATAATGATGCAGCCCACCTCTTGTAATACCAGAATCATTGAAAACTGTAGATAAATCATAAAATAATAAAAGATAACAAACATTATCTCTAAATAAAATTTTGGGTTTTTGTTTATTTTCAAAGTTGACATTGTGGGGGTTCACTGTACCAATTTTTCAACATGCCATGTGTCCTATAGCAATGTTTTTATATCTTACTAGAAAAGATCAAGGCAGAGATAGAGACTGTCATTGGCCAAACCCGTAGGCCATGTATGGAGGACCGTACCAAGATGCCATATACTGATGCTGTAATACATGAGGTGATGCGATTTATTGACTTTGTACCGCTTGGAGCCCCTCATTCTGTGACAAAGGACACTGTCTTCAGAGGATATTATCTGCCCAAGGTACTCCCAAACTCCTAACCAACCACATATATTGCTGGCTGTTCAGATATCATTTTATCAGTCTTTACACTTACTTTCTGCTCTTTGCAGGGGACCATGGTCTTCCCTGTTCTGCACTCTGTGCTGTATGATGCCTCATTCTTTGAAAGGCCCCAGGAGTTTTATCCTGAACATTTTCTAGACCAGCAAGGATTGTTCAAAAAAAATGAAGCCTTCATGGCATTCTCTGCAGGTAAGATACTATATAGAACCATATACAATGTGTAATGTATTATTTTTGTTATCAAGAATGAGGGTTCATTAAATTGATTCATGTGTAATACAGTGGCGCAGCTTGCGGGACCCACTGCAACACCTTGGGGAGGGCATTCACTAGGTTAGGAGGAAGTATGGCTTTTCAAGAAGAGATTGATAGGGCCCCGCTATACACACATTCAATTTTATCTACAGACAGCTTTTTTTGTTATGAATATATTACATGTATTTATTTAGTGCTATGTTATGGAAGTCCTTCTTAAGTGCAGTTATAATTTACAGAATAAACACAGGGATGTATAAAAACAAAATTGCACTCACGTTTTATTTAAAACCATGTATATCATAATGGAAAAAATTTGCTAAGCTAGGCAGGGTCGTGGCTGGGTTTCTAGAATTAGGCTGCAGGAGCTGCTAGTTGAGAGGGGTTGCCCATCTGACTGTGAAAGTAGTGTGGATGGCGGCAGGTCAGCTGCAAGGCAGAGACAGCAGGGGTCGGCCATGCTCAGCTGGAGGGATGAATGTCCAGGCGGCAGGCTGGAATAACACTGCTGATCGAGGTGCTGTGGCTGGCAGCAGGTCCCCCATGAGGCGGAGGAGGCAGGGTTCAGTGATGCTCAGCTGGAGTGGTGGGTTTCCGGTCAGCAGGCTGAAGTGACGTAGCTGGTGGAGGTGCTGTGAATGGCGATTATATAGTGAAAAATACCATGCAAAGTCAGTATAAAAGCATAAAGCTGCTCACACTACAATTTACAAAACATTGTAAAAGAATATAATATAACAGTGCAGCACTAAACGTATAATGTAAACACTTGGTGCCACCCACACAAATTGCAAAATATTTAATAAAGTGCAATGTGCAAAATAATCAAAAAATATTTATTTTAGTCCAGTTCACATAATGGATAAAAATCCCAAACGGAAAAAAGAGAAGAAATAGGAATCCCAGTGTGATCACAATGGTTATGATTGACGACAATCAGTTCCTTTATCAGTCGCATATTTGTGAACATCCACCGCCAAAGGAGATATTGCATTTTATACAATTGGGTGTTTGTTGTATGGTTATAATATTGTACCAGCATCCCTAATGATAATTCAAAAAACCTGGGAATTGTGTGAAACCCTGGTGTGGGGGTCCAACACAAAAACCATGTCTTGGTTGAAAGATCCAAAAGGTGGAGTTAGGAGACAGACACAAAAAGGATGAAGAAGCCTGGAAGTGGGGAAACAACAAACCAGAAAGAAGAGAAGAAGAAGAAATACAGGGAAAAAAGGAAGGAATGTGAAGTTCCAAAAGGGAGGACTGAGGGAAAAGGAAAGCAAGGGAGGATGGAAGAAAAGGAAGGAGAGGGAAAAGAAAAGAAAAAAGGAAAGGAAAGGGGAAGGGGAAGAAGGGGAGGGAAAGAGAGGAAGGAGGAAGAGATTGAGATATAAGGAAAGATATGTAAGAGAGAGGAAAATAGAGAAGAAAAAAACTGAGCAGAAAAAGAATGATTGAGGGCTGATGGGATTTTATCGGTACTATAATCAGCGATGGAAAACCACCATATATAAAAAAATATAAATTTTATTATTGTATTACATTAAAAATGATTACATACAAAATAGAAAAGAAATTTCTAATTGTACAGAGCAGATTACCATCATAATTATTTCAATTGCATACAGTTCTAAACATTTCAGGCAGTATTGATGTTTTACAAGCTCAGGGCCGGATTAACGTAGGGGCTATTGGAGCTGCAGCTCCAGGCCCCTACCTTAATATAGGCCCAGGCTGGCCAGATTCCCTGTTACCGCTCTTTACTGTCACTTGTAAACAAAGAAGAACCTACCCACACAACACAAAGGCCAGACACAAAGGGACAGTTGCCAATGCATGGGTGTGTTTATGGGCTTCAGAGAGGGCACCCTATGTTGTATTAGGCCTGCGCGGCTGCACCCTTCCTCCTCAGGGCGCATGCCGAGGCATGGCTCTTAATACCATTCAAAATCCTCAGCACCAAGCCCATGATGCTCTTAATCCGGCCCTGTACAAGCTCCGGTAACCCCAAACCAAGGTACCGGGCATTAACCCAACATGTTTCGCGGGTTTCAACACTCCGCTTCTTCAGGGGTATAGAGTTGTATGGTATATTAATTTGCCTTGGAGTTCCTGTATGTGGTAATACCGGTATCTAATAGATACTATTAGATACCGGTATTACCACATACAGGAACTCCAAGGCAAATTAATATACCATACCATATATGCAATTTTTTTTTTATACATCCTGTGTTTATTTGGTAAATTATAATTGCACATGGATAGTGGCACCTCCTTGACTCCTGCTGCTGTCAATCAAATCCTCTGACAAGGGGGTGGGGCTAAGCCCCGCTGTCTGTGTCTACGGATGCTAGCAGCACAGCTCAGGATTGAGCCTGAAGATGTGCCACAATTAAGAAGCCGCTTCCTATTGTGGCACACCGAGAAGTGGAGGAGCCACTAGCACTGGTGGGGGAACCCTAGAAGAAGAGGATTGGGGCTGCTGTGTGCAAAACCATTACACAGAGCAGGTAAGTATAACATGTTTTTTTTTTTTTTTTTTTTTTTATTAATACCCTTTTATAATGACTTTAAGAACCCAGTGTGGATTTAATGGATTTGAACATGTTGGTATGTTTATAATAAAGATGCTTTTTAAGGGATGCATCCTCTTTTGGACACTTTCATTCTAAACTGAAGCTAGTGTAGCACCCTCCTAGGTAGGTGCTAGGTAAAGGCATTGTTTTGCTCCATCTGCTGATCAGGGGAGGCTGATCAGTAGTTTTGCCTGTTACATGTGTCAATTTTTCATTCACTTGGTCTGAGGGAGTGTCCCCACTGTATTCAATAGGGGAGCATGTTGGACAGTGGAGGAAACCCAGCCAGTGACACACAGGCTTTTGTGGCTGTCCTAGTGGGAGGGCACAAGAGTGGTGCATCTTGGGATAGGCTATAAATGCCAGGGGCACATGTGACAGGGGGTCTTTGGGTGGGAAGCCAGGTCCCAGGAGGAGGGGGACGTTGGTCTCTCCTCCTGTCAGCAAGGAAGGTGGTCACAGGCAGTCAGCCTAGTGGATCCCATGTGTTATATATTTAGCCAGGAGGTCCAGGATACTGACAAGTGGAGCTGAAGGCAGAGCAACCCATGGAAAAACAGGATCTTGTTGGACCACCTTTTTATTTTATCTACTGCCTTTAGTCTGTTAGGATATGTCTTTACTAACTTTGCATATATAGACAATATTTGCCCACTCTTCTTTGCAGAACTGCTCAAGTTCAGTTAAATTTTATGGTGACTGTTTGTGGACTGCAGTCTTCAAGTAATTCCACAGAGTTGCAATGGGGTTTAAGTCTAGCCACTTTAGCCCCGGAGGATTTGGCTGCGCATGATTTTAACGGACAATTGTACGGTCGTGCCATGCTGTACCCAAATATTTTTTTTTCCCCACAAACAGAGCTTTCTTTTGGTGGCATTTGATCACTGTGTGATTTTTATTTTTTGCGCTATAAACAAAAAAAGAGCGACAATTTTGAAAAAATAACAATATTTTTCACATTTTTTTTAAAATGAAATTCTCAAAAAAAAAAAGGAAATCAAAATTTTTTAACATTTTAGGGTAATTTGTTTTCTGATACACATTTTTGGTAAATAAGCGTATTTTGATTGGTTTGCGTTTACTAACTACGGTTATTGCGTTTACTAACTACGGCAAAGATTTATGTCATTTTTATTGTTGTTTTTTTTGTTTAACTAGTAATGGCGGCGATCTGCGTGTGTTTTTTTTTTTTTTTTTGCGGGACTGTGACATTGTGGCGGACAGATCGGACCCCTGACTGACATTTTCGACACTTTTGGGGGTACCAGTGACATTACTACAGTAATCAGTGCTATAAATATGCACTGTTACTGTAAAAATGACACTGGCAGGGAATGGGGTTAACTTTATTGGTGATCAAGGGGTTAAGTGTGTCCTTAGGGGTGTGATTCTAACTGTTAGGGGGCATGGCTAGTGAAATAACCAGACACATGCGATCCTATATAGCAGGATTGCATAGCCCCTGTGCTTACTTTAGGGAGAATGACAGACGGCTGTGTTCACATCAGCTGTCTGTCTTTTTCCTTCTCCAGTGGGAGATTGCGAGTGGCCGGCGGCCATCGGACCCGGTGGTCACACGCGCTGGCTCCCCAGGGAACGAGCGGGGGCGGCGCGCGCTCACCCCCTACAGGTTCGCGAGCGACGTAGGTCTACGCCGCTTTGCCTGTAAGCGGCAGAGTGCCGCAGTAAATCTACGTGAGCCGGTCGTAAAGTGGCTAGGCTCTGACTAAGCCATGCAGGGACATTATTAATATTTATTATTATATAGGATTTATATAGCACCGACAGTTTATGCAGCGCTTTACAACATGAGGGTAGACAGTACAAATACAATACACTTTAATGCAATAGGAATCAGAGGGCCCTGCTCGTTAGCGCTTACAATCTAAGACATTCACCTTTCTTCTTTCAACCACTGTGTGGTCATTTTTGCTGTGTGCTTTGGGTCATTGTCATATTGGAAGGTAAACATTCTTCCCATTGACCGCTTTCTGACAGAGGGCAACAGATTTTACTCAAACATTTGATGGTTTTTTGCCCCATTAATTTTTCTTCTATCCTGACAAGTGCTCCAGTGCCCGCTGCAGAGAAACACTTCCATAACGGGATATTACCACCTCCATGCTTTATTGTAGGAATGGTGTTATTTGGATGGTGAGCTGTATTGGATTTCCGCCAGACATATTGGCTAAATAATTAAATTTTAGTCTCATTTGACCATAACACCTTTTTCCATGTGCCCTCAGAATCTTTGAGGTGCATTTAAGGTGGTCAGATGAGACTAAAATTACATTATCTGGCCTTTAACACCAAACGATATGTCTGGCCGAAATCCAATACAGCTTAGGTAGGTAAAGGGTAAGGATTTTTTTTTTTTTTTTTATAACAAACATGTCATACTTGCCTTCTCTGCACAGAGCAGCCCTGATCCTCCTCTTCCCAGGTCCCCAGGCGCTGCTCCTGACCCCTGACTGACATTTTTTACACTTTTCGGGGTACCCGTGACATTACTACAGTAATCAGTGCTATAAATATGCACTGTTACTGTAATGACAATGGCAGGGAAGGGGTTAACACCAGGGGTGATCAAGGGGTTAAATGTGAGCCTAGGGGAGTGATTCTAATTGTGGGGGTTGGGCTTGTGAAATGACCATAGAGACATGTGATCCTATATAGAAGGATCACAGGGGCTCTGTGATCATTACAGAGAGAAGAACGGTAAGCTGTGTTTACAGCAGCTGCCCGTCCTTCTCAGCAGGGAACGATCGCGGGTGTCAGGCGGCAATCGGAGCCGCCTGCCCTTTGTCGAGTGGGGGCAGGAGCGCGCAGCCGCCGGTGTGCGCTTGCCCCCTAGCTGCAGGCACGTGACCAACGTACCCCTATGTTGGTTCGCGCAGGAGGGCATGCCTGTCGGAGTATATATGCAGTGAGCGGTCTGGAACCAGTTAAGAAATTGATTCATTTTTCTTTGAGAATGTTTGAATTATGTGTATACTGTTTTTTTTATGTTGGGTGTTAGGGGAGTTGCCAAAGTGAGTAGGATTTGGGAGGGGTATTTAGCATGAGCGGTGTGTACCCAATACACCTTTCCCATGGTTTTACTGTACCCCAATTGCACACCTAAGCCTAAAACACAGCTGGAGGGGGCTGTCCACATGAAAAAGATTTGACAGACGGCACTGCCTGTCAAACTCGCCCATTCAACTCAAATGGGGCTGCATCACAACTGAGAGGTAAATGTTTGGCTCGCAGTTGCAATGCATTATCCCTATAGTAAATTTAACTACTTCTTCAATACAGGGCACTTTCTTCCTGCCCAGGCCAATTTTCAGCTTTTAATGCTGTCAGACTTTGACAATTGTGCGGTCATGCAGCACTGTATCCAAATGAAATTTTTATCATTTATTTCCCAAAAATAGAGCTTTCTACTGGTGGTGTTTAACAACCGCTGGGTTTTTTTTATTTTTTTGCGGACGTTTTGAAAAAAAAAAGTTTTACTTGGTTTCTGTTACAATTTTTTGTAAATGGGTAATTTTTCTCCTTCACTGATGGGCATGATGAGGTGGCACTGATGGGCATGATGAGGTGGCACTGATATGCAGCACTGGTGGGCACTGATGAGCACTGATAAGTGGCAATGATGGGCCCTAATAGGCAGCATTGATAGGAAGCACTGGTGAGGAGGCACTGACAGACATTACTGATGGGCACGGGTTGGCATCCCTGGTGGGCATGGGTTGGCCCTTTTGGGCATCCCTGAAGGGACTGCACTAATAACCATTGTGCTGACTATTAGCGCACACCCCCCCCCCCTTCAGGAGAACCGCTGATCAGCTCTCCTCTACTAGCATTTTGTCAGCGCGAGTAGAGGAAAAGCCGATAAACTGCACTTCCTGGTAACCATGTGATCAGCTGTGATTGGACACAGCTGATCACATGGTAAAGAGCTTACTTCATAGGCTCTTTACCAAGATCGGAGATGTGGTGTGTCATTGACACACAGCACTAACGATTGCCGCTCTGCGCACTCTTGTGGGCGCGCGCGAGTGGCTTATACTGCTGAACCTTAAATGACGCCCAGTAAGGATAACTGATTCCCGCTGCGGCTGTCATTTTACAATATGGCGGGTGGGAAGGGATTAAAAAAAGGCATTCAGAAGGTGGCAAGATCACCTCCTGAATGCCTGGCAGTGGCTGCTTAGTCGCACTCTGAAAAAGTTTCAGTAGTTATTTAATATCAATGGCTTCCCTAGATATGGGCACTACTAGACACATGCCTCAGCCTTCCTTTCAGGATCCTCAGGCCCATTCCTCTAACCCACCTCCATTACTTGCAGGCCTAACCTCTGTACCAACAAGAAAGTGGGGTCATGTAGAGATATATACAGGGACGTACTGTATGTAATTATCATTATTAGTAGTTCACTACCACCAGGTCACACATAACTATGTGCACCTTCTAAATGAAGAGCATGTAAACTTACGTTTCCAGAGGCCTGTGTCTTCAAACTCTGCTTTGCTGGTTTACCTCTAGATGTGTTGAATTCCTTTGCCCCTGTGCTGCGACTTCTTCACCCAGTAACTCATAGTCAACTACCTGCAGCAGCCTAGGAGAAGCAAAGCACCAGAGCTTGAAGGTACGGGCCTCTGGAAAGTTATGGATAGATAATATTATTTTCCAGGATTTGTTTAACTTAAAAGGGTTACTGCTGTGGTAAATCTACTCCCTATATAAATGTAGGGTCCCACAGACATTCCCAACATGCCTAGTTCATCAGTGACCATATGCCAGACTCTTAGATGTTAAATGGAGAGGATTGTTGCTTATTAGTATTAGAGGTCAATATCCTCTGTGTCTTCTTGGGTTCAGGTATATTAGGAAACTAGATACAATGAAATTGGCACCCTAGACCCAGCATCTGATATTACATCAGGCCAGGAATGCTGATAAACTGAAGGGCAGTGTTCCCCCCCCCCCCCCTTCTCATCCCCCCAGGACAGGGTGGACCTGGTGTCATCCTTTGTGTCAGCCAGAGAAGTATATTTTTCAGCTAGTTCCATTTCAGCTCTTTATTTTATCTAAAAGTGAATATCCGGTGAACTTATATAAGTCCTAATTGCTTTGTAAACACAATAGGGTTAATTTACTGAAGGCAAATAGACTTCTCACTTTGTAAGGACATTTTCACTTTGCAAGGGGATTTTCCCTGGAACTTAAATTCTGTGCAATAATGCAGAGCTCCACCCTGGAGGGGGCTTCCACTTGTTTGCTTCCTCCACCCATCTACTACCACATTTGGCACCTTTCGGAGGGAGTGGGTACCTGTTTTTGACAGCTGCCCATCCCCACTTCTGGGAGACCTCGTCGCAGCCCCCCTCCTCCTTCCCCCTGCTGCTGGGCCATTCACAAAGCTCAGCGTGCTTTGCGCATGCGCAGTAGGGAACTAACTGTGAAACCGCAAGGCTTCACTGCTGGGTTCCCTTACAAGGAATGGCGGCGGCAGCAGCGCCCGAGAATCAATTGAAAAATTGACTGGGGTGCTGACATTGCGGGATCCCTTGACAGGTAAGTGTACTAATTAAAATTCAGCAGCTACAGTATTTGTAGCTGCTGACTTTTAGTTTATTACTGAGAGGGCTCTTTACGATAAAAAAACCTTGTGTGCAGCAGCCCCCCTAATACTTACCGGAGCCCTATTTCGATCCAGTGAGATCATCAGCTGTCCGGGACTCTTCCTCCTGACTGCTTCCCAATGCTGTCAATCAAAGTCGGTGAGAAAATGAGGAGAGAGGAGAGGTGAGATCGAGCCCTGGCTCCATGTCTGAAGGGACACACAGAGCAGCCACTCAGCTTGGGTGCCCCCATAGCAAGCTGCTTGCTGTGGGGGCACTCGGCAGGAGGGAGGGGCCAGGAACGCTGGCGAGGGACCGGAGAAGGGGAGGATCAGGGCTGCTCTGCAAAACCATAATACAGGGTGTTTTTTTTTTTTTTTTAAACAAAAAACAAGACTTTACTATCACTTATAACTTCCATTATGTATGTAAGAAAGCTATAAAAGTAGGTTTTGCATCATGATTAGTGTTGAGCGAACACGGACTGTATTATTCGGGTCCGTACCGGATAATTGGATTTTTGTTACCCGGACACGGACCCGAAAACTTTACTGTATGTTTGGGTTTAAAATCCATGTTCGGTAATTTTATTTCCTGTTTTGTATGTAATGGCGCGCTTTTAATGGCGGGCTTTCAACAGCCAATCAACAAGCGTTTAACTGGTGTGCCTTAAGCCATCCCAGCCATGCCTACAAATGTATTAGTAGCTGTGATTGGCCAGCTGAAGCATGTGACCTAGGTCTTTATAAGCTCGAGAGACACAGCGCGCGGTGCGTCAGTCTGCTGTAGTGTAGGGAGAGAGCACACAGAACGGTGCTGGCTGCTGCTGATTAGGGACAGACAGGGTAAAACAACATTGTGCTGAAAAGAATGCAGGGACAGGTCGGAGTGTAGGCAGGGAAAGATATTTGAGCATTTTAGGGACAGGCTGGAGAGATTAGGCAGGGAGAGATTAGGAGACACAGGACAGAACAATCGTCCGTTAGCGATCTACATCGATTTTGATGTGTGGGGGGTGGTGCAGTGAACGATCTTTTTGCCCTCACTTGAGCCCACTGAGGAGGAGGAGGGAGAAAAAAATATATTTTTATCAGTCTGTTGTGTGCAGCGTTCAGCTATATTTTACTACAGAGTGCTGTTCTAATCTATTTAAAAATTACAAATTTAAAAGGGGAATTTTTTTTTTTAAGAGCACTTGCCATGCTCTTAACTACATTTTGCTGCAATTTGCAGCACTCTATCCCTTTCCATTGTTTTTTTTTTTTTTTTCATTTTAGTGCCTGAAAGTTCGGGTCCCCATTGACTTCAATGGGGTTCGGTGTCCGGGTAAAGTTCGGAAAAAGTCCGGGACACGGACCCGGACTTTTTTTCCAAGTTCGGCCAAACCCGCCGAACACGGACATCCAGGTGTCCGCTCAACTCTAATCATGATTAACTAAAATGAACAAACTTATTTCAACCTAATGCAATTGCCTATTGTTAGTGACAGTCGGTCTTTTCTATGCAGGAATATATTTTTAGAGATGCCATATTTTAAGTGCAACTCCAGTTATGTATAAAACACACTAATTAATGCAGCTCAGTATTTATTGAATTCCAGGTATGGATAAGTTGTACAAAATTACATTGGTTTAGCTCTGGCCAATGTAACTATGCATTTACCATGGATCAAAAAAAATAGGTGTCATTATCAAAGTTTATTCAAAGCCTAAACATTTTTGTTCCCATTTTTAGATTTCCCCTCTATTCCTGTTCTGGTGACAACTAAAAATGTTGGATTTTCCCTTATTTTCTGTCTAAGCGACTGTAATCTCCAGGAAAAATAGAGCAAATAAAACTCCCGATAAGCGTATATTGATTGGTTTGCACAATAGTTAAAGCGTCTACAAACGATGCAATATTTTTATGGAATTTTTTAATTTTATTTATTTTTTTTACTAGTATTGGTGGTGATCAGCGACTTATAGTGGACAAACTGGGCACTGTGACACTTTTTTGGGGACCAGTGACACCAGTACAGTGATCAGTGCTAAATATTATGCGCTGTAACTGTACTAATGGCACTGATTGGGAAGGGGTTAACATCAGGGGCAATCAAAGGGTTAAATGTGTCCCTGGGGAGTGCTTTCTAACTGGGGGTGGGTGCTTGTACTGCAGAGAGACAGAGATCCGTGTTCCTGCTTGGTAGAAACACAAGATCTCTGTCTCCTCCTGTCACAGGAACAGTGATCTGCCTTGTTTACATAGGCAGATCGCCGTTCTGCCTGCCTCGGGAATGATCAGTGGGTCCTAGCAGACATTGGGTCCTTGGACCTGATGATTCTCTTCTGCAGTGTCCAATCACAATGAGAGCTGGTTGCCAGTGGCACACGTGCACGCCCCAGACCAGGAAGTGCGAAATAACGTACAGGTAAGTGACTTCGTGCAGAGAGGCCGCTGCAGTAAATGTACGAGGGGCGGTCCAGAAAAGGTTAATAAAGACTACCATAGTGTCTCTGAAACATTGGTGGTTTCATATTTTCTTTCATATAAGCTGTTTGGTGTTACCACTAGAATCTCAGTAAAGACTTGATGTATTTAACTTTTGGTGTGCTGGCCATTTTTGCTACTTTGGGTATTCACAGTATGTCCTCTGACCATGCACCCTTTTTGAGGCGTTAAAGGTGCGGTATGGATTTTGACAGCAATAAAAACCTGACAAGTTCTACCCCCTCATCACTCTATACAAAACTACCAAAGAAAAAAACAGTTTTGATTTTAGCTACTCTTTAAAGTTAGTTAGAATGGGTAACTTGTATAGGCAATTGGTTAAAAATAATGCATTGGTCCTCCAACAGCACCATATTGTTTATTCCTGGGGTTTCCCATTCTCTGTACGCGTTACCCACCAAGGCCGCAAACACACCTGCAAGACCACATCAGAACTCCAGCGTCTCCTTCAAGATCTCCATTTGCTTTCCCCACCATCCACTCCTGCACCCCCCCCGCAACGCAGACGCTCGGCTTCCGGATCCCCTTTGAAGCCGACCTCCTCCACTTCCACCACCCCGAAGAGAAGTCGCCATTCATCTCCGCTACCACCCCCTGTTGATTCAATGGACTGAATCTATGCCTATCAATTACCTCCTGGACCCCTTGGTCTGTCTACTTCTTCAGTCTTTCCGTGTGAGACTCTGCTGTCTCCCCCCTGCCTACTACTTATACACTTGGATCCTGTTTGCATGGAACTAGCACCTGTTCTTCTTCTCCACTATTCTCAACTATGATGTCGGAGCCTTACCACACGATGAACTCTCGCCTAGTTGAACTCTGGACTATCTGGAACGCTCCTATAATTATTTTTCAATTTTTTTTTTTTTTTTTTGTCATTCCATGCTAATGGAACCTGTTTCCTCCCCTGGTCACCACCATACATCTTACATACTATTTTTTTTTAGGCGGTCGTGTCGCTGGTCAGTTGTCACTGCCGCCTCCACTCTCCTCCGGAACCCTCCTTCTGGAGACTTCCTGAGGTGATTTCCTCCCCTCCGTGTAGTGGGTCAACCCCTGCACGAACGGAAGGGTTTTTTTCTTTTTTCTTTAATTTCCTTACTTCTACAAATGTCTTTATTTGTTATAGTGTCTATGTTTCCCTCCTCCCCTTTGTGTACTCCCTCTTCTCTGCTACCTCTGTCTTCCCCCTCCCTTTTCCCTGTTCGCCGGGGGGCTCCACTACTCATGCTCTTGCCTCCTCCGTTTTGCTGCTTTCGCCCAAATGACCCATGGCCACCCTGAATGTTCTATCACTTTAATGTCCAAGGCCTTAACTCTCCTCAAAAGCGCCGCAAGGCCTTTCGCTCACTGGCTTCGCTTGATGTGCATGTCGCCTGCTTACAGGAAACTCATTTTTCCTCCTCCCATACCCCTAACTTCCTAACTGCCTCTTTTCCTCAGTTCTTCACAGCCTCAGCTGCTGTCAGGAAGAGAGGGGTGATGATCGCCTTCCACCGGACCACTCCTTTTGCGCTCCATTCGTCTATAGCGGACCCTGAAGGTAGATACCTTATCCTTATTGGCACCTTGCTGGACACGGAAGTGACCCTAGCCTCATACTACGCACCCAACACCAATTCCAGCTCCTTCCTTACACATTTTCTTCAAGTCGTAGAACTACACAAAAAAGGTACGACCATTCTATGTGGTGACTCGAACCAGGTCTTATATCCGTCCTTAGACAAGTCCCCCGCCACAGCGTCTCCATCCCCACACCGCCTCTCCTTCCAGCAACTGCTCCACAATCACTCTCTTGTTGACACTTGGCGTGAACATAACCCGTCCAAGAGGCAATACACTTTCTACTCCCACCCACATAATACCTTCTCACGCATAGACCATATCCTCGTCCCAGCGGCCACCTCCCCCTCCCTCCTAGCCTCAACGATCATACCTATTCCCTGGTCTGACCACGCTGCTGTGGTTTCCTCTTTTGATTCTCTGATCCCTAAACAACACACATTCTCCTGGGTCTTGAATGATACTTTGCTTGCCCATCCCTCTCACAGATCTGAGATTGCAACTGCGATCAAAGACTACATCGCTCACAACACCACCACAGATGTCTCCCCACTCACCATCTGGGAAGCGCACAAGACCGTGCTCAGGGGTACTCTCATTAGCCTAGCATCCAGACGCAAGAAGGAACGCCGCCTCACCTATCAAGCCTTGGATTCTGCATTTAATCAAGCCCACCGCAGCTTCCAGGCCCACCCCACCCCTGCAAACAAGCTAATTTTTGACAAGGCTACACTGGAATTGAATCTCTTCCTTACAGACGCGGCTGACAAACAACTCAGACGTACTCGTCATAAATTTTATTGCAAAGCGAATAAACCGGACACTTTCCTCGCCCTCTCCCTACGCAATGTCGCCGTTGCCCGCAAACCGATTCGTTTGAAAACCTCCCCCACAACCCACACTAGCAACCCCGTCAAAATACTTGACACTTTCCGACGCCAGCTCTCCAAGCTTTACTCCTCCTCCCAAACCCCAACGGACTCCCAACTCTCTGAGTTTTTCTCCGATATTGCCTTACCTGTCCTGTCTGATACCCACAGGGAAACCTTGGAACAGCCTATTTCAGATCTGGAAATTCAAGCGGCGGTTAAAGCCCTTAAACTCCACAAACGACCTGGTCCCGACGGTTTCACCGCCTCCTACTATAAACGCTTCTCCGAACTCTTGACCCCCATGCTTTCCAATGCTTTCAACTCAATACTCAAAGGCCATACGTTTGGCCGAGACTCCTTGGAAGCGGCCATTTCTATGATTCCCAAACCACACACAGATGACTCCGCCTGGTCCAATTATCGCCCAATCTCTCTTCTAAATATAGACGTCAAAGTGATGGCCAAAATACTGTCTACACGCCTTAACCCAATCATAGGCTCCCTAATCCATAAGGACCAAACCGGTTTCATTCCCTGCCGGCAAGCCGGAGACAACGTTCGCAGGGCTATACACCTAACCTATCTCGCACGTCGTCGTAACATCCCTGCCTGCTTTGTCTCCCTTGACATTAGCAAAGCATTTGACTCTCTCTCCTGGTCTTACTTACAAACCGTATTACACAGATGGGGTTTTGGCCCTCACTTTCTCTCTTGGATATCGTCGCTCTATTCTTCCCCAACAGCGTTTGTCCGCTATGCAGGCTTCCGCTCATCCCCCTTCCCGATTCGGTCTGGCACTAGGCAAGGCTGCCCTTTATCACCCCTTCTCTTCGCACTAGCAATAGAGCCCCTAGCACACAAAATCCGCGCCAACCCCGACATAAAAGGTCTTGAATTTGGGGGCTTCCACCACAAACTGTGTCTCTTCGCGGACGACATCCTCTTGTTCCTTACGTCCCCTCTCATTTCCGTACCCAACCTCCTCGCTACCATGTCCCAGTTCGCACACCTTTCAGGCCTGACTGTTAACCCCGGTAAGTCGCGTGCTCTCAATGTTTCTCTGCCCCCTTCTCTCCTTTCACAACTACGTGCGGTGCTCCCCTTCTCTTGGGCACAGCACTCCCTACCCTACCTGGGGATTAAGTTGACGGCGGACCCGCTGGAGCTGTTTTCGGCTAACTACCCCCCCATGCTTCGTCATCTCACGAACTTGATGGCATCTTGGTCCTCCATACCCCTAGCCTGGATGGGGCGCATCACTGTCGCTAAGATGGCCATTCTACCTAAGATTCTGTATCTCTTCCGGGTGCTCCCGGTTAATGTCCCCTCTTACTACCTTCGCCAGCTTCAGAGACGCACCTTCACATACGTCTGGGGCAAGTCTAGACCTAGAATACCCCGCAGAACACTCTTTCTCCACAAACTCCGAGGTGGCCTTGGCCTCCCACACTTTACCAAATATTACCAGGCAGCCCAGCTGGCCCAGCTGCCCAAGTGGCATGCCACCTGTGAAGTCCCTCTTTGGGTATCCCTGGAAACGGTTGAATGCGACCCCTTCTCTGTAGCTAACTTGTTATGGCTTACTCACTCCGATCGTAAGTCCATCTCTAATCCCATCATGCGCCACTCCCTACGCCTCTGGGACGCCCTAAAATTTAAATTCAAGCTACAATCTCCACATAACCCTCTGCTTTCCTTTCTACACAACCCATCCTTTCTCCCGGCCTGGGAATCCCCCTCGTCCTTCCGACACTGGACGTCAGCTGGTCTACTTCGGGCACACACTCTGATAGAATCCGACACCATCAAACCTTTCTCTGCGCTTTGTGAGTCCCACCACCTACAGAGCTCTGAGATTTTCCGCTACCTCCAACTAAAACACTTTTACGCCAATTGCATCCGCACTGACTCTTCTCTGCCCACCATGACTGCCTTCGAACATACCTGCCACCGTAACCCGCACACCCGGGGCCTCATTTCCCAACTGTACTCCAATCTCACAGACTCCCCTGACAACACCCCTCCCACTTATACTGCTAAATGGGAACAAGATCTGGGGTCCTCCTTAGATACTGAAGACTGGGCTAAGATCTGGCAAGTGACAAAAGCAGCCTCCCAAAATATAATTGCCTTGGAAACCAATTACAAAGTGCTGATGCGGTGGTACTTGGTACCCTCACGCATTGTGAAATTCCTACCCTCCCACTCTTCCACATGCTTCCGAGGCTGCCTGGAGGCAGGCACGCACATGCACATCTGGTGGACTTGCCCGCTAGTAAAAACCTTCTGGCAAGCTGTCTTCCAAGTCCTCTCTACCTTGATGGCTGAATCAATCGCACCTGACCCCCTCTTCGCGTTACTCAATGTGAAGCCAGACCCTGTATCTAAATTTCAGCACAAATTATTCCTCCAAGTCACCACGGCAGCCAAACAAACCATTGCAAGAGCATGGAAGTCACCGCACCTCTCCTTGCCTGAGGTCAAGCAGCGGGTCACCACCGCCATGATACACGCCAAAATTGAGGCGGTTCTAATGGATAAAATAGACAAGTACAGTAAACTTTGGCAACCTTGGGTTGACCATTTTCTTCCCTCCAATTTCGACACCTCCCTCCTACTGCCCTGATGTTAACCTGAGGCTTATTGGTTACTACTTCCTGTTCATTGACCCCCCCCCCCCGGCGAACATTCCTTCCCCCCCCCTTTTTTTCTCCCCCCCCCTTTTTCTTCCTACTCCACCTCCCTACGTGATTTGTTCTGGTACCAACAACACACCTGTTTGAGCCTGTCATGAACTACAGAGTGCACCCCGCAGGCTCCCTGGTTTGGCCTGCTTTTCCTGGTTTTACTTATTGTATCCTCTGTTTCCCCCGTCTAGTTGCATTACCATGTGGATTATCGCACCCATTTATTTCTTCTCACGTGCTACTGGGCTTTGTTCACCCTTGCTTTGTCTGCTGCTTGACCGCGCCTTCCCACCTGGGCACAGAGTGTTCCCTTTATGGGGTGCCTATGGGTTGGCTACGCTGGTCACAGGGTCCTGACCACAGCCCCCCCTGGTTGCCTCTTCTCCACCTACTCCTAAGTTTGACCCATGGTTATTGTAGCCGTTATTTTGTTACGCGCATCTGGCTTGTATTTATCTTGTCACTCTGTTTACCAAATTGTTGTTACCTGTTTACTTTGTTCTCCAATAAAATGTTTGAACCAGAAATAAATAACTTTTCCACCTAAAAAAAAAAAAAAAAAAAAAAAAAAAAAAAAAAAAATAATGCATTGGTGAGCTCATAGTTTGGATTATTTGGTTCCTCCTTGAGCTAAAAAAGGAGGTAAAGTGTAGTCACTATTTAATGATGTAACTAACAAGTTGGCTAGTGCTAAATATTTCAAACATAACTTTACTCTCTCAATCAACATTGACTTTTTTTTTTACTCCTTATGCTGCTAACATTAGTAAATAGATAGGAAAGTATATCCTATTTATGTAGCAGCCTACAAGGTAGGTGCTAGGCAAAGTATAGTGGGCCGTAGCTGCTTAACAGCAGGGCCATGATTTTCAGCTGGGCTGTCATGTCTCCCAGGTGTGGTCATTGAGAGGGCAGTCTTCCAACTGGCTTCAAGAGGGCTCTCATTGGGCAGTGGAGGAAACTCAATTGATGGCACATTCAGGCCTGTATCTACCCCAGAAAGGCAGATTCTGCCGCACAGGATTCTGGGAGTGGGTATAAGTTTGAGGAGAGCAGATGACGCAGAATCCCAGGAGGGAGAGTACGGCTGTCTCTCCTCCTGTCAGCAGGATCGGGTGTCCAACTGGAGGGGGTCTAGTTTCAGGAAAGCATTCCCAGTTTGTGAGTACTGTAAACTGCCCCTGGGGGGTCTGCCTAGCAGAGGGGACCACTCCGGTGTAGGTCCAAGGGATCCAGGAGCCAGCTAGCGGTAAAGGGGGTGCCAGTGTTGACCCTGAAGTTCAGAGGGGTTGCCTAGTGAGAGGACCCTGAAATGTAGAGGGGGTGTCTAGTGAGAGGACCCTGAAGTGTAAAGGGGCCGCCAGCGGTTGGGCCCTGAAGAGTTAATGTGTACAACGTGCAGTGTGCAGTGTACAGTTTTGAGAGTTGGATAAGCAGTTACAAAGAGCTACCTCAGTCAGTGAAGGGCTAGGGGGAGCTGTTTATAGGACTTTTGAGCTAACCAGAGTGTCAAGAGTCAAGTTCAAGCATAGTTCAGCAAGTCAGTATTTTCTAAGCGTTGGTCGGCATCCAGCTGGTGTCAAGACAGTGCTAACAGGCATTTTTCTGCAAAGTGTCCCAGTTGTACCTAGTTGAGCCAGAGGAGTGTCCCACTCATTCCCTTCTCCCATCAAATAAACAAAACAAACCAAAGATGCCGGAATGGTCATTGTCTCCAATCTCACACTTGGGTATCAGCCTAAATGGGCTGATACCGGTAACAATGGCAGACCCACATACGGCCCAATGCCTGGAAAACATGCTACATTTACTAGATTTTTTTTACATTTCTTCAGTTACTTCCTGGTTTCCAGGCCTAGGCAAATGAGTCTTCAAGAGGGGAGGAAGGTTTTTTTTAGCTAAGCATCTCCTCCTGCCTGCTTTCCTGTGATAAGGGCAGATCCAGGAAGTAAATTCTACATGAACCATTTGCCCTTATTTAAGATGGCCACTGCTAGTAATGCTGGGGGACGGAGGGGAGTTCAAAATAATTTATCAGCATAATAAAGCATAGATGGAAGTTTTGAGTTTTTTTCTCTGAATATTAAAATATAATTCTATAGTAAGCAGGAACAAAGGAAAATGCTCTCACAAAATAGGGGGCTTCGGATTTTTAAGGTGCCAATGACTGCAGTCAACACATTACATGAAATTCAAACATTTTAATTGTATTTGCTAAAAAAACATATAATGACCACATAGTAAAATACACAAGGACCAATCTCAAGTCGAGGCGATTTAGTGCGATACGAAGTCGCAGTGTAGAAGTGTGTGCGATCACTGTTTACATATGCGTGCTTGAGTAACATCCATTCGCATTTGCGCGTAACCACAGTGGGACGAGGGCATTTCAATTTTTTTTATTATTATTATTTGTTTTATGGAAAAAAAAAAATTGTAATGATCCATTGCGATCACAAGGGATGAACATCCCTTGCAACAGCATGGGCCGTGACAGGTCCTCTTTATGGAGAGATTTGGGGTCTCTCCTCTGGCCCCCCCCCCCATGCAGCTGATCAAACCAAGATCGGTCCGATCGGCTGCTTCTCTGCCCACTGGTGGCCAGGTAAACAAAGGGGCGGAAGTGACAAATACTCATTGCTCCCGGTTTCCAGGGTTACAGAGAGAGGGAATGACATCCGTTCCTCTCTCTCTCTGTACCAAGCAGCCATCACAAGGACCAATCTCAAGTCGAGGCGATTTAGTGCGATACGAAGTCGCAGTGTAGCAGTGTGTGCGATCACTGTTTACATATGCGTGCTGGAGTAACATCCATTCGCATTTGCGCGTAACCACAGTGGGACGAGGGCATTTCAATTTTTTTTATTATTATTATTTGTTTTATGGAAAAAAAAAATTGTAATGATCCATTGCGATCACAAGGGATGAACATCCCTTGCAACAGCATGGGCCGTGACAGGTCCTCTTTATGGAGAGATTTGGGGTCTCTCCTCTGGCCCCCCCCCCCCCATGCAGCTGATCAAACCAAGATCGGTCCGGTCGGCTGCTTCTCTGCCCACTGGTGGCCAGGTAAACAAAGGGGCGGAAGTGACAAATACTCATTGCTCCCGGTTTCCAGGGTTACAGAGAGAGGGAATGACATCCGTTCCTCTCTCTCTCTGTACCAAGCAGCCATCGCAGCGGCCGCATCGCTCCTGGGCACAGAGATGGGACCGGAGAGCTGGGAGAGGCGACGGCAGGAGGGGGGTGGGACCCCCTTCCTCCACCCACAGAATTGATTGAGTGGCTAATTAGCCACTCGGATCATTTCTGCCTAAAACGGAATAGCCAGCTGCAAAAAAATGATACCGGGATGTATGTTCAGGCATCATCCCCGTATTACCACTGAACCCCAAGGACATATGGGTATATCCATTTGAGGGAAGTGGTTAATAAACCAGTTTTAATGCACTATGAGCGTCTTCTGTTATCTTTTATAACCACATGAAGTGATTAACGTGATTAAGGAACACCATAAGCCTGGATACATTCCCTGGAGCTGGCTGACCATTTGTCTTCAGAGGCGCTTCCACTCATACATATGATCTCTTGGTGAGATCTTTTGATTCGGTAAGCGGCCAATTTTCACATATACAGCACAGCTGTTACAGTGGTGGGAAAGTTGGTGCATCATCTCTTCACTAAACACATTGAATTGTGGGGCACTGAACTATTTATAAACTTTTTGCACAATTTATTATTTGTAATTTTTTGTGAACAGATCGTGGTTACTTATTAACAAAAATTTCTCTAGCGCTCATTGACAGACGTAGTCCTCGGTGATACACCACCTTCGGGTTATGTTGCCTCCACAGGAGCAGGACTAGACAGGAAATTAAAAAGCTCTGGCCACACCCTAGGGGCAGTCCCAGAGGGTATATCCTCTCTCTCTCTGCCTCAGCAAATCAGTTATTTTTTGCAACAAGGGGTTGAGCAGAAGCTAGCCTTGAGCACCATCAAGGGTCAAGTTTCAGCATTATCAATCTTCTTTCAGAAACCTTTAGCTACCAAATCCTTGGTGCGGAATTTCATCCAGGGGGTGCGGCACCTGGCTCCTCCAGTCCGCGCGCCCTTACCGCCCTGGGATCTTAATTTGGTTTTGTCGGTTCTACAGAAACCTCCCTTTGAAAACATCAGGGAGATTCCCTTGCTTACTTTATCCCAGAAGGTGGCCTTCTTGGTGGCTATTACTTCTGCTCGCAGGGTGTCAGAACTGGCTGCATTATCATGCCAGTCCCCTTACCTAGTGATTCATAGGGATAAGGTAGTACTTCATCCTAAGCCATCTTTTCTTCCTAAGGTGGTTTCAGATTTTCATCTGAATTAAGATATTGTACTACCTTCCTTGTGTCCTCAGCCCAAGCATCATCGGGAACATGCGTTGCATTCCTTAGATGTGGATCGGGCAATCAGGGTATACCTGAAAGCTACGGAATCCTTCCGTAAGACGGATTCACTTTTTGTGATCACGGATGGCCCCAGAAAGGGTTTGCCTGCATCTGCCGCGACCATTGCCAAATGGATTAGACAAACGGTGGTACAGGCTTATTCTATTAAGGGTCAGAGTCCTCCGTTCCCTGTTAGGGCGCACTTCACTCGAGCGCTCAGTACTTCCTGGGCCTTTCGCCATCAGGCGTCAGTGGTCCAGGTATGTAAGGCGGCCACCTGGTCGTCGGTACATACCTTTACAAAATTCTATAAAATTGATGTGACGGCATCGGCGGATGCCCCATTTGGCCGCAAGGTTTTGCAGGCCGCAATTTGAGGAGACCGGTGGTCTACCTCGAGGGTTTTTTTCTGTTTGAAAAAAAAAAAAAAAAATTTTCTCTTTTTTGTTGAGTCTCATCATTAAGGATGAGCATTGTAAACTTCTAGTTGGCACCGGTTGGGCCTTCTAGATTGGGATTTGATTTCATTTTCCCACCCCTCAGTTGTGATACTGCTCTGGGACGTCCCGAAGGTGGTGTATCACCGAGGACTACGTCTGTCAATGAGCGCTAGAGAAAAATGGATTTTTGTAAAATCTTACCGTAAAATCCTTTTCTCTTAGCTCATTGACAGACGTAGTCCCCGCCCCTCTGTTTTTTGAGTTGGGTTAAAATCTCTAAAGACTGCTTTTTCACATAACTGATTTGCTGAGGCAGAGAGAGAGAGGATATACCCTCTGGGACTGCCCCTAGGGTGTGGCCAGAGCTTTTTAATTTCCTGTCTAGTCCTGCTCCTGTGGAGGCAACATAACCCGAAGGTGGTGTATCACCGAGGACTACGTCTGTCAATGAGCTAAGAGAAAAGGATTTTACGGTAAGATTTTACAAAAATCCATTTATTCTTGTTGATGTAATTCACTTGATACACCTTTCTAGGCAACAAGAGTTTCACGTATCTAGTGACACTTTGCCATTTGAACATTATTATTATATTTATTATTATTATACAGGATTTATACAGCGCCAACAGTTTGCGCAGCATGTAACAATATGCGGGAAGACAATACAGTTGCAATATATTTCCAATACAGGAGGAATTAGAGGGCCCTGCTCGTTAGAGCTTACAATTTAGAAGGGAGGGTCAAGTGAAACAAAAGGCAATAACTGGGGGGAGATAAGCTGAGGGAGAAAATTAAAGTACGGTTTTTAGGTGTGGTTAGGATAGGCTTCTCTGAAGAGGAGGGTTTTCAGGGATCGTCTAAAAGTTAATAGAGTAGGAAATAATCGGACAGATAGGGGTAAGGAGCTACATAGGATTGGAGAGCAGGTGACGAGGAAGCTAGAGAGCAGGAGATTTAAAGAGGAACGAAGAGAGTGATTAGGTTGATATTTTGATACTATGCTAGTGATGTAGTTGGGGGCTATGTAAGATGTTAGGATTTTAAATTTAATTTGTTTGGTGAGCGGAAGCCAGTGGAGGGATTGACAGAGAGGAGCAGCGGACACTGAGCGATTGGTAAGGTGGATGAGTCTGGCAGCAGCATTCATGATGGATTGCAGGGGGGATAGCCTGTGTAGAGGTAAGCCAATGAGGAGGGAATTGCAGTAGTCGAGGCGCAAGATGACCAGGGAGTGAACTAGGAGCTTTGTTGTGTCGTTGGTTAGAAAGGGGCGTATTTTGGAGATGTTGCGGAGGTTGAGGCGGCAAGATTTGGACAGTGATCGGATGTGGGGCTTGAGGGAGAGTTCAGAGTCCAGGACAACACCTAAGACCTTGGCATGTGGGGATGGGCTGATACAGTTTTCTCTTTCCGCTTTTTGAAGATAGAACTAATAATTAGATTAAATAGTTCATAGATAAATACATAAATTAATATTATATATAAATAGTAATTGTATTATTTATGAATGCATCAAATAACATATATATTCAGACCATCTCTCATTATCACCCTAGTTTCTCTCTCTCTCTCTCTCTCTCTACTATACTGTCACCTAATCCACCCAGAACTGAGCTGGATGACAAATCACCATTAACAAACGCCATGACAGAAATCCTTATAGGAAGGGAGGGTAGTTGGAATTAGCGTGGCACTTCGTCCTCAGCAGGGGTCTCCTGAGGTGGCAAGCCAGGAGGGCAAACCACTGGTTTTATAGCCTGTGTGCGGCTCCAGCCCACCCTATTTGACCAATCAGTCACTGTTGCCAGTTGCCAGTTGCCACGCAGTCTCACAACGGCTGTATCCCAGAGCAAGCTATGATAAGAGGAGGGAAGGGGAGAGAACTGGGAGGACAGTAGCCCTTTGTACAGCACAAAGGACTTAACAGTATTAGAAATAGAGACAAACCCAATAAATAAATGCTGTGGCCATTATAGCCCATAATACTGACTAAGGGGTAACCCAAACTTGCATAAAAATCCATAACCAGCAATATATTTTAACCTTAAAGTTACATAACTATTAATCATTTATTAATTAGTACTGTCACCTAGTCCATCCAGAACTGAACTGGATGACAAACCCCATCAGCTGAAAACCACTCAGCAGCGGAGTGGCTGAAGGCCCCCCCCCCCCCCCACGCTGTTAAAGTCAAGCCCGACATCTGAAAGGTGCACAAAATCAGCCCTATAAAGGCCAGCAAGGAAACTGTCAAGATCGAGGTGGCAGTAAGAAAGGCCGCCTTGAGAAATGACTGAATTGCATACAGTCCTATTCAAACGTTTAATAATCTTGTCTAAGTAGTGAAGATTACTAGAACTCGACTAAAGGAACCTTGGTACCATTTCCGAGAATACTATGACAGTATTAGGGAACAACAACTTAAAGAAAAGATGAATCCCTCTTAACTTCGCAAATCAAATCCCAAGTCTTAATCCTGCCCAAGTCATTAGCCCCTGCGTGTATAATTAGAACATCTGGGAAGGCCATTGACCTAGCAGGTAAATTAAATGGTCCCTAAGATTTCGACATCTCAAGCCCCTTATACCCAAACAAAAAACCCTAAAAAGTCCTTCATCCAAACTGAGGGTGGTTCCAAAATTCCTGATTGAAGCTCTCCTTTTGGCCCAAAATATAAAGGAATAGCCAACTATCCAAATGACATGCCTGGCAGAACCTGGAAAAAAGGTCAAACAAAACAAGATCGGGACAAACCTAAAACTTAAACCTATTCCACTGACCTAATTTATTTAGAGAGAAACCAAGAAGGCTGGCTTCAGTAGCCATGCCTATCCTGAAGGAGTGTGAAGAGAAATAAAAGCTGGACAGATTGAGTGTCTTAAGTCAGGAAGACAGTACAGAAGAAAAATGGAATCTTTTGGGAAATCCTGAAAACCGGGCAAATATTATCAAAAGGAGCTCTATAAAGAGTAACCCATTGGTCGTTCCCCGCTTGATCTGCGGAGAAAAATCCTAACCGAATCTTACTGTTACAGATATATCTGGTGACAGAATCAATTGTAATGCCCAGGAATTCGATGACCGTCACTGGGCCTACATTTTTCTCGTGGGCTAGGGGAATTTCAAATGACTCGCAGATGTTGAAAAAACAGTTTAACATTTCAGAACAAACCTGTGCGTCTGCTGGACCTGTAAATAAAAAATAGTCCAGGTAATGAATAGCACCACCCTGGGGGGAATTCTGAGACAAAACCCTAAAAAAAAGCTTCAAAATAGTAACAGGACCCATGGGCATGCATTTTGTCAAAAAAAAATTTGCTCATCAAAATAAAAACCAGGGTGAACAGGTAAGAGACAAACAGATTTTATATTAGCCTTCGCCATAAGGGATGATTTACCATATTGGCTTAATAGAATCAGTGCCTCATCAAAAGAAGCATAAGATACTAATGATTCAACATCTATTTCATCATTCAAAGAATTACCATCGGGAAAGGATAAATGATGAATCAAATGAAAGGAACCTGGTTCCTTTTTTGGGACCGGGCCTAACTGGGATACATGAAAACCTATGAAATGCGGGGGAGGGGGGAGTCCAGCAGTTCTGCCTTCTTGTAATTCTTTTGAAATCTTTTCACTTACTATGTCGGGGTGGATTAGTGCAGAACATACATTTTTTTTAACAGAGGGTAACCCTGACCTAAAAAAAGGAGGAAGTGTAAAACCGAACTGAAATCTCTTATAAAGTAGGTCACCCATCTTCCTGTCTGGGTATCGTTCTAGACAAAACAGCATTTTGACAACCTCACTGGTATTCACGCCTTTTGCATTAGTGTCCCTTGGCAGTGAGCCAGAGGACTGTTTGAAACAGCGAGATTCCGGGTGGGTACCTGCACAGAATGAACATTCATGCTTCTACCTGCAATTAGATAAGAACCTGCATTGGGAGTCATTGTATACAAAGCATATTCCCTTACGAAAGGTACACTGTGTATTTGCAAGGGCTCTCTGTGAATATTGGGGTCTTTGTGGCAACATAAGATTCAACCAGAGGCCTATGTCCTTAACCCCCCCAGTGGAGGGATGGGTGAACTGATAGCTTTTGTCTGAAGCTCTCTTCATAATTGAACCATGAGATGCCTCCAAAGTGACGGTATGCCTCAGCTACTGTGTCCCAAGTGCTGGAACAAACCCAAGCATTTCTTAGGAAAACGTTCACCCATCACTGATAAAGATAAAGGAAGCCTGCAGCCAGTTCTGAAAGGTCAGGGGTATAGCCCTCCTCCTGTCTTCCTCAGACTTATCATCCAATCTCTTTTCAGATAGGCAAGAATTTTTTTGGTGACTGGAGCAAGGCTAGTATATCTATAAATTAGTCACGCCATAGCTTCTCTTTAACAGCATTAGATAAGTGATAACCCAGAGGGGATAATTCACAGGGGAGAGCAGGTTTTAAAGACCAGGGCATTAACGGGTACAGAAAGTGAGGAATTTGAAGGGATAGAAGAATTTGCACGGGCATTACTAATATTAGCAGACAATTTATCGGCATTAGGAACATTCAAAGGAGTAACACATGATGGAATGGTCGAGATACCCTGTGAAAAACGACATTATCAGATATAGATGGACCACCTGCGTCCCCGCCATTCCATACAGTACCAACATTATGTGATTCGTGTAACTTAGCAAGTACGTTGGCCAAAGAACCAACTACTTTACCCAATTCAGCAAAATGTAAATCCTAATTCTCACCAGAACTGCGGCCCACGCTCGCAGACAGCCCAGACGCTGCCTCCTCACTTGAAATGCTTGCAAAGCTTGTTGAGGTGTTTCAATTCTGGCTCTTTTTGAGGAGCGTGACCTTTCTTTTCTTACTGTATCTCTGACAGGAGAAGAGGGAGAATCTTCTCTTCTCAACCTCTTTCCCCTGTTACCTCTACAATTTCTACCTGGGGCAGTAGGGGGAGCTGGAAGACTGCCATTCTCCATACTAAGCTCTACAGGCACAGACTGGGCATGCTCCATGTCAGCTGGGGCTGAGACCGACGGAACCGCCTCATCTTCTAAATACTGCCTCAGCCACTCCGCCCCTCCACAGCCCTCGGCTTTCTGTATCAGACGGCGAAGAAGTTCCTTACAGGTACACAGGCACAGCCGGGTCTTGCAGCAGTGCAGCACTCCATGCTCAGCAGGGGTCTCCTCAGGCGGCCAGCAAGGCAAGCAAACTGCCGGTTTTATAGCCGGTGTGTGGCTTCAGCCCACCCGATTCACCAATCAGCCACTGTTGCCACACAGTCTCACAACCAGAGCAAGCTATGATAAGAGGAAGGGAGGGGAGAGAACTGGGAGTACAGTAGCCATTTTACTGTCCCATGGAGCCCCGCATAAACACTAGGGGCTCAATCATTCGCATTTGCACTTAAGAATGGTGGGACGGGGGCGCTTACATTTTTTTTTTTTTTTTTACACTTTTTTTTGGGATTACCTTTATTGCTATCACAAGGAATAAACAACATCCCTTGTGACAGCATGGGCCATGACAGGTCCTATTTATGAAAGGGATCTGGGGCCTATTATCCCCAAATCTCTCCTATAGCCTCATATGCAGCTGATCAGACACAGATCGGTCTGATTGGCTGCTTTACTGACCGCTGGTGGCCAGGTAAACAAAGAGGTGGAACCGGAAGTGATGACATAACTTGTCGATTCCGGTTTACACCTAAAGGGGAATGATGTCAGTTCCTCTCTCCCTGTTCAGGGCAGCCATCGCCGCCGGCGGCATCGCTCCCAGGCTCCGCAATCTTACGGTAGAGTCCGGGAGAGGCGGCTCTGGGAGGGGGAGGGGACCCCTTTCCACCACCCGCAGAAGTGTTTGAGTGGCTAATTAGCCACTTGGATAATTTCTGCCTGAAAGAGAATCTTGCATACCAGCTTGGCCCAAACAAACTATTTAAAGTCACAGTAAACATAGGTTTTTCTTTATTTCACAGTTCAAAGATTTCATATCATACTAGTATTTTCAATAGGTGTAATTGTAATGGTATATTTAAAAATTAGGCAGGTCTGAAATGATTGTATGAGGCAAAAAAATTACTTTAAATCTCTTACTTTCTTTGTCATCTTTGTTTAGGAAAGAGGGCTTGTCCTGGAGAAGGCCTAGCACGTATGGAGCTTTTCCTCTACCTCACATCCATCCTTCAGAAATTTGACATCCGCTCTGATAAATCCCCTGATGAGATCGATCTCTCGCCAGAATACAGTGGACTTGGAAAAATGGCTCCTAAATTTAAGATGGCATTTGTCCCCTATTAGATTCCCATATAGCATCCATTTCAGCAAACATAATGGTGACTTCAGTGGACCTCAAATCTTTTTGACTTTGTTTTCAAATAATTTAGCAATATTTCAATTCACCTTTTTTTTTTCTGTTAAATCACATTTTATAGATGGATCTGTCTGTATGCTAGATTATGGCTGAACCATCAAGGTATCACTAGAAGCTTCTTTCTCTCTGGCAAGAGAGTTTTTCCAGGGCAATGAGGGAGCAAAACCATAGAAGTGAGAGCAGTCTTTAGCAATTTTATTGCAGGAGATACGCCCTGTGGTGGCAACTCACCTGCGTTATACTTACCTCATCATCCAGAAAATTTTGAATTTGTACTGCTGACATCTATGATATGTTGGTTGTTTGTCTCTTTAGGGATATGCAGTACTATGGAGAAGTCCTAGGCAGGCGTGAAAAACTACTGTAAATGAAAAATGTCTTCAGAAATAGTGTTTAATAAATTATATTTATCAATTACCAAAATAAGTCAATGGACAGAAGAGAAATCCAAATCAAATCAATATTTGGTGCGACCACTCGGCCTTCAATACAGCATCAATTCTTTTGGTATACTTACATACAGCTTTTGAAGGAACTTGGCAGGTAGGTTGTTCCAAACATCTCAGAGAACTAACCACTGACCCTCTGTGGATGTAGGCTTCCTCAAATCCTTCTGTCAATTCATGTAATCCCAGACAGACTTGATGATGTTAAGATCAGGGTTCTTCCAGGACTCCTTGTTCTTCTTTACACTGAAGATAGTTCTTAATGACCTTGGCTGTATGTTTGGGGTCATTGCCTTGCTGTGGCATATAACTGGGGTCAATAATATGCCTCCCTAATGGTATGGCAGGATGGATAAGTATCTGCCTGAAATTTCTCAGCATTGAGGATACTATTGAGCCTGACCAAATCTCCAAATCCATTTGCAGAAATGCAGCCCCAAACTTGCAAGGAACCTCCACCATGCTTCACTGTTGCCTGCAGACACTCATTATTGTCCTGATTTCCAGCCCTTCAGAAAACAAACTTCCTCCCGCTACAGCTAAACATTTCACATTTTGATTCATCACCAGTCCAGGGCACCTCCTGCCATTTTCTGCACCTCTATTCCTATGTTTTCGTGCATAGTTGAGTTGCTTAGACTTTTTTCTATGTACTGTGAAGGTTTGTCTCCCACAGACCCCTGATCTCAACATAGTCTGTCTGGGATTATATGAAGTGACAGAAGGATTTGAGGCAGTCTACATCTGCAGAAGATCTGTGGTTAGTTCTCCAAGATGTTTGGAACAACCTACCAGCCAAGTTCCTTCAAAAACTATGTGCAAGCGTACCTACTTTGTAGATGAATTGATGCTGTTTTGAAAGCAAAGGGTGGTCACACCAAATGTTGATTTGATTTGGATTTCTCTTTTGTTCATTTACTTTCCATGTTGATAAAAAAAAAAATTTATTCACACTTCTATTTCTGAAAGCATTATTAATTTACAGCATTTTTTCACACCTGCGTAAGAGTTTTGCACAGTACTGTATGTAAGGTTGAGCGGCAGGAGTAACATTTAGAGGCAATATCTAATATAATATTTGTCTTTTTTACACTGTGAAAATTAATGTTTTAATTATGTGCAATACATTTTCTTGTTTTTACACCTACATTGTAGTTTCTTTGGGGAAGTTTTAGCCCTGTTGAAAAGTCCCATTTTCTTGTCCTTTGTGTTTCATGCCACCAGTGCCAGGATGGTCATTTGGATTTGGCTGTTATGCAGCATGGCCATTACAACTGCTTTAAGTATGTTAATGCAATCACTAAAACCTCTTATGGTCTTTAACATGCTAAAAGCTCACCTTACATATGTCCCATAGGTAGTGATCTAAGCAGCAGAAAACATTGCATTGTGTTTGTTCCTTTCAAGTTTTGATGCAGCCAAGTAGATTATGTGCAGTCCCTGCTGCCATTTTGGCAGCTTACTAGATCCCATATTTATCTACACTCTGATGGGATGATTTCAGCCCTCACCCTCAGTCAAAAGCACCTGCTCTAGTGATCAGGTTCAACCGCTCTGAATTTATTCAAGCATTTATTTCACAGTGAATATGCATGGGATATGTGTTGTTTTTTTTTTCTATACAGTATCTCACAAAAGTTAGTACACCCCTCACATTTGTGTAAATATTTCATTATATCTTTTCATGTGACAACACTAAAGAAATTACACTTTGCTACAATGTAAGTAGTGAGTGTCCAGCATGTGTGTGTGTGTCCGCTACCAAAATTACTCATTAGGGATGGCCTTGCGGTTCGCCCGGCGGTCGGTTCGCGGCGAACTTTGCTCGTTCGCAGCCCGCCGATTTTGCGAACACATGGCGTTGTTTGCGGCAGCCATATTACTTTACATTGGAGAGAACTTTGATCCATGACGCAGCCATCAGGTGGAGCGGGACAGCCAATTGAAACATTGCAGCACATGGACATGCCCCCTACCCTATAAGTAGACCTGAGCTGGCGGCCATTTCACATTCTTTTTGTCAGTGTAGGGAGAGGTCTGCTGTGTGCACCAGGGACACATAGTCAGTGACACAAATCGCTCTGTTAAGATCCACAAAAGTCATTTCAAGGGCTGGTATTTGGTATAGATATACAGTCTCTTTTGTCAGTGCAGGGATAGGTCTGCTGTGTGCACCAGGGACAGATTCGTCAGTGACACAAATCGCTCTGTTAACCACTTAAGCCCCGGAAGATTTTACCCCCTTCCTGACCAGGGGGTATTTTGCGATTCGGCACTGCGTGACTTTAACGGACAATTGCGCGGTCGTGCAACGCTGTACCTAAACTAATTTGATGTCCTTTTTTCCCACAAACAGAGCTTTCTTTTGGTGGTATTTGACCACCTGTGCGATTTTTTTGATCATGCGCTATAAACAAAAAAAGAGCGTCAATTTTGCAAAAATAACAATATTTTTCACATTTTTATGAAATTCCCCCCCAAAAAAAAATGTAAATATCAAAATTTTTTAACATTTTCGGCCAATTTGTTTTCTGCTACCTATGTTTGGTAAAAAAAATCGCAAAAAGTGTATTTTGATTGGTTTGCGCAAAAGTTATCGCGTTTACTAACAAAGGGAAAGATTTTTGTCATTTTTGTTGTTTTTTTTTAACGCGTAATGGCGGCGATCTGCAATTTTTTTTTTTTTTTTTTTTTTTTTTTTTTTTTTTTGCGGTACTGCGACATTGCGGCGGACAGATTGGACCCTTGACTGACATTTTTGACACTTTTGGGGTTACCAGTGACATTACTGCAGTAATCAGTGCTATATATATATCCACTGTTACTGCAAAATTACACTGGTAGTGAAGGGGTTAACTTTATTTGAGAGGGAGGGGCTGTGTGTGTCCCTAGGGGCGTGATTCTAACTGTGATTGGCTGTCTGTTGAGCTGTAGAAACAGTGATCAACGGTTCTACATAGTAGAACCGTGTGATCACAGTTTCTACACAGGGGAGAATGACAGGCGGCTTGTTTACACTAGCCGTCTGACTTTCTCCCTCTGCAGCGGCGATCGCAGAGTGACCTACGTCACTTTGCCTGTGAGGGGCTGACTGCCGACGTAGATAGTCGTGCGGCAGTCGGCAAGTGGTTAAAGGTCCACAAAAGTCATTTTAAGGACTGGTATTTGTTATAGGTGTGCAGTGCACTATATAGGGGTGTAATCAACTTATAATATACTTTGTAATATAGAAAGCATATTATAGTGGATTTGTATTATGCACTGTGCAGCATTGTGACTGGTGTGTTGAGCATTTCTGCAGCAATACTACAAACAGTGACAAAAGCACTTTTAAAGTATTATAACTGGTGTGATAAACCAGTGGCCCCCCAATACCACATATTGAAGTGGGGTGATATCTGAGTATACTTTTATAAGTGTATTTGTGTCCTGCAACAATATTGCCTCTTTTGCTGCATTAACTCTGCTACACACAGTGCCAAACTCACTAGCCGATTTTTTGTACAACTGGTGTGATAAACCAATGGCCCCCCCAATACCACAGATTGAAGTGGGGGTGTTATTTAACAGTATACTTTTCTAAGAGTTTATTTTAGTCCTGCAAGAATTTGGCCTCTTTTGCTGCATTAACTGTGCTCCACACAGTGACAACAGTTACTAGCCAATTATTTGTAGAAATGGTGTAATAAACCTGTGCCCCCCCCCCCCCAATACCACAGATTGAAGCGAGGTGTTAAATACCTTGTTCCACATATACTGCACTTCTCTAGAGACTTTTGTCACAGGGTCATTTAAAAAATGACAGTCAGAAGAAGAGGCAGGCCCTTACGCAGGGGTGGAAGGGGTAGGGCAGGAGCAGTAGGCCGGATCCAAAGTGTGAAGTTTCAGAAGGTGCGTTTGATTACATCAAAGGATGCACCAGACTTGGTTGAGTGGCTTACTCAGCCTTCCTCTTCTGCACCCTCCTCATCCTCTCTATGTGCACCCTCTTCACTCTCTGTTTTGTGCATCCCCAAAGACACCACCATATACCCTCCGCTTGAGTCACTGGAATTATTTTCCGATCCATCATAAGACATTTGCCATGTGCAGCCATTGTTGGCATTGGATCAGGAAGAGGAGGTAGCAACAGCCGCCACTCAGCAGTCTGACGACAGTACCCAGATTAGCCCAAGGAGGTTGATCCTCGCTGTTGCTGCCTATTCCGAGATCTTGAATGTTAGTGGTGGGGAAGGGGACGTAGATGATGACGTGTCTATGGACGTCACATGCGTGCCCATAAGAAAGGAAGAGGAGGGGAGTTCAGAGGGAGAGACGGACCAGCAGATAGGAAGGAGAAGCAGGCGGAACTTGCATTGCGCAGGAGGGACAAAGCAGACTGCTAATGTATCAGGAGCGAGCCATCAACCATGTACGGTCACATCTGGCGCTCCCAGGACGCCGGCACATGGCTCCGCAGTGTGGGCTTTTATTAATGTGTCCGCTGCTGACAACAGTGTTGCCATCTGCAGCCTTTGCCGTCAACGCATAAGTCGCGGTAAGCCCAACACTCACCTAGGGATGACCGCCTTAAGAAGGCACCTTAACTCCCATCACCGAGCCCAGTGGGAGCAACGCCGTCAGAACCCACAAAGCCACACTCCAGGCTCTCACCGTCCAGCCTCTTCTCCTCTCTCCTCACAATTGTCCTCCACTTCACCTTTTATCATGCCATCCTCATGTTCTGGAAAAAAGCAGGCTTCCGTGGCCCAAATGTTGGAGCGTAAAAAGATGATGATGCCGGATAACCCTCTTGCCCAACGTTTGACTGCTGGCTTGTCGGAACTGATGGCCCGCCAACTACTGCCATATATACTGGTGGACTCAGAGGCCTTTCGGAAATTTGTGGTCATTGGAACACCGCAATGGAAGGTCCCAGGCAGGAAATATTTCTCACAGAAGGGCATTCCAGAGCTGTATGGCCATGTTCAGCGGCAAGTGAATGTATCTCTGGCACACAGTGTCGGTGCCAAGATACATCTGACCACAGACACATGGTCTAGCAAACAGGGGCAGGGAAGGTATATCACTTTTACTGCCCACTGGGTGAACCTTCTGACGGCCGTCAAGCATGTAAACCGTGGCACCCGTGTAGATTTGGTTTTACATCTAGGGATTGCATTCAGGCCTGCTTCTTCTTCTCCTCCTCCTACTCCATCCTCCCTCTCCTCCTCGGCTGACTCCTCCTTTTCCGCTGCTACCGTCTCTTCCGCAGCACCGCCCAAGATCCCCAGAACCTATTCCACATGCCAGGTGAGACGTTGCCATGCTGTGCTGCGTCTGTTGTGCCTGGAAGCCAAGAGCCACACTGGTCTTGCACTCCTTTCAGCTTTGCGTTCACAGGCAGATCAATGGCTGACACCGCACAATTTGACAGTTGGTAAAGTGGTGTGCGACAACGGTGCCAGTCTGCTGAGCGTGCTGAAACAGGGCAAAATAACACACATGCCATGCATTGCACACATCCTGAACTTGGTGGTGCAGCGATTCGTTGCCAAATACCCTGGGGTCCAGGATGTCTTTTGCGGCAGGCCAGGAAAATCTCGGGCCATTTCAGAAGATCTTACACAGCCATTGCTCACCTTGCTGACATTCAGCTGCGACACAACCTGCCCGTCAGGCGTCTTATTTGTGACTGTCCGATGCAATGGAACTCAACTTTGCATATGCTTGATAGGCTTCTCCAGCAGAAACGTGCAGTTAACGACTACCTGTAAGAACTCTGCGGCAAGACAGGTTCTGGGGAGCTTGGGTTTTTTTCACCTCGCCAGTGGCTGCTCATGCGCGATGCATGCAGACTTCTGCGGCCAATTGATGAGATCACCAAACTGGTCAGTCACGGCCAGGGCGCCATCAGTGACATCGTACCTTACGCCTTCTTTCTGGAGCATGCATTGCATCGTGTCATTGATCAAGCCGTCGAGGAGCAGGAAGATGAGGAAGTTGCAATGTTGGATGAATTCCCAGGGGGTGCTACTCCATCTGAGGCAAGTCAACAACAGGAGTCTGAAGAGGAGTCAGAGGAGGATGGTTCCGGGGCGGATGAGGAGGAGCAAGAATGGCATGTTTTAAACCTGTCTGGGATCCCTGGTGTTGTCTGTGGATGGGGGGAGGAGAACGAGGACGACATTATCCTGGATGATGAGCTGGAGCCAGGCCCCTACACCGACTCCAGTTTAGTGTGAATGGGGGCCTTCATGTTCCAGTATTTTAAGGGGGACCCCCGTATAAAAAGCATAAAGGGCAAGGACCAGTACTGGGTAGACACGTGCTTAGACCCCTGGTACAAATAAAAATGGCGGAAATGTTACCACCATCACAGAGGGCGGTCAGAATGCAGCACTTCCAGGTCTTGCTGCGAGAAATGCTGCATTCTGCTTTTGGGTGTGCTGGCAGAGGAATTTCCAATCACAGAGAGACAGTTGCGGGTAGCAATCCAACAGCGACTGCAAGAAGAGGGCGGTTTGAAGATGTGTTGGTCACTTCAGATATGAGATCCTTCTTTCAGCTGACCC
Source organism: Pelophylax lessonae (assembly GCF_965119305.1). NCBI lineage: Eukaryota > Metazoa > Chordata > Amphibia > Anura > Ranidae > Pelophylax > Pelophylax lessonae. The sequence goes on from NC_138774.1 coordinate 71,048,636, forward strand.
ATCGACAGCTGTACTCCCATATCCAGCATCAGGGAACGCCAAGACCGACAGTCGGGTTAACGGCCGATGTGGACGCTCTGAGGAGTGATGAACCCCTGGACAACTGGGTGGGCAGGCTTGACCTCTGGCAGAGCTTGCACAATTTGCAATGGAACTCTTGGCTTGCCCCACGTCCAGTGTCCTGTCTGAAAGGACGTTCAGTGCAGCAGGGGGGATCGTGACCGATAAGTGCACTCGCCTAGCTCATGACAGTGTAGACTACCCCACATATGTAAACGGTGTTCAAACCACACATGTGAGGTATCGCTGCGATCGTTAGAGTGAGAGCAATAATTTGAGCCCTAGACCTCCACTGTAACTCTAAGCTGGTAACCTGTAGACCTTTTTAAAATGTCATCTATGGGATTTTTAAGCACCAAAGTTTGTCGCCATTCCACGAGCATGTGCAATTTTGAAGTATGACATGTTGGGTATCTATTTACTCGGTGTAACATTATTTTTCACATTATGGAAAAAAAATTGGGCTAACTTTACTGTTTTCTTATTTTTTAATTCAAAAAAGTGAATTTCTTCCAAAAAAATGGTTTCGTTTGGAAGACCGCTGAGCGAATACGGTGTGATAAAAAATATTGCAAATATATGTTTGGGGGTTCCAAGTAGTGATGGACGAACATCGGCCAGGGTGGTTCGCGAACGTCAGCCGCAAATTTTCTATAAAAAGTCCGCGAACCGCAAGTTCGCGGCAGGCCCCATTGACTTTATTGGGAGGCGAACTTTAAAAACCTTTAGGTCATATTTGCAGCCACAAAAGACGTACTAGCTATGCACAAATAGTTCCAGCACAACATAACAGAAGTATTGCAATTGAAAAAGTTGCCCTAAATTTTTTTTTATTTGTATAGCAAAAAATATTTTTTTTTTTTCATAAATCAGCCAGAACTGACAGCAGCCGGTAAATACATGTCTAATACATATAGGGTCCGTTCACACCTCTGTAAAATGGGTCCGCATCCATTCCACAATTTGGCGGAACCTTTACAGACCCATTGTTTTTTATTTCCAGTCTGAAAAATTAGGCATTCACAGGATAAAGAAGTAAGTGTCGGCCATTCCAGGCCCCAAAAATTAGCCCACATACGTTTACCTGATAGCTAAGAACGTAGTGTATTTGATGGCTAGAGGTACATTAGGCATTCACAGTATACAGAGGTGTCGGCCTGTATAGGCCCCAAAAATTAGCCCACATGGGTTTAACTGACCGCTAAGAATGTAGTGTATTTGATGGCTAGCGGTACATTAGGCATTCACAGTATACAGAAGTAAGTGTCGGCCTGTATAGGCCCCAAAGATTAGCTCACATGGGTTTAACTGACAGCAAAGAACGTAATATTTGATGGCTGGAGGTACATTAGGCATTCACACAGGATACAGAAGTAAGTGTCGGCCTGTATAGGCCCCAAAAATTAGCCATTCAATGGACATGAAATGCCTTTTATTCCGCTGTATGTAGCGAAGCCAAGGACCAGGAATTGCTGTGGGTGGATGGCGGTCTGGCGGATATTTGTGGCCTGGCATGAGGAATTTCAATGAAACCTGGTCTACTGGTCACATGTGTTGAATTCCTCAGAGATCCATGCCTCATTCATTTTTATAAATGTGAGGTAGTCTACACTGTCATGAGCTAGGCGAGTGCGCTTATCGGTCACGATCCCCCCTGCTGCGCTGAACGTCCTTTCAGACAGGACACTGGACGTGGGGCAAGCCAACAGTTCCATTGCAAATTGTGCAAGCTCTGGCCAGAGGTCAAGCCTGCCCACCCAGTAGTCCAGAGGTTCATCACTCCTCAGAGCGTCCACATCAGCCATTAACCCGATGTAGTCGGACACCTGTCGGACACCTTTTTTTACACTCCAACATTTGGGCCACAGAAGCCTGCCTTTTTCCAGAACAACGTGATGACGGCATCACGGAAGGTGGAGTGGAGGACAAATGTGAGAATAGAGGAGAAGAAGAAAAGACTGGACGGTGAGAGCCTGGAGTGTGACTTTGTGGGTTCTGACGGTGTTGCTCCCACTGGGCTCGGTGATGGGATTTCAGGTGCCTTCTTAAGGCTGTTGTCCCTAGGTGAGTGTTGGGCTTACCGTGACTTATGCGTTGACTGCAAAGGCTGCAGATAGCAACACTGTTGTCAGCAATGGACACATTTAAAAATGCCCACACTGCGGAGCCATGTTCCGGCGTCCTGGGAGCACCAGATGTGACTGTACATGGTTGATGGCTCGCTCCTGATACATTTGCAGTCTGCTTTGTACCTCTTGTGAAATGCAAGTTCCGCCTGCCTCTCCTCCCTATCTGCCGGTCCGTCAGTCCGCCAGTTCTAAAAATAATTGGCCAGTAACTGCTGTCACTGTGTGTAGCACAGTTAACACAGCAAGAGAGGCCAAATTTTTGCAGGACTAAAATACAATCTTAGAAAATTATACTGTTAAATAACACTCCACTTCAATATGTGGTATTGGGGGGCCACTGGTCTATCACACCAGTTGTTCAAAAAATTGGCCAGTGAGTTTGGCACTGTGTGTACCAGACTTAACTCAGCAGGCAATATTGTTGCAGGACACAAATACACTTGTAAAAGTATACTCCGATAACACCCCACTTCAATATGTGGTATTGGGGGGCCATTGGTCTATCACACCAGTTACAATACATTATAAGTGCTTTTGTCACTGTTTGTAGTATTGCTGCAGCAACGCTCAGTCACCACACCTGTCACAATGCTGCACAGTGCACAATAATACTACTGATCCACTATAATATGCTTTCTACAAAGTATATTATACTGTGGATTCCCCCCCCCCCCCTATATAGTGCACTGCACAGCAATACCAAAAAAATTGCAGCCCTTTAAATTACTTTTGTGGACATTAACAGAGCGATTTGTGTGACTGCGGCCGATCTCTAACTGCCCCTAAAGCACAGACTGGATACCTGTCCCTAACCTGAAAAGAGACTGGACCTATACCAAAAATTGCAGCCCTTTAAATGACTTTTGTGGACATTAACAGAGCGATTTGTGTGACTGCTGCCGATCTCTTAACTGCCCTTAAAGCACAGACTGGATACCTGTCTCTAACCTGAAAAGAGACTGGACCTATACCAAAATACCAGCCCTGAAAAGGACTTTTATGGATCTTAACAGAGCTATTTGTGTCTGGCAATCTCTTCCTGATGCATACAGAACACCTCTACCTACGCTGGCAAAAAAGCAGAATGTGAAATGGCCGACAGCTCAGGTCTATTTATAGGGTAGGGGGCATGTCCATGTGCTGAAATGTTTTAATTGGCTGTCCCGTTCCACCTGACAGCTGTGTCATGGGTCAAAGTTCTCCCCAATGTAAACTAATATGGCTGTCGCGAACAACGCCATGTGTTCGCAAATTTGGCAGGTAGCGAACAAGCAAAATTTGCCTTATTGGTGATTTTTTTATATATACATACATTTCAAACAAACATTGTTATGATCTGACCAAACCCCACCCCCCTTACCTCCCCCTCCCTCCTCCCCCCAATTAAACCAAAAAAAAAGAAAGTTTTTATACTTTTATGCACTCATTCCCAACATTTCTTCGTATGAAGATGTATTCCATACTATATTACCGTACGCCAGAAGGGGTATGGGGACCGTCCCACCGCAGCCTGGACCAGGCTCCGCCCAGGGTGACCCTCTCTTAAACTCCTTTTAAGAAGAATTGGCTTCCAAGTATTGCACCCAGGGTCTCCATCTCAACTTAACTTGATCCTCTGAATTTCCCAATATGGCGGACAGTTCTTCCATCTTAAAAAAATCACCAATAAAGATATAAATTAAAAAATTTGCTGCGAACCGACCGCCGGCCGAACCGCAAGGCCATCTCTAGTTCCAAGAAGTTTTTTAGCAAAAAAAAATGATATTAGCTTGTAAACACTACTTGTCACAAATAGGCTTGGTCTTAAAGTGGTTATAAGAGCCTGAATTCAAGTGGGACCTCTACCTAGGTGTACTTTCTGCCCAGGTATCTAGCCTATTTCTTTTTGAAAATGAATGTAAACCCATTCTTGTAGATGTAGAGTTTTAAACTCTTTATTGTAAACTTAGCTGAAGGACAGGAGAGGTGGAATAACTTAAAAGAGAAGTATGACCAAAGCTTTTTTTGGTCATACCTCTAGTCTGGGTCACAGCAGTTCACATATTACTGCACTCCCATGACTTGGATTCATCTGACAGCGGGCTAAAGCACACTGTTGGCTGACATCCCAGAGTCGGTCCAGGCTCTGCAGGGATCCTATAAACATATTGGGAAAGCAGGCATTTCTAACCTTCCAAACATCTCGTATTACACAAAGTTAGAAATATGCATGCAAAACTAACAAATCTACCTTTTACAATATAGGTAAATATATTTCCCCAGAAAAAGGATGTCATTACTTCACAGGTTATCACCGGTGCTACCAATATTTACACAGAGTTCAGTTTTTTTCCATCATGAAAACTCCAGGCAAAGGCACATACTTCCATTTAGTTCTTATATTCATTCTAATCCCTGCCCAGATATGGCCATTGTTTTGAGCTGAAATCCAAATATAAGGGCTCTCGCACATAGGCTTATGTACTGCTCATGGACATACTGAGTAAATTAAAGTGATACTAAACACACACTCTTTAATTGACATTGTCACTTCTATTTCTGTATATAGATGATGGCACTAAAATTATTTTAATTAAAAAAGAAAAAAAAATATCTAAGTACCTTTTTCACTTATCGAAATACAGCTGTCACATGGCCCAGATCTTTCCCAGCCTGACTGCAGGGAAACATAAGCAGGAGGAGCTTCTGGTCCTTTGCTGCTGGTCACATGTTAAAACTAAAAAAAATTAAAACAGCCTTTGCATATATACAGTATCTTACAAAAGTGAGTACACCCCTCACATTTTTGTAACTATTTTATTATATATTTTCATGTGACGACACTGAAGAAATGACACTTTGCTACAATGTAAAGTAGTGAGTGTACAGCTTGTATAACAGTGTAAAGCCCCGTACACACGTACCGAATGTCTGCCGAACGATCGGCCGTCTTTTGACCGGTGCTGTCCTGTCGGTTGAAAAGTGCTAAAGACTGCACACGAATTTTGTCGGCCAACAACAGCCGACTACAGAAGTGATGTCCTTTGATGGTTAACTTTCCGTGTGTTTTTTCTTCTCTGAGCATGCCCAGTCTTGCTAATCTGCTGTTTGTCGGCCGAATTCTGTACTGACTGGCGAACAATCGGCCGTTCTGATGTTGGCCAACAAAAATTTTAAAGCCTGCACACCAGATTCTGTTCGGCCGAAAAGTCGCAGTCGGTTGTCGGAAGCATCATACTAACAAGCCGACAATCGGCCGATCGGACGCTGGCCGAATATTTACGGCCGACAATCGCTACGTGTGTACGGGCCTTTAATTAGCTGTCCCCTCAAAATAACTCAACAGACAGCCATTAATGTCTAAACCACTGGCAACAAAAGTGAGTACACCACTAAGTAAAATGTCCAAATTGGGCCCAAAGTGTCAATATTTTGTGTGGCCACCATTATTTTCCAGCACTGCCTTAACCCTCTTGGGCATGAAGTTTACCAGTGCTTCACAGGTTGCCACTGGAGTTCTCTTCCACTCCTCCCTTACGACATCACGGAGCTGGTGGATGTTAGAGTTTGCGCTCCTCCACCTTCCGTTTGAGGATGTCCCACAGATGCTTAATAGGGTTTAAGGTCTGGACACATGCTTGGCCAGTCCATCACCTTTGAATACAAAATGTGGCGCTAATCTTGTTATTGTCTGCACAAAACGTCTTTAACAATTGTGGATAGCATGCAACAGTTCTTAAGTCTTCCGCATGGATATAAAATGAAAACTTCAGAAGGAGAGAAGCGAAGATCCTCAGCGAGGGAAACCACCACCAGGCACCCGCACACACTGATCCTTACCAGATCCCAATGACCCTCATCACAAAGGTCAAAAGCGCTAGATACACAAGCCCTGCCTTAATGCAGACATGAGGAATGAGGATCAGGAGGAACAGGGACCCGTAAGGATTTGATGACTGCCTGCTTCATTGATATGATCGAGTGAGGAGGAGTGAAGGATCCCGGCTTCCCAGGGCTTGTGTATCTAGCGCTTTTGACCTTTGTGATGAGGGTCATTGGGATCTGGTAAGGATCAGTGTGTGCGGGTGCCTGGTGGTGGTTTCCCTCGCTGAGGATCTTCACTTCTCTCCTTCTGAAGTTTTTATTTTATATCCATGCGGAAGACTTAAGAACTGTTGCATGCTATCCACAATTGTTAAAGACGTTTTGTGCAGACAATAACAAGATTAGCGCCACATTTTGTATTCATTGCCATTGATCTTTCCATTTCTAAAGATTTGTGTTGGCTGCTTTTCACATTTTATGATTTTTATGATAGTACACATATTTTAGCGCAGCAATATCATGTTATATAGTCCATCACCTTTACCCTCAGCTTCTTTGGCAAGGCAGTGATCATCTTGGAGGTGTGTTCGGGGTCGTTTATCATGCTGGAATACTGCCCTACGGCCCAGTCTCTGAAGAGAGGGGATCATGCTCTGCTTCAGTATGGCACAGTACATGTTGGCATTCATGGTCCCTCAATGTACTGCAGCTCCCCAGTGCGGACAGCACTAATGCAGCCCCAGACCATGACACTCCCACCACTATGCTTGACTGTAGACAAGACACACTTGTCTTTGTACTCCTCACCTGGTTGCCGTCACACACGCTTGGCACCATCTGAACCAAATAAGTTTATCTTGGTCTCATCAGACAACAGGACATGGTTCCAGTAAACCATGTTCTTAGTCTGGTCTTCAGCAAACTGTTTGAGAGTTTTCTTGTGCATCATCTTTAGAAGAGGCTTCCTTCTGGTATGACAGCCATGCAGACCAATTTGATGCAGAGTATGGTCTGATCACTGACAGGTTGACCCCCCCACCCCTTCAACCTCTGCAGCAATGCTGGCAGCACTTATACGTCTATTTCCCAAAGACAACCTCTGGATATGATGCACGTGCACTTTGGTCGACCATGGCAAGGCCTGTTCTTAATAGAACCTGTCCAGTTAAACTGCTGTATGGTATTGGCCACCATGCTGCAGCTCAGTTTCAGGGTCTTGGCAATCTTATAGCCTAGGCCATCTTTATGTAGGGAAACAATTCTTTTTTTTTAGATCCTCAGAGAGTTCTTTGCCATGATATGCCATGTTGAACTTCCAGTAACCAGTATGAGAGGGTGAGAGCGATAACACCAAATTTAACACACCTGCTCCCCATTCACACCTGAGACCTTTTAACACTAATCAGTCACATGACACCGGGGAGGGAAAATGGCTTATTGGGCCCAATTTCAACATTTTCACTTAGGGGGGTACTCACTTTTGTTGCCAGCGGTTTAGACATGAATGGCTGTGTATTGATTTATTTTGAGGGGACAGCAAACTTACACTGTTATATAAGCTGTACACTCACTACTTTACATTGTAGAAAAGTGTAATTTCTTCAGTGTTGTTACATGAAAAGATATAATAAAATATTTACAAAAATGTGAGGGGTGTACTCACTTTTGCGAGATACTGTATATTTGAAATCAAATATTTACTATTTTTTGTCAGTAACATGGGGTGGATGTATTTCTGCCAGTCACAGGCTGTGTCCCGCACCTCCATCATGTGTATTAGAATAAGAGGGAGGTGAAGCCCCCATTAACCGACATGTAATATCCCTCCCTCATTGTATTTCATTAATGGGCATGGGGGAGGAGGGAGGCAGAGGGCTGTCATTTGCCATTGTGTATACACCCACATGTGTGACTCTATAGTCACATGCACTGCTGAGATGTGAGAGGAAGGAAATGCTCAGCACAGAAACTTACTAAAAACTGAGCATGTGCAGAGTTGCCACCACAGCTGCAAAATCCCTTGCTGAACTGGAGACATGGACAGAAGGTGACAACAGAGAGCAGCAGGGTGAACCAGGTTTTTGAACATAAACAGCATGTAATGCACAATTTATTGATAGTTTTTTTATGATTTAATGACACTTTAGGGATAAATCACAAGAAATGAACAACATCCCTTGTGACAGCTTAGGCAATGACAGGTACTCTTTGTTGGGAGATCAGGGGTCTATAAGACTCCTGATCCCTCCTGTGTCCTTCAAAGCATCTGATCAAACCAAGATTGTTTTGATCAGATGTTTGCCTGATGAGTAACAGCTAGTAGAAAAAAAGAACCAAAACCAGAAGTGAAAAAAAATCCTTGTTGCTTCTGGGATCGTTGTCATAGAGGAGGGAGAGGAATGGACGTTCCTCCTCTGTGGACAGCTGACCCGACTGCTTGCAGCAGTCCTGGATTCCCCCGTGGAATGGGAGAGCCCAGGAATGGCTATGGCCCTGTAAAAGTGATTGGATGGCCGTAGATTAATCAGATTACTTTTACAGTAAAGCTGATCACCAGCTACAAATGTTGACACCAGGATCATGACTGCAGCTCCATCATGGTATAACCAGTCGCTGTCTATATACATACGTTGGATGGCAAGTGGTTAAATACGGCCATGTGCAAGAGTCCTAACACCACAGGCACCTTCAAGACCCTATATACAGTACATAGTTACTTTGATTTCTATCAGAACTTCAGGGAAGGTTTTTTTTTGTTTTTTTTTGTTTTGAGAGAGAGAGTGGAGAACCACAATATATTAAAATTACATTTACATTTTTGTTGAGTTTACATTACTTAAAATATCAGTTTAGCAATGAATTACTCAATTAGATCATCAATTAGCTCTCCAGAGTACAGGTCAAAATGTGATGATAAATTTGCAGCAGATCATTAACTCTGGCTCACCTCTGGCTGGCCCTAGGTATATTGGGAAAGCAGGGATTTCTTACCTTCCAAGTACAGGTGTATCTCGAAAAAATAGAATATCACCAAAAAGGTAATTTATTTCAGTAGTTCAATTCATTACACACAGAGTGATGAATTTCAAGCATTGCTTTCTTTTAATTTTGATGATTATGGCTTACTGATAGTGAAAACCCAAAATTCAGTATCTCAGAAAATGTGAGTATTGTAAACAAGTTCAATATTGTAGACTCATGGTGTCACACTATAATCAGCTAAATAACTCAAAACACCTGTAAAGGTTTCCTGAGCCTTTAACCACTTGCCGACCGCCGCACGACTATCTACGTCGGTGGTCAGCCCCTCAAAGGCAAACTAACGTAGGTCTACGTCGCTTGCTTGTGAGGGTCTAGGGAGCGAGCGCGCGCCGCCGGGGGGGGGCGCTCCCGCTCCCGCGTGGTCACGGACCCCCCCGCGCGTGTGACCAGCGGACCCGATGTCCGCCGGTCACTCGGCGATCGGCGGGGGAGAGGGAGAATATCAGGCAGCTTGTGTAAACAAGCCACCTGTCATTCTCCTCGCTGTAAAGACACTGATCACACGGATCTAGTATGTAGATCCGTTGATCAGTGTCCTTACAGCTGAAGCCACAGCCAGTCACAGTAGAAAGCACGCCCCTAGGGACACACACAGCCCCTCCCTCCCAAATAAAGTTAACCCCTTCACTACCAGTGTATTTTTACAGTAACAGTGCATATGTATAGCACTGATTACTGTAGAAATGTCACTGGGACCCCCAAAAGTGTCACAAATGTCAGTCAAGGGTCTGATCTGTCCGCCCCAATGTCGCAGTACCACAAAAAAAATCGCAGATCGACGCCATTACGCGTTAAAAAAAAAAAAAAAAAAATGACAAAAATCTTTCCCTTTGTTAGTAAACGCGATAACTTTTGCGCAAACCAATCAAAATACGCTTTTTGCGATTTTTTTTACCAAACATAGGTAGCATAAAACAAATTGGCCGAAAATGTTAAAAAATTTTGATTTTTAAATTTTTTTGGGGGGGAATTTCATATAAAAAAATGTGAAAAATATTGCTATTTTTGCAAAATTGACGCTCTTTTTTTGTTTATAGCGCGTGATCAAAAAATCGAACAGGTGATCAAATACCACCAAAAGAAAGCTCTGTTTGTGGGAAAAAAAGGACGCCAAATTCGTTTAGGTACAGCGTCGCACGACCGCGCAATTGTCCATTAAAGTCACGCAGTGCCGAATCGCAAAATACCCCCTGGTCAGGAAGGGGGTAAAATCTTCTGGGGCTTAAGTGGTTAAATGGTCTCTCAAGGCCCGTACACACGATACGAAAATTGGAAGGGAAATTTCGTCCGACGAAATCTGCCGATTTTCGGATTGTTAGTATGGTGCTTTCGACAGCCGATTACGGATTTTTGGACGACAAAAACTGGATGTGCAGGCTATAAAATTTTTATCGTACGTCAACACAACGTCCGATTTTCGCTTAATTAGTATAATTTTCGTCTGTAAAAATCTTAAGAGCAAGGCTAGGCATGCTCAGAGACGAAAGAACACATACAAAACAATCCAACACATGACATCACTTCTGAACTAGAATTCTGTCGTACGGGAAAATTCGTATGAAAATAACCTCTTCAATTTCCACATGAGACTAGCATGCAACAAAAAATGGACGACAGATCGTTCGATAATCTGATTGTGTATACAGGGCTTCAGTCTGGTTCAATAGGTTACGCAATCATGGGGAAGACTGCTGACTTGACAGTTGTCCAGAAGACCTTTATTGTCAGCTTCCATAAGGAGGGTCAGTCACAAAAGATCTTTGCTAAAGAGGCTAGCTGTTCACAGAGTGCTGTTTTCAAGCATATTCATGGAAAGTCGAGTGGAAGGAAAAAGTGTGGTAGAAAAAGGTGCACAAGCAAATAGGGTGAAGGATTGAGAGGATTGTGAAGCAAAGTCCATTCAAGAATTTGGGGGAGATTCACAAGGAGTGGACAACGGCTGGTGTCAGTGCTTCAAGAGCCACCACACACAGGGGTATCCAGGACATGGGCTACAACTGTCGCATTCCTTGTGTCAAGCCACTTCTGAACCAGAGACAACATCAGAAGCATCTTACCTAGGCTAAGGAGAAAAAAGACTGGACTGTTGCTCAGTGGTTCAAAGTCCTCTTTTCCGAATTTTGCATTTCATTTGGAAATCAAGGTCCCAGAGTGTGGAGGAAGAGTGGGGAGGCACAGAATCCAAGTTGCATGAGAACCAGTGTGAAGTTTCCACAGTCAGTGATTATTTTGGGAGACATGTCATCTGCTGGTGTTGGTCCACTACCAAGTCCAAAGTCAGCCCCAGTTGATTTTGGCCGATATTTGGCCTATGTGTACAGGGCTTTCTTTAGGTGTGTCGGGGGGGTTGGGGGGTTCTGCCTCTAAATGCCCCTGCATGTTAGACTTTGTGTCTATGCACACTTGAGTGTTTGAAAGGATTTAGAGGCTGAAAAAAACTGCCAGCATGTCCACGAGCAGTGGCCTTTTGGTAGAAAAAAGGCTTGATGCATGTGTCTGAATACACATAACACTAAGCGCGTTTAGTGCTTGAGGGTTCCTTCATTTCAATGGCCATAATAAATTACATTTCTGGCCAATAAAATTAGTTAATAATACTCAAGCGCTTGATGCACCTAAACGCGTTTAAAATTATCAAGAGCTTTTTCTGCCAGAATGCCGCTTTCAGGAGGAAAGGCATCTAGGAGAGATGGCCAAAGCGTCAATTGTGCATGAGGCCTAACAGTCCCTTTTTGCCTGGATTTAGAAGCATAGAGAAGACATGTGGCTGAGACTTTCTCTCTCTCTGTTCTCTCTCTCTCTCTCTGTTTTCTCTCTCTCCCTCTACACTTCCTCCTTCTGAGGTTTCAAAGCTGGCCTCCCAGACAAAGGAAGTGCTAATACATAATTATACATAACACTGATATTAGCAGCTAACAGTAGAGGGCAGTAGATCCCTACAAGTATATAAAATATGCAAATGAACTGTGCAGATATACTACAAAATGATTCTCACTCACTTTCCAATGGCCAAGTACAAAAATTATATTTGCTCAATATACTAGGAACATCTTCCTGCAGACCTACATTGACCATCATGCATAGTTGCCAACATTTAAAAAATATTTCCAGGGACACTTTGCAGCACAGCTATCAATTACCACACCTGCTTCCCTGAAGCTCCGCCCACTCTGCATAATTAATCTCGCCTACTTATCAGATTATAGAGTCTACTCAATAAAGAGAGAATTACAGGAGAATAAAAAAGGGAATTTCAAACTTAAGGCCACAGTAGCAGAGTTGGAATAAGTCTCCCATTCAGCTGCACTACTTCTGCGTAACATTTATGGGCAGCCCGATTAACTGACGCTTCCAGGGACAATATAAATTACCTGGGACAGGCTCCTATTTGCAGAGACTGTACCAGGAAAAAAGGGACGTTTGGCAAGTATGCATCATGTAGCTTGTTCTCTAATCACACTGGGCTTGATTTTGCTGGCCAGAGAGCATGAACTAGATTATTTTAATCCACCTCAGTCAAAGTTATGACTCTTTTAATAATCTCTCTTACTTGCAATGAAACAGGGGATATCTGAGGGAAAAGGGGTATAACTGACAGGAAGTTTATTCATCCTTTTTGAGGGAAAAGGGGTATAACTGACAGGAAGTTCATTCATTCCTTTTGAGAGAAAAGGGGTATAACTGACAGGAAGTTCATTCATTCCTTTTGAGGGAAAAGGGGTATAACTGACAGGAAGTTCATTCATCCCTTTGAGGGAAAAGGGGTATAACTGACAGAAAGTTCATTCATCCCTTTGAGGGAAAAGGGGTATAACTGACAGAAAGTTCATTCATCCCTCAAAGGGGTGTAACTGACAGGAAGTTCATTCATCCCTTTGAGGGAAAAGGGGTAAAACTGACAGAAAGTTCATTCATTCCTGTAAAGGAAATATGGTGTAACTGACAGGAAGTTCATTCAACCCTGCTAAAGGGAACATGTGTGTAATTGACAGAAAGTTAATTCCTGTAAAGGAAAAGGGGTGTAACTGACGGGAAGTTTGTTCACCCCTCGGGGGGAAATGGGGGGGGGGTACATGACAAGAAGTTCAATCATCAATAGTGTAATAGACAGGAAGTTCCCACCAGAAACAAGTGACTAAGTTCCCCTTTCCATATTCTTTGCAACAAATGCTTTGAGAAATGTGCCCTCTCTCTGAAAAATTTATTTTACCTACTAAGTGTTAAAACTAAGAATATAATAGGGTTTTTTTTAAGGGGGGGTCATTGATTTTTACATACTTTTACATATTCATCAGAACAATAATAACCCCGTTCAGTTCATTTCCAAAACATAAAATATATGAATAGGTGGGGCAGAACAGCACTGAAGGATGAAATGGGACTGACACAAATCCTATCCATGCCATTTAATATATTTTGCTTATCTAGTGTCCTATTAACCACTTCAATACAGGGCACTTTCATCCCCTTCCTGCCCAGGCCAATTTTCAGCTTTCAGCGCTGTCACACTTTGAATGACAATTGCGCAGTCATGCTACACCGTACCCATATGAAATTTGTATCATTTTTTTCACACAAATAGAGCTTTCTTTTGGTGGCATTTAATCGCCACTGGGTTTTTTATTTCTTCCAAAAATAAAAAAGACAGGAAATTTTGAAAAAAGAAAAGTTTTTCTTATTTTCTGTAAGTAAATTTTGAAAATAAAAAAATGTTCTCCTTCACTGATGTGCACTGATGAGACGGCACTGATGGGCACTGATAGGCTGCACTGATGGGCACTGATGAGGTGGCACTGATGATGGGGTACTAATATGCTGCAGTGATGGGCACTGATAGGTTGCACTGATAGGAGGCACTGATGAGCACTGATAGGCAGCACTGATGGGCACTGAGAGGTGGCACTGATGGGCACTGAGAAGCAGCACTGATGGGCGGCACTGATGGGCACTGACAGGCGGCACTGATGGGCACTGACGGGCAGCACTGATGGGCACTGATGGGTGGCACTGATGAGCACTGTTGGGTGGCACTGATGGACACTGATGGGCAGCACCATTAGTGCCCACAATCAGTGCCCATAGTGCTGCCAGTCAGTGTCAGATGAGCAAGCACTGATTGGCAGCACTATGGGCACTAATTGTGGGCACTTATTGTAGGCACTGATGGTAGGCACTGATGACGGGCACTAATTGGCACTTTATTTAATTTTTTTTGTAATCAGGGCTCTGATGATCAGTGCCCTGATTACCTGTCTTTGTCTCCCCTGTGAGGAGGAGCCGCTGATCAGCTCTCCTCGCCACACACTCTGACAGTGTGAGTCGAGGAGAGCCGAATAACGGCACTTCCTCATTTACATGTGACCAGCTGTGATTGGACACAGCCGATCACATGGGTAAAGAGTCATGTCATTGACTCTTTACCAAGATCGGGTTCGCACCATGTCCTAGCAACATGGCGCAGCCACGATCGCTGCTCCACGTGCCCCCGCGGGCGCACGAGAGAGGCAGTTCTGGTGTGCCGTCATATGACGGCATCCCAGAACAATGGATGCACCGCTCTGCCATCATTTGACGGCGGGCGGGTAAGAAGTGGTTAAACTGACCAAGCTTGGTAGTGTGAGTGAACCCATTCGCTGCCAGAGCAGTTTTTGCATTTTTTTTTTTTTTTGCACACATGTTTAAAATATTATTTTAGGCCTGAAAATTATGTACAACCCTCAAACAATATTTACACTGTATTACCAAAAGAATTGGGACGCCTGCGTTTACACACACATGAACTTTCGTGGCATTTCAGTCTTAGTCCATAGGGTTCAATATTGAGTTGACCCACTCTTTGCAGCTTTAACAGCTATAACTCTTCTGGGAAGGCTGTCCACAAGGTTTAGGAGTTTGCTGGCCAATCAAGCACAGTGATACCATGATCATTAAACCAGGTATTGGTACTTTTGGCAGTGTGGGCAGGTGGCAAGTCCTGCTGGAAAATGAAATCAGCATCTCCATAAAGCTGGTCATCAGAGGGAAGCATGAAGTGCTCTAGAATTTTCTGGTAGAGGGCTGCGCTGACTTTGGACTTGATAAAACACAGTGAACCAACTCCAGCAGATGACACGGCTCCCCAAATCATCACTGACTGTGAAAACTTCACACTGGACGTCATTGAAAGTGATTCTGTTTCCTTTTATGTGGTGGCACCTGCCATCCTCGACCTAGGCCCAACAGTGCACGGAGCCCAGTAAACACAGAGGGGCAATGGGGGGGGGGGGATATAAACTTAATTACTGTAATGAAGAAAGACTGCAAAGACTGGGAGCTTGCAGTCACAGAGAGAGTGAAAAGAACTTGATGGGTCTTTTTTTTTTTTTTTTATTGTACTCTGTCTATTGACCTGTGCATTATGCTCTTCTGATCCCTGCACCTTGTGCATCTCATACCCCTGACTGTTACACTTTGTGAGGTTGATTTACTAAAACTGGAAAGTGCAAAATCTGATGCACCTCTGCATGGAAACCAATCCGTTTCCAGGTTTTATTGTCAAAGTTTAAAGTGGTTGTAAAAGCATAAGGTTGAGGGCTAATACTTAACTGAGTCCCCTCTTGATCCGGCGATGTCCACGAGCGCCTTGCCTCTCCGGGGACCTGCACTCCTGATTGGCTATTGGCAGCAGTGGCAGCCATTGGCTCCCCCTGCTGTCAATCATGGTCAGTGAGCCAATCAGGAGATGGATGGGGCAGGGGCCTAACCACGGCTCCGTGTGTGAATGGACACATAGAGCAGTGGCTCAGCTCGAGTGGCCCCATAGCAAGCTGCTTGCTGTGGGGGCACCCGACAGGAGGGAGGAGTCAGAAGCACTGGCGTGGGACCCGAGAAGAGGAGGATCCGGATCACCCTGTGCAAAACTACTGCACAAAGCAAGTAAGTATAACATGTTTATTACTTAATGAAAAAAAAATTAAAGCTTTACAATCACTTTATTGAACAAGCTGAAGTTAGAAGTTGATTGGCCACCAGAGATGTATAGTAACTAAGTAGAACTACTTCACTACTGTACTTAAGTACCGAAAGGCGGTATCTGTACTTTCCTAGAGTAGAATTTTTTTCTCCTACTTCCACTTTTACTTCACTACATTTTTTCGATGATTTCAATACTTCTACTCCAATTTTTTTTTTTGTGCTGCATAGTTACTCGTTACTTTTATAAAAATTACCACTGCCAGAACAGTAGATGGCAGGTTTCATGAAGCTCAAAACGTGTATTATCAGTGCATACGAAAATAAATGCTACTGTATGTATAAATAAAGGCTGCATTTGAAATAATAAAAAACAATATGATGTTAAACATGATGTTTTGACTTCTTTCTTTAATAACTACATAACACAGTACTTGTACTTTTACTTTCAGTACTTGAGTAGCAAAATTTTTAGGAAAACTACTTGCAATACTTAAGTACAAAAAATGTTGAATACTTTAGTACTTCTACTCAAGTCACTTTTTGATCGAGCACTTCCACTTCTACTCAAGTCACTTTTTGATCGAGCACTTGTACTTTTACTCAAGTATGGGTTTCGAGTACTTTATACAACTCTGTTGGCCACCATATGCAGCTGCACCAGATTTTGCACCCCCCCCCCTCTTGACCCCTGCATTGCAGGAGAGCTCCAGACGGATTGCAAAAAGCAAGTTGTGTGTATCAGTACCATGCATTGCCTTCTGTCACCCACCTATGCTGGATCCAGATTCTCCAGTAACAGGTTCATAGCTATCGAGACCCTGTTGCCAGACCATTAATTTCAAAAATAATATTCCCATTAGATCATATGTGCATTTAAAGTATTTTAGGCATGGTATTTACCTGTAAAAGTCACCCTTGTGCAGATATCCCAAAGTTCTGCCACTGCCATTGGGTGCCACCATTTTTAATGTGATGTTAGCAGCCCCAACAGACATTGAGCTGTCACTTACTGACACTCTATAGCAACCTTTCTCAACCTTTCAAACCTTGAGGAACCCTTAAACTAAACTGTAGGTCCTGTGGAAAAACTGCTCAAACCAGCTTATTGGGGGACATGGGAAAAATGATCCTTACATCTTAATGAGAAGAATTACCCCTTATGGTATAATGCTACCCTTACAGCTAAAAAGATTTTTGGTGTCATGCAGCTGACTTTTCTAAGTGGCATTGACCTCAAAACTATGCAGGCACCATCAAATGGAAAGCCAATCAGCTCAAGGAACCCCTAGTAACCTTTAGACGGAACCAGGGTTTTCCTGGAAGCCCTGGTTGAAAATGGCTGCTCTATTGTACTTTTTTTTTTTGCTCCTCCCCAGCAAATACATAAAAGATAATTTAGGGACATAAAGGGAGGGGCAGAGGAGGTGGGCCAGCACAGAGAATTATTGGAACTTCTCATAAGAAGAGAGGAGTATGGTATGCAAGGCAAACCATGGATGTGCTAAGGAATTACTAAACATTTTTCCATCACAAAGGAGACAAAAAGTCCCCTATGTGATTATTTATTGACAGGTTCTCTATAACCACTTGCCGACCGCCGCACGACTATCTACGTCGGCGGTCAGCCCCTCACAGGCAAACTAACGTAGGTCTACGTCGCTTGCCTGTGAGGGTCTAGGTAGCTAGCGCGCGCCCCCGGAGGCGCGCTCCCACGTGGTCACGGACCCCCCCGCGCGTGTGACCGGCGGACCCGATGTCCGCCGGCCACTCTGCGATCGGCGGGGGAGAGGGAGAAAGTCAGGCAGCTTGTGTAAACAAGCTGCCTGTCATTCTCCTCAGTGTAAAGACACTGATCAAACAGATCTACTATGTAGATCCGTTGATCAGTGTCCTTACAGCTCAAGCCACAGCCAATCACAGTAGAAAGCACGCCCCTAGGGACACACACAGCCCCTCCCTCCCAAATAAAGTTAACCCCTTCCCTACCAGTGTATTTTTACAGTAACAGTGCATATGTATAGCACTGATTACTGTAGAAATGTCACTGGTAACCCCAAAAGTGTCAAAAATGTCAGTCAAGGGTCCGATCTGTCCGCCGCAATGTCGCAGTACCGCAAAAAAATCGCAGATCGCCGCCATTACGCGTTAAAAAAAAAAACAACAAAAATGACAAAAATCTTTCCCTTTGTTAGTAAACGCGATAACTTTTAACCAATCAAAATACGCTTTTTGCGATTTTTTTTACCAAACATAGGTAGCATAAAACAAATTGGCCGAAAATGTTAAAAAATTTGGATTTTTACATTTTTTTGGGGGGGAATTTCATATAAAAAAATTTGAAAAATATTGCTATTTTTGCAAAATTGACGCTCTTTTTTTGTTTATAGCGCATGATCAAAAAATCGCACAGGTGATCAAATACCACCAAAAGAAAGCTCTGTTTGTGGGAAAAAAAGGACGCCAAATTCGTTTAGCAGCCAAATCCTCCGGGGCTTAAATGGTTAATGAGACATCAGAGGTCTAAAAGACCCCTGATGTCTCACCTGTCGTCCAATGAAAGTAACACAGGGATTCAGAAATGGTGTTCACTGGTCTCACTTTCCTCTACCCGGTAGCACCTGCCATGCTCGTCCAATGGGTGTGTGGAACACAGTAGCCCCACGGAGCACATATGACCCTGCTTGAAAATGGCTGCTCTATAGTATTCCTTTCCAATCCCTCCCCCCAGCAAACATATGAAAGGTCATATAGGGACATGAGGGGAGGGACAGAGGAGGTGGGCCAGCACAGAGAATTATTAGAACCTCCCAGAAGAAAAGAGGGCTATGGCATGCAACACAAACAATAGATGGGCTAAGGAATTACTAAACATTTTTTCCATAACATAGGAGACAAAGTCCCCTGTGTGATTATTTTTTTGTTGACAGGTTCTCTTTAATGAGACAGCAAGGGTCTAAAAGACACCTGATGTCTCACCTGTCGTCCAATGAAACGAATGTAGTGCAGATCACACAATTTCTTCTCTAGCCATACTGGCTAGGGATTCTGAAGTGGTGCTCACTGGTCTCACTTCAGTCTACCTGGTGGCACCTGCCATGCTCGTCCTGGGCCCACCAAAGCATGCGAGGAGCCCGGGAGCCCTACGGAGCCCTTGTTGAGAATGGCTTCTCTATAGTATTTTGTTTGGCTGCTCCCCCAGAAAAGACATTTAGGCCCCTTTCACAGGGGGCAGAATCCATCCAAGCTGATCCACCCACTCAGCGGGGGATCTCTCTGTTAATTCCCAATGAGCAGGTGGATTACAGGTCCATGTCTGCTCCACTATGCGGCATGGACACGGACACAGCTCGCTGTTGTCTACGGGGCGGTCGGACGGAAATGGACTGCATGTTAATTTTCAACCAATTGTCATCGGATCCGATCCACCAGACGGATAGCGAATGTATCCCTATCCATCTGTTTTTAGTGGACCGAATAGTATCAGATGCCAGTGGGTGACAGCAGACACATGTCCGCTGATATCCGCTGCCACATAGAGAACAATGGGTGGTTCGATCGGGTCCGCCTGAAAAACGGACAGGCAGACCCGATCAGTTCGCTGGTGTGAAAGGAGACAAAAGGTCATGAAATACACTAGGGGAGGGGCAGAGGAGATGGGCCAGCACAGAGAATTTAGGAACTTCTTAGAGGTGCTAAGGAATGGACTCCTCTGAAACAGCCAAAATTGTTAGAAGGTTCAAAGTTACATTGCAAGTGATCAATAAAAGTACTTTTAAAGTGGAACTTTACCCATAACAAAAAAATAATGTTCTTTAGCAAGGAACATACATTCCACATTAATAATTATGCTATCATAATTAGTGTGTGCTGTAAATTGCCTCCAGCATTTGTTGCTGTTTTTTCTTGCTGGAAGATGATATTTTGCTAAAGCCCAGAGCCCCGGAGAAGCAATAAATCATAAAGTGTAACTAAACTCATCAATTTACTGGTTTAAAAAAACATTCCTGGAATGATGGGATAGCTAACTGTTACATTTGCTTGTGTCCTTGGAAGCTACCACACCATCCAATGGCTGGTGTATAACTGACCACATGTGCAGTGCCATGTCAATTGCAGATCAAACAGAAGCAGCTTCCTTGGCTGTAAAACAGGGATCCTCAAACTAAGGCCCTCCAGCTGTTGTGGAACTACACATCCGATGAGGCATTGAAAAACTCTTCCTGGAATTGCAGAGGTGATCAAATACCACCAAAAGAAAGCTCTATTTGTAGGAAAAAAGGACATCAATTTTATTTGGGTACAGCGCTGCACGACCGCGCAATTGTCAGTTAACCTCCCTGGCGGTATTACCGAGTGTGGTCGGGGTGGAATTTCAGTGCCATTAGCGGTAACCCCAAGCCACACTCGGGGTACCGCCAGGGAGAAGTCGCTGGATCCTGGAAGAGGTTACTTACCTTGTCCCCGGGATCCCGCAATGTATTCCTGCAGCGTATGGAGGCCGGATCTTCCACCTGATGCTGTGTGCCCCGTCCTCCGTCTCCTGCGACGTCACGTCACAGGGGGGTGGAACCGGCGGCAAATTTGAAAAGTAAAACACAATACACTGATATATTGTAATCCTATTGGATTACATTACTAAATTAAATACATTGACATTAGTTTGCCCCCCAGTGCTCTTGCCTGTACTATATATATATATATATATATATATATATATATGTGTGTGTGTGTATGTATATATATATATATATATATATATATATATATATATGTGTGTGTGTGTGTATGTATATATATATATATATATATATATATTGTAACAGGAAGTCAGCTAAATCTGGGAATGTAGTCACAGGAAGGAGATACATTTCTACCTGATTTAGAAAGTCCATTAATTAATTTAGGGTGTTGGCTACAGAGCTAGCCAGCAGGAAGTTGAAAGGCCTTCACCTGTTCAGAATGAGGGAGTTAAGGCTCTATAATTTGTTCAGAGAAAGTCCTATTGTTTGCTGCCTCCAGAAGCTGCATCCTGAAGCCATGTGGGCTGGGAGCAGGAGGACAGTCAGCGTGTGCCTCCCGACAGGATGTGTGGGCCTGGGAGAAGACCCCCCGGAGTGATGTGTGCCCGGGACGGTAACCAAGGGTGAATACGTCTCAAAGGTGAGAAGACGAACTGTTGATGTGAAAGAAATAAAGGACTGTGTTGCCCTGTGAAGCTATTATAAAAGGACTATTGAGTGTCCGCTGTAGGACAAGGAAGTCTGCCCGACGGTAGGTTGGAGACAGACACTTAGGCAGGTTCCAGTTGTGAGAAGGTAGCCGCCCACAGAGGCAAGGATTTATTTTCTGTTTTATTTTATTTTGGATGTTTTGCTGCATACAGCCTGGTGAAGAAAACACCATTTAATAAACCACACTGTTTGTTTGCAAGCACTTGTCGGCTACCTCTCTGGGAAAACGCACCCCCCAAGGGGTCATCCACACCCGCCACCGAGCTAATCCCTCACATATGGTGGAGGTATGCAGTGGGCAGAAGCGAAGATCCCTGCAAGGAAGTGCAAATGTTTGATGAACTTTGTCTGGTGCATGAGATTGCACAATCTATGTGTGCAGGAGAGAAGATCCTGACAAAAAAAAAAAAAAAAAAAAAGTGTTTTAAAGAGACAGGGGTCTCAAAATTTTTTGATGAACTTTGTTGTGTCTGGTGCAAGTGACTGCACAAACTGTGTGCGCAGGAAAAGAGATCCTGCAAGAGAGAGAAAAACTACATGTGTTGAAGAGACAGTGGTCTGAAAATTGTTTGCTGGACTGTGAAAAATTTGTTTGTGGAGTTATTGAAGATGGGGCGGTCCAAACGCCTGAAAAATGCAAAGATAGATGAAATGAGAGACCGGATTCTATGGATGGAGGGGATGTTGCCGTCTGAACCAGCCCCATCCATGCCTAAAGAGAGTCTACTAAAGAGGAAGGTTGTTGTCCCTAGCAACACTGATGAAACTGCTATGGAGACGCAGTGTGCTCAGATGAAAAGTAAACTCAAAATGGAGGAGATGTTGAAACATCTGATTATATCAAATGCAGCTCAACAGCAAGCAAATGCAGCTCAACAGCAGGCAAATGCGGATTTTCAGCAGAGCTTTGCAGCTCAACAAAAGGCTCATCAAGAGAGCATGGCAGGCTGGAAACAGAGACGCCAGCAGCCAATGGAGGCCATCGGTATGGAGGAAACCGAGTATGTGTGCAGGGCTAAGTTGGATGCCTTGCAACGGAAAATGGAAGAAAAGGAACAAGCCTTGGAATTGCTTAAAATGGAGCATAGAAACTTGCAGGAAACAAATGAACTACTCAAGTCTCATGTGTCACAGTGGGAAGAATCCACTGCTCTTCTTTTGGTCGAGTTGCAAAAACGCAGAGAGACTATAATGGAGAAAGATACCATCCTCATGGAAAAGGAAAGTGAAATTCAGACTTTGCAGAAGCAAAGTATGGCTGATATGTTGGAGTTGCGTAATCAGCTGAAAAAAAGTCTTCAGTCTTTGGGAGCTACAAAAATAGACCTGCAGGAGTCGCAGGAACAGAATGTTGCTCTGGAAGCGACATTGTCTCTCAGCGACAAAGAGAAAAGTGAAAGAGAGGCTAAATTACTGAGTACTGTGTATGAGCTCACTACTTTAAGCAATGTGGTAGATGAATGGCGTGCGGACTGTGAAAGTTGGAAAGGGGAAGCCCAACGTGTCCAGCAGCAGTTAAAGGAGAAAGAAGCCTGTGTGGCAGAATTACATTCTTATTCCCAGATGCTAGCCAATGAGGTGAAGGCTCTTATGCAGGGAAAAGAAGATTGTGAACATAAGAGGGAAAAAGTAGAGGCACAGCTTCTGGAATCGCAAGTCAAGGTGTCAGAAGGTGACCGATTGTGTGCTAAGCTGTCAGAGAAGGCAAACCGACTGCAGGTTGAGTTGGACAATGTTACAAATCAGCTTTCTCAAGCAGACAGCAAATCTAGAGAAATTGCGGAAGATTTTTCTATCTTGGAATCGCAGCTGCAAGACACGCAGGAACTCTTACAGGAAGAGAGGTGTCAAAGGCTGAGTTTTAGCACAAAGCTCAAACAAATGGAAGATGAGAAAAATGGCTTCCTGGAACAATTAAAAGAGGAGGCGGAAGCAAAGAAAAACCTATCAGAGCAAGTCGCAACATTGCAAGCTCAGATAGCGGTTATGAAAAAACGCATGGAAGAAAGCGTTGGTTCATTACAGTGTGTTGAAGATGTGAAAAAGAAGTTTGATCAGATGCTTGGTGAAGAGAAGACTGTGTCTGCAAAATATGCAGAAGAACGCGCACGTGCAGAAACGGAGGTGCGTGATAACGAGAGCAAAGCCCTGTTCTTGGCTCGCTCTTTGGAGGAAG
Source organism: Pelophylax lessonae (assembly GCF_965119305.1). Classification (NCBI taxonomy): domain Eukaryota; kingdom Metazoa; phylum Chordata; class Amphibia; order Anura; family Ranidae; genus Pelophylax; species Pelophylax lessonae. The sequence continues at coordinate 71,072,032 of NC_138774.1, forward strand.
CTCTAGAGTGTAAGGCTGAACTAGAAAGTGTTAAACAGCTGCGTACAGAAATGGAAGAATTGGTCAGCTCCAAGGATGATGTTGTGAAAAGCGTTCAGGAGCTAGAAAAGTCTAAGCGAGCCTTAGAACAGCAACTAGAAGAGATGAAGATTCCGTTGCAGGAACTGGAAGAGGAATTCCAGGCAACAGAGGATCTGTCCCAAAGAGGGGATAGTGTGCCTGATGCAGTTTTTAAAAGGATCAGTGTTTTGGGGTCTGTCCTGAGTGAGCCTCAGAAATGTGACGACATGTGGCTTGAATCACCCCTTTGGAATAAACCGTTCCTTCAAAAACTTCAAGCATTGGAAAATGTATCATTAGAACTTCAGCAAACAAAGGAGCTGAGTAAGAAATGTGGTGATTTCTCAGTTCAGGCTGAAAACCTAGTGGAGAAAACTAAGGCTGTTGGTGAAAACGTGAAGCAAATGAATAAGTGCCTTTCAGGGAGTGTTTCCAAAATGGAACTGGTGAAAGACGGGTGGCAGAAGTTTGATCGTGATCTTGAGATGCATTCCATGTGGAATTCAGATAGAGAAAAAGAACTAGGTGACCTTGAGCGGTCAAATAGTTCAGCAGAAAGTGCATTGAAGAAACCTGTAAAAGAATGTGTTGCAGTTCCATGCTTCTTCACTGATGCAGAGAGGAGGTCTATAATGGATACCACCCAGATCGCTGGGTTCAACTGTGTTGTTGCCTTTGACCCCTATGTTGGTGGAAGGAAAGTTGATGATGTTCTGGTTGGCTTCTTCTGTGAAGAGTTTGGCAAGAAATATAAACTGAATATCAAATCAAATAGTAGGCCTTTACTGCGACTCGCTCAGGAGGGCGAAAAGTTTAAGAAGTTGATGAGTGCAAATGCTTCAGATCTGCCTATGAATATGAAATGTTTGGTGAATGATATTGATATCTCTGGGAAAAGGAACAGGGGTCACTTTGAAGAAATGTGTGACAGCCTGTTGTCTCAATTGGAAAATCCTCTGCACAGCATCTTAGAGTAAGCAAAGCTCAAGAAGGAAGATCATTCCCTTTTACAACAAAAAGTCAATGATTGTGTACAGATGTATGGAGAGGCAACTCAAGTCACAGAGGGATGTCAAGAGTCCCTACTTGGAACAAAGCTTAGTGAAGCAAAGGTTCTCAAAGTTTTGTGGAAAACATTTATGGATTGCAGAGAGAGGCGTCTTAAGAATGTTGAAGACATTAAGACTAGCCCAATTGAGTTGCCTATGGATCACGGTCCTCCATGGTGGATTGGACAGACGGTTATGAGGGACAAGCTGTCTGACATTTATGAGAAAGCTGTCAATGAAGATGACAGAAACGAGAAGGAGCAAAATGATGCCAAAAATGCAGTTGAAGAATGTGTATATGAGATGAGAGACAAACTGTGTGGCATTTATGAGAAATCCGTCAATGAAGATGACAAAACAGTTTCATCCGGAAGCTTGAGGATAATAGGAGGCTTATCAGTGAGTCAGCAGTGCTTGACACATGCGTGCCTGGAAATCTGTGTCCCAACCCTAGGGTTGAAACAAGAGGGGGGGGTATGTAACAGGAAGTCAGCTAAATCTGGGAATGTAGTCACAGGAAGGAGATACATTTCTACCTGATTTAGAAAGTCCATTAATTAATTTAGGGTGTTGGCTACAGAGCTAGCCAGCAGGAAGTTGAAAGGCCTTCACCTGTTCAGAATGAGGGAGTTAAGGCTCTATAATTTGTTCAGAGAAAGTCCTATTGTTTGCTGCCTCCAGAAGCTGCATCCTGAAGCCATGTGGGCTGGGAGCAGGAGGACAGTCAGCGTGTGCCTCCCGACAGGATGTGTGGGCCTGGGAGAAGACCCCCCGGAGTGATGTGTGCCCGGGACGGTAACCAAGGGTGAATACGTCTCAAAGGTGAGAAGACGAACTGTTGATGTGAAAGAAATAAAGGACTGTGTTGCCCTGTGAAGCTATTATAAAAGGACTATTGAGTGTCCGCTGTAGGACAAGGAAGTCTGCCCGACGGTAGGTTGGAGACAGACACTTAGGCAGGTTCCAGTTGTGAGAAGGTAGCCGCCCACAGAGGCAAGGATTTATTTTCTGTTTTATTTTATTTTGGATGTTTTGCTGCATACAGCCTGGTGAAGAAAACACCATTTAATAAACCACACTGTTTGTTTGCAAGCACTTGTCGGCTACCTCTCTGGGAAAACGCACCCCCCAAGGGGTCATCCACACCCGCCACCGAGCTAATCCCTCACAATATATATATATATATATATATATATATATATATATACTGTATATAGGTATACACGTGTATATATATATATATATACACACATATATGTATGTGTATATATATATATATATATATATATATATATATATATATATATACTTTAACTTTTTATAGTTATTTATTATATTATAATTTATGATTTTGTGTTTCAAATTTTATCATACCCGAGATGTTATAAAGAAGAACGCACAGTAAAAAAAAAGCATATGTAAATAGTTGGTTTGGGCTGCTCGTCCTTAAGAATTACATGCAAAATAATGGTACCGCTTTCAGCACCTAAAATCGGAAAAATCATACCGCCAGGGAGGTTAAAGTAATGCAGTGTCATATAGCAAAAAATTGCCTGGTTATGAAGGGGGAGGGGGGGGGGGTAAATCTTCTGGAGCTAAAATGGTCAGTATGGTTTTGCCTTACATTTTTAGATTTGGTGACAGGGTCTCTTTAAGTACACTAGCAGTGTTTTATGGATAACCTTACCAAATCTATTGTTGATTTTGCTTCTTGCCTGAAGCTGCCAGTTGAGTGATCAGGAAAACAGCTCTCTTATCTACCTTCAGGTCTATGGTATTCAAATACACACAAAAAAAAAAAAAAAACGGATATTTACTGAACAGCAATGTCAGCACACTATTTCAGAATAAACACATTTTGTGCTAATTTAGTCATAGGAAGTATTTTTGTCCAGCAGTGTTCCTGGCATGACCGACAGGTCACAATTTGGGGTCATAGCTCTTGTGGCATTGCATAAAAAGGGAATCCTCGCCCATAGGTGACACACAGACCTACAGACAGGCATCATGTGGTTCTCCAGTGCCATTCTGGGCCTTGTCCTGATGTGTCTGATATGCATAGCATGGCTGAAAGAGAGAACCAAAAGTACAACACTTCTGCCACCCGGACCTTCCCCGCTGCCACTGATAGGTAACATTCTTCAAATGAGGCCAGATAAGTTGTTGATAACTTTGCAGAAGGTAAGTAAGACATTGAATTAATAACAATACTTGCCTATCGGGGTGCTATGGAAGTTCAGCTTTTTTTCCGTTCTGTATAGAGCATGGAAGGGTTAGAACCCCTGTTTTATTATGGTCTAATCTCTCTTTTTTATCCTGGTGACCATTATCACAAAAGACAGAAAATGATGGAAAATCCAAAATGTTTTGGAATAGAAGGGAAATCTTCCAATGGGGACATTTGTTTTAGTGATCACTAAGAGAAAATTTCCCTCACTTTGGAAAGATTTTCTCTCACTTCCTGTTTTGTCTAAAGAACAGGAAGTCATACCCCCTAACTTTGTGAGATGGGACCAAGGGACACCTATCAGAAAAGTATGTAGGCATAGAACCAGGGCCAGCTCTACCATGGGACCCAGGCAGCACTTGGAGAGGGGCAGCAAATTGACTCCCAAGATTTTTTTTCCAGCAGTTTTGTGTGTCATCAGTTTGCAGAATGTTAAGGGCGGCATTTCCCCATCTCACACTGCCGCCCGTAGTGCAAACTAATGAGTATGAAGAGGCGGAGTGTCTCCTCCTGGGAATGTCCCTTGCATGATCGTGGTGTGCGCAATGACCTCAGACATCAGTGCACTCCAACTCACACAGGGCAGGCTGGAACTTCTAGGGTGGTGGCAGACACAGGAGTGACAGGAGGACTGAGGACACACAGTGGGTGTTTGGTGGACTGGTCCAGTGGTGAGTTATGGAAGTAGATAACAGTATATATAATATTTTCAAAATGTTATATTTATATAAAATAATGAATGTGGGGGCCTTTTGTTGGATGTGATTTTTTTTTGGGGGGGGGCAGCTGTTGGGAAGAAGAGGGAATGCCAGCAACGGATGGGCCATTGAAGCCTATGAGTGACATCACCACTCCAGACTTTCATTTAAAGAGGACTAAAAGTCCACAAGACTTTTGTCAAGGAGAAAAAATCCGATATAACTAATTAATTGCAGGTTTTACCAATTGTTGTCAAACACTCATTCCTCTCCCCTGCTGCTGCCACTGGCTGAATAATGCGATCACCTGACCAGACTGGAGCGGGCTAAAAATAAATAAGTATGCACAGTTTTTTTTTAACAGGTTAGTGAGCATAGGTGTTAGGAAGCCTATTTTTTAAGGCTAGTTAGTTTTGGGCTGGAATTCTACTTTAAAGCTGAACTCTAGGCAACTATAAAAAATGTATTACAGTCATGTATTGTTCCTTTAAAACAATTTGATGTCTATTATCTCTCTCGCGTGTCTCTCTATCTTTCTCGTATCTCATAAATCTCTCGTTCTCTCTCTCGTCTCTCGCTCATCTCTCATTCGTCTCTCCATCTCTCTTTTGTGTCTCTCCCATTACTCGCTTGTCTCTCCCATCTATCTCTTATCTATCTTCTGTCTCCCTCACCTCTCTCGTGTTTCTCTTATCTCTCTCTCGTCTCTCTCTCATCTCTACCTTGGGTCTCTCTCATCTCTCTCATTTCTCACTCATCTCTCTCATGTCTCTTTTATTTCTATCTTGTCCCTAATATCTCTCACTTGTGCCCCTCATCTCTCTTGTGTCTCTCTCATCTCATTTGTGTCTCTCTCATCTCTCTCTCTGTTGTGTCTCTCATCTTTCTTGTTTCATTATCATCTCTCTCTCTCATATCTCTCGTGTCTCTCTTGTCTCTCTCATGTCTCTGTTATCTCTCTCATCTCTCTCTCATCTCTCTCTCATCTCTACCTTGTGTCTATCTCATATCTTTCTTGCCTCTTTCATTTCTATCTTGTCCCTAATGTCTCTCTCTTATCTCTCTCATCTGTCTCTCTCTCTCTCTCTCTCTCGTATCTCTCTCTCATGTCTCTCTCTTCTCTCTCGCGTCTCTCCCATCTCTACCTTGTGTTTCTCTCATCTCTATTGTGTTTTTCTTATCTCCACCCTGTGTTTTTCTCCTCTCTCTCGTGTTTCTCTCATCTCTATCGTGTCTATCTCATCTATCTTGTATCTCTCTCATGTCTCTCTAATCTCTCTTGTGTCTATCTCATCTCTCTTGTGTCTCCCTCACCTCTCTCGTGTTTCTCTTATCTCCATCTTGTTTCTCTCCTCTTTCTCATGTTTCTCTCATCTCTCTTGTCTCTCCCTCATCTCTCTCGTGTCTGCCTCTCATGTCTCTCTAACCTCTCTTGTGTCTATCTCATCTCTCTTGTGTCTCCCTCACCTCTCTCTCGTGTCTCTCTTGTCTTTCTCGTGTCTCTCTCATCTCTCATGTCTCTCTTGTTTCTCTTATCTCTCTCTTGTCTCACTCTCATTCCTACCTTTCATGTCTCTTTCATTTCTATCTTGTCCCTAATCTCTCTCTCGTATCTCTCTAATTTCTCTCGTATCTCTCTCATGTCTCTCTCATCTCTCTTGTGTCTCTCCCATTTCCCTTGTGTTGCTCTCACCTCTCTTGTGTTTCTCTTATCCCCACCTTGTGTTTCTCTCCTCTCTCTCGTGTTTCTCCCATCTCTCTCTCTCTTCTCTCACGTGTCTATCTGATTTCTCTTGTGTCTCTCTCATGTCTCTATAATCTCTCTCGTGCCTATCTCATCTCTCTTGTGTCTCTCCCACCTCTCTTGTGTCTCTCACATCTCTACCTTGTGTTTCTCTCATCTCTCTCATGTTTCTCTGATCTATCTCGTGTTTCTCTCATTTCTCTCGTGTCTCTCTCATTTTTCTCGTGTGTCTCTCTCATCTGTATCATCTCTTTGTTGTCCCTAATATCTTGCTCTCTTTCTTTGTCTCTCTCACTGCTCCCTCGTGCTCTCTCGTGTTTTATCTCTCTCTCTATTTTTTTTCACCTGCTGTCTCTCTTTCATCTCTCTCTCTCTCTGTTGTCTCTCTCATCTCTCTCTCATCTCTCTCTTGTGTCTCTCTCATCTCCCTCGTGTCTCTTTCAACTTTCTTGTGTCCCTCTCATCTCTACCTTGTGTTTCTCTCATCTCTCGCGTGCCTCTCTCATCTCTCTCCTGTCTCTCCCATCTCTCTCATGTGTCTCTCCCATCTCTCTTGTGTGTCTCTCATCTCTCTCGTGTCTCTCTCATCTCTCTCCTATCTCTCTTGGGTGTCTCTCATCTCTCTCCTGTCTCTCCCATCTCTCTCATGTGTCTCTCCCATCTCTCTTGTGTGTCTCTCATCTCTCTCGTGTCTCTCTTATCTCATTTGTGTCTCTCTTATTTTTCTTGTCTCTCTCATGTCTCTCTCATTTCTCTCATGTCCCTCTCATCTCTCTTGTGTGTCTCTCATCTCTCTCGTGACTCTCTCATCTCTCTCCCATCTCTCTTGTGTGTCTCTCATCTCTCTCGTGTCTCTCTCATCTTTCTCGTATCTGTCTCATCTCATTTGTGTCTCTCTTATTTTTCTTGTCTCTCTCATCTTTCTCATGTCCCTCTCATCTCTCTTGTGTGTCTCTCATCTTTCTCATGTCCCTCTCATCTCTCTTGTGTGTCTCTCATCTCTCTCATGTCCCTCTCATCTCTCTTGTGTGTCTCTCATTTCTCTCGTGACTCTCTCATCTCTCTCCCATCTCTCTTGTGTGTCTCTCATCTCTCTCATGTCTCTCTCATCTCTCTTGTGTCTTTATCATCTCATTCGTGTCTCTATCATCTAATTTTTGTTGCTCCTATTTTTCTGGTTTCTCTCATCTCTCTCGTGTCTCCCTCATCTCATTCATGTCTCTCTCATCTCTCTCTTCTCTGTCTCATGTCTCTCTCATCTCATTAATTTCTCTCTTATCTCTATCTCCTGTCTCTCTTATATCTCTCTGGTCCCTAATATCTCTCTTTTGTCTTTTTCATCTCTCTCGTGTCTCTCTCATCTCTATCTTGTGTCTCTCTCATATCTCTCTTGTCTCTCTTATCTCTCTCATGTTTCTTTTATTTCTCTCTTGTGTCTCTTTCATTTGCTGTCTTTCTCTGATCTCTCTCGTGTCTCTCTTATCTCTCTCATGTCCCTTTAAACTCGCTCGGGTCTCTCTCATCTGCTGTCTCTCTCTCTCTGTTGTTGCTCTCATCTCTCTCACTCATTTCTCTCTCATCTCTCTCTTTTCTATCTGCAGTTTCAGGAGAAATATGGTCCCATCTTTACTGTATATTTTGGCTCTCGACCAGTAGTTATGTTATGTGGTTATGATGTGGTCAAAGAGGCTCTGATAGATCAAAAAGATGGATTCCGTGCAAGGGGGAAGATGCCAATGGTTAATTATGTCCTAAAAGGTTTCGGTAAGATGCCTTTTTTTTGTTTGCTTGTTTGTTTTTTACTGTTTTCTGTGTATTTTAGATGCTGCGGGGTACGCTAAAAGTGTTTCTGGGCCCAGGCTATGGATATCAAATATTTTACATAACAAGATCTCTCTAGCTTTTTGTACTGTGAAGCAATTCATCCTCAAAAACAAACCACAAGTGGTTAGTAATAGCACCTGATGTGTGTTTACATTAAAAGGCTGGCAGGCTGCCACAATTTTGCTGCCAGATAAAATAAAGGGAGAGGACATGTGATTTGGGTGCCTTTTTTGTGAACTATAAAAATTATTTTCTCCATAATACCTTTAGATACAAATGTGAATAAGAGCTTTTACAGTGCTTTTACTGCTTCTTTAAAATACGTTAATACAGGTCCATTTTAAAGTATTGTCAACATGTCCCCCCTTGGTCTTTTATGACTTGACTGCATTCCTCATCTGGAGCCAGATGCTGTGGGGTCTACTAAGGTCCCTACTTTCTTCTGCCCTACACTATCAAATGGGCCGACAACCAGCCACAGTTCAAGACTGCAACCTCTGAAGGAACTCTACCGTTCCATGGAACCCTGGTTGAGAATGACAGTTTTAGTCCCTTTTTATTTCTCTACATAAAAAGAAAGGAAATAGCCCTTCCAGTAATTTACTCTTCCTTTTAAAAATATTTTTAAAGCATTTCATGTAAAATGGAAAGTATAATGCCTTTTTGCGTATTAATCATTATACATCTTCCAGGCATTACAGGTAGTAACGGAGAACGATGGAAACAAATGCGCCGCTTTGCTCTTACAACATTGAGAAATTTTGGTATGGGGAAGAGATCCATTGAGGAGAGAATACAGGAAGAAGCTCACTTTTTAGGGGAGGAACTCAGCAAAACTAAAGGTAAAAAAACTATTTTTTTTTAATCTGATTTGCACAGTGATGGGCAACTAGCGGTCACAACAACCAATCAGCTTTTACAAAGTGAAATCACATCCGCAAAAGATGGAAATTGGTTTGGTTCTGTAGTTTTACGAAATTTGCACAAGTAGATTTCTGTATCATCATCCGTGTTTTCTTTCCTTTGTGCTCCCTACTGTAATAAAAATGCTATTTATGTTTTGTAGTTATTGACCCTGCTAGCTAAATTGTTGTGAAGGTGAGGAAGGGATCCCAAAAATTTGAATCTTTAAAGAGGTATTAAAGTCAAAAACAAAAAAGCTAAATATTGCAGCTTACCAATCTTTAGATGTGGTAGTTGCACCTCATCTAGTTTCTAATTTATTTTTTATTTCTTTATTTTCACCTGGTGATTCGGTCTGTAACATAATTCCTGTCTTAGGCTGCATTCACACTTGGAAGCTCTGAAAACACGGCCAAAATCCCGTTTTCAGAAATGCCTTAACCACTTAAGCCCCGGAGGATTTGGCTGCTCAAAGACCAGCGCCTATTTTGCGATTCGGCACTGCGTGAGTGTAACAGACAATTGCGCGGTCGTGCAATGCTGTACCCAAATGAAATTGACGTCCTTTTTTTCCCACAAACAGAGCTTTCTTTTGGTGGTATTTGATCACCTGTGCAATTTTTACTTTTTGAGCTATTTAAAAAAAAATAAAAGCGACAATTTTGAACAAAAATAACAATATTTTTCACATATTTTTATATGAAATTCCCCCAAAAAAATGAAAAAATCAAAATTTTTTAACATTTTAGGCCAAATTGTTTTCTGCTACATATTTTTGGTAAAAAAAAATTGCAATAAGCGTATTTTGATTGGTTTGCGCAAAAGTTATTGCGTTTACTGACTACGGGAAAGATTTATGTCATTTTTATTGTTTTTTTTTTTTTAACTAGTAATGGCGGTGATCTGTGATTTTTTTTGCGGTACTGTGAAATTGTGGCGGACAGATCGGACCCTTGACTGACATTTTTGACACTTTTGGGGGTACCAGTGACCTTACTACAGTAATCAGTGCTATACATATGTACTGATACTGTAAAAATGACCCTGTCAGGGAAGGGGTTAACTTTATTGGTGATCAGTGGGTTAAATGTATCCCTAGGGGCATGATTCTAACTGTGGGGGGGCGTGGCTTGTGATGTAACCACAGAGACATACGATCCTACATAGCAAGATCGTACAGTCTCTGCAGTTACATCATGGAGAATGACAGATGGCTGTGTTTACATTAGCCGTCTGCCTTTCTCCCTCTCAAGCAGGAGATCGCGAGTCGCCGGCGGACATTGGAGCCACCAGTCACTTGCGCGGGGATGTCAGGGAACGAGCGGGGGGGAGCGCGCCCCCGGCCGCACGAGCTCGCCCCCTAGAGGCTCGTCGGCGAGTGACGTACCGATACGTCACTTTGCCCAGCAGCGGCTGCCTGCCGCAGTATATCTGCGGTGGGCGGTCGTTAATGGGTTAAACCACGTGTCTGCAAGGGGGTAGAGTGATGGAGTGGTTGGCATGTCCTCCATGTTTTTCCTCCTAGTTGGGCACCAAGCAAGGGTCACATGAGAGGCCTACCCTTGGGTGGGTTCTTCTGGGCTATGCTAGGCCCTTTGTACTGGGTCACTGCCTAACACATGGGGTACCTTTTGCTTGAACATATGACTGAACTTTAATAAACTTTCATGATATTACTGTACATCACTACGGTCATTTGTGCGATTAGAAGGGACACATATGGAGTCAGCGCTAAGTGCATGGCGAGGCTCCATACAGTTACTGGTAGTGAGGTAGCGGTGATACGCTGCACAGGTGGAGAGGGCAATTTGCTGCCACAATTTTGTTCTTTGTGGCTGTGGAAAAACGAAACAGCATGTTGCATTCCGCCGTTGAACGTGACCAATGCAAGTCTATGGAGCTGCACCGCAACCGCCCTGCATTGCACACATGGCGTAGTGGTACAGTATTTACAAGGTTAAATCAGGCGGTGAGAAGGCAACATAAGGAGGAGGTGACTGATGCAGATCATTCTTCAGAGATCACTGCACATGTGAACAAGCCCTAAGGCCTCATGCACACAGGGCGTTTTTACAGCTGCTTTTAGGAGCATCTTAAAAGCAGCTTAAAAATGCCCCTCCATGTTATTCTACGGCCTCATGCACACAAAGGCTTTTAGGAGCTGTAAGTGGCATAGGCGATTTTAAGTTGTAAAAAAAAAGCCAGGGCCAGAGTGTTCTGCAGCAGCAGCGTCAACCTGTAAAGACGCCTGACGCTGCTAAAGGCTGCTTAACGTGGCATACAGCGTTAGGCCACGTCAGACGTTTTTAACCTGTAGTAGTTGGATTTGAGGTTGGATAATAGAAGAGGGCAGAGAAAGGCGGCTAAACCGTGCATTACCACCAATATAAAACGCTTCTAAATGCACGTTTTTACAGCTGCTTTTTCCTGGCGTCAGAACTGGCTTTGCAACTCGTTTTTTCAAACCCCCCGTGTGCATGAGGCCTAAGAGTTTTACTAAATGCAGCAGCAGCCAGTGATCGGAAACCCATCATTATAGGTCATTTGTTTTTACGTGGAAAAAAAAAAAAATTCCCAGAGTTCAGGTTTAAATACTGGAGTTTGTTAGTAAAGGTGTGAGAACAGCTGGAAAAATTGTAAAAGCCAGCTAAATTTGACTGCACAGGAATATATAAAAACTTGGTTCACACCTATGCATTTTTTGTGCGTTTTCCGTTTTGCAGAAACACACTACAGTCCATTGAACATGGTTTTCTATGGTTCACGTTCACATCTGTGTTTTTTTTGGAAAGGGCCAGGGACTTTTTTCTGGTTTTTGGTTCCATAGACTTCAATGGATTAAAAACATGTATGCACCTGGAACATGCAAACTGCATTGGTGTGAAGCAGTCTTAGTTGAACATAATTATCAGATCCCTGATAGTTTTATCTATTTGAAGATGATCTTTAAAATAAAATCAAAATATTACTATTGCGTTTAATAAGATTTCCACATGCATATAATATCTTGATGTTGTTTATAGGAGAACCATTTGACCCAACATTCTTCCTGAGCTGCGCAGTATCTAACATCATCTGCTCCATCGTATTTGGAAGGCGTTTTGATTACAACGATCAACGTTTCTTATCGCTGCTTCGTAATATTAATGGGCTCATTCGCCTTATGAACTCCACTTGGGGCTTGGTAAGTAAATACATGAGATATTTGAACCTTATTTAGGAACTAACCAAAAAGGAAGGAAATGGTCCCAATGGGGTTTAACCACTTTACCACCGGAGGATTTTGCTGTCTTACGTCCAGGCCACTTTTTGCGATTCGGCGCTGTGCGACTTTAACTGACAATTGCGTGGTCGTGCGACGCTGTACCCAAACGAAATTTACGTCATTTTTTTCCCACAAATAGAGCTTTCTTTTGGTGGTATTTGATCACCTGTGCGATTTTTACTTTTTGCGCTATAAACAAAGAAATAGCATTTATTTTGAAAAAATAACAATATTTTTAACATTTATTTATATGAAATTCCCCCCCAAAAAAATGTAAAAATCAAATTTTTTTTAAATTTTTGGCCAATTTGATTTTGATTGGTTTGCGCAAAGGTTATTGCGTTTACTAACTAAGGGAAAGATTTCTGTCATTCTTGGTGTTTTTTTTTTTAACGCGTAATGGCGGCGATCTGCGATTTTTTTTTTTGCGGGACTGCGACATTGCGGCGGACAGATCGGACCCTTGACTGACATTTTTGGGGGCACCAGTGACATTACTGCAGTAATCAGTGCTATATATATGCACTGTTACTGTAAAAATGACACTGGCAGGGATGGGGTTAATTTTATTGGAAAGGGAGGGGTTAATGTATGCCTGGTGCTTACTAACGTGTGGGGGGGGAGGTGACTGAGTAACAGAAGGACAGATCGCAGGTTCAACTATGCTGAACCATGCTATCTGTCCCTGCCTGTCACTTAGGAGATCCGCCCGCTCTGTTTACACAAGCGGGCGGCTCTCCAAACTAGATTCCCCGACGATCGGGGAAGAGCGGCGGCGATCGCCGCTGCTCCTCCCCTGGCCCGACTCCCGCTGTGACTGAACACAGCGGGAGCGAGCCTCCGGCGGCGCGCGTGCGCCGCCCACAAGGGGCGGAGTCCAGCGACGTACGTCTACGTCGCTGGACGATAACGAGCCACATTGCTCACTATTCCTAGGCTCCAATACCTTGGGGGCCGTTTAGTTAGTTTGTTAACCTTTTTGCACAGATATGCACCTTATTTGTTGTCATTGAGATAATGTCCATTTTTTATTGTGGTCAGAGTGATTTGTGATTCACTCACCTTTTATTTGTCTATCGATAAAATGTAATCTTTTATACATATTTATATCTTTTACTGTCTCCTACTCCCCTAATATGTACATGTCTCATTTAAACCCCATTGGGACCATTTCCTTCCTTTTTGTGTAATTTACCTGGGGGGGGGGTGACATGACATATATTTAGCCTACGCTGTCACCCACACTCCTTCCTTTTTGCCTTTTTAGGAACTAATATCAAGTTCTCTGATCCCACAACTTTCAACTATTAAAAGAGTCAACTTCCACTATTGTTAAATCAAAGCGAATCTCCACCCAAAGAGGGAAGTTTCCGCATTCAGGCCTCCTCCTATTTGTGAAACTGAGCTTTTGGGGAGGGGGGAGCGGGTACCCGATTTTGACAGCTACCCGCTCACACTTCTGTTCTGGTCACCTAAGGCGATCGGAAGCAAACGTTCTATTTCCCCCCTCCCTCCCGAAGTCTTCTGGAACACATGACAGGTACGGGAAGACTTCGGGACAAGCCACAGAGGGCAGCCACAAGCTGTCACAGCGGGGTGCCCATAGTTAAGACACTGGCACCACCGAGGGAGGACACAGGGTGAAAACAGCTGGGGTCAGTACACCGCTGGATCATGGGACAGGTGAGTGTGTATTTATTAAGAGTCAGCAGCTACATTTTTTGTATCTGCTGACTTTTAATAAACACAAAAATGACTGGAACTCAGCTTTAATCTGTGTGAAGCAGTTGAAACTATGCAAAACATTTAGCTTTGAAAGCAAAGGCCTGTAGGTCACTACAGGACATAATAGTGGCACAAGGTTGGCAGGAGGAACCTCAGCTCTCGTAGGTTATGATTAAGCAAACTTAATTTGTGAAACGCATCAACTGCTTCCTTTGCTCGCCTGTTATGTCCAGGATGTTTGTTACATTTGGATTTTTTATTCAATAAAGTCCACTGATTGCCTTACATGTCGGAGTGCGGTCGATATTTTTTCTTGTGCTTGGATTTGCTCAGACCGCGGACCGGACATACACCCGACCTTTGAGGATTCAATTACTCACACCTGAGTGGCTACCATTCCATTGTTCAAGACACACCTAGAATTTTCAGATAGTAGCGGTGGGTTAAAGTGGATGTAAACCCGATTGATTAAATTTGACCTGCGCATATCTATCTATAGTGTTTACTTATCTCTCTTCAAAGTCCCGTGGCTTTCTCTTGCTCTGCTCTTCTGTTATCAGCATGATAACTTCTGACAAGTTCCACGAGTTCCAAAACCAGACCGAATTTTGTGTCAGGGTGGATGCATAGAAATAGATGAGCAGACAGCTGGTCTATTCATAGCACAGCTTTTCATGTTTCTTCCTTTTTCTGCCTATGTGGAGAGGGGGGTGTGTGCCTATCCTCCAATCAACTATCCCACAGTGTATGGCAAGAATCCACACCCACAGGTGAATCAGGAACAGAAAATTCTAACAGGACCTGCACTTTCTAAACAGTGTAGAAAGCTGAAGACAGCACATACTGTATACAAGTAAAACTTATGTAGGGAGATTTGTTTCATCTCTGTGTATCATATGAGGCTGTTCACTTCACTGGGTATATGTGAGGGTTTACATCCACTTTAAGCTTGGTAGAAGAGCTGACACACCGCCCCCTTGAAAGGTGAATTTCCAACATCTTTTTTGGGGTGGAACTATTTAAATTTTTGTATTGTAACAAAAAGCAACAAACAAAAATTCCCAGCTCACACACCAGCCAGCCTGCAACAAACAAAATTGTCCTGTCTAACAGTGTATAGTAAAACCTGTGGAGTTTTGTTTGCACGCATTTGCAAATACATGAGTAAGCTGCTGCAGCAGGCACTTCACAGCACCCCTCTGTACTGCAGTCCTAAAGCCCCGTACACACGTACCGATTGTCGGCCGCCGACTGATCGGCTGATTGTAGGCTTGTTAGTATGATTCTTCTGACAGCCGACAGAGCATTTTCGGCCGAACAGAATCTGTCGTGCAGACTTTAAAATATTTGTTGGCCATCACCAGAACGGCCGATTGTTCGCCAGTCAGTACAGAATTCGGCCGACAGACAGCAGATTTGCAAGACTGGGCATGCTCAGAAAAGAAAAAAGACAAGGAAAGTTAACCATCACATGACATCACTTCTGCAGTTGGCTGTTGTTGGCCGACAAAATTCGTGTGCTGTCTTTTGCAGTTTTCAACAGACACGACAGCCCCAAAAGACGGCCGATCGTTCAGCCGATGATCTGTACGTGTGTACGGGGCTTTACTCTATAATTTTGAGAGTCTCTTGAGTTGAAGCGCATATATAATAATGGAAGGATTGAGGGCAGGTGTGCCTGGAGGGAGTCCACCCCTCCTTAAAGGTATAGGGATGCACTAGACACCCAGCAAGAGCAGCACAATGGCAGCAAATGTATCCAGTTCATCCCCCCCCCCCCCCCAAAAAACAATTACCAATGGCGACTGCAGCTTGCACATGAACTTGTAAATGTGGGCAAACGTAACCCCTTGGCTTTAAGGGGAACTATTAGACAAGGTCAGTTCAGATTGTTGCAGGCTGCGTCACCCTTCCATGTGCTGTAAAGGCCAGTCATAGGTTGGGGCGGTTGCCATTTGTTTCTACTGTTTGTATTGTAACAACTAATTCACTAATTCACTTTTACCTCCCCCAATGAAAGTGCATCTGTGCCCAGACCATGGGCATTAAAGTATTTACATTTTATTAACAAGTAGTAAAAGAGCTTTTAAAACAAGCCATCCCTGATCTCTCTAGCTACTTGTACAAAGTACAATGTATTCTCACAGATCACTGAAAAGACTCTGAAGTTAGGTTTAGGCCCCTTTCACAGTTGTGCGACTTAAAAGTTGCACGATTTTCCCGCCGCAATTTTGATGCGACTTTGACGCGACTTGAATTAATGCTTATGTCTTTGGACCTCAAAAACGCATTAAAATCGGCCAAAATTAGTGCAGGAACTACTTTGAAGTCGTTGCGACTTGAAGTCGTAAAGATATGAATGCTACTCATTGGAAATCATGGAGAACGACTTGTCATGCGACTTTGCAGTCCCAAATCGTAGAACAAGTCGCACAAGTGTGAAAGGGGCTTAAACATTTAATATGTTGCAGATTGCCAAGTCTTAGATGTGGTGGATGCATTGCAGCATTGGTTTTCTTTTTTAGGCCTTCTTTTCTCTATTTTCACCTGGTGTTCCAGCCTGTAAGTCTGTTCTTTTTCAACATAACAAGCTGTACTGCAGATGTAGCAGTTAGAGGTTTGAGATAAATAACTTACCACTGACAGGGCTGCTCAGTTTTGATTTATGTAATACCTTTATCGCAAAAGGAAAAAATGTTGCTGTAACTGATTAAAAAATGTGAACTGGAGTTTGACTTCAATTTGTTAGGGCCGGTTCACATTAGTGCGATCACAGAGATTGCATGTAATTCGGAGCGCACTGCTCCTAAATTACATGCAATCTCTGTGCGGTGCAAATTTCAGCCATACAGTTTGTATAGCTAAATTCGCACCGCAATCGTACTAAACGCGCACATGACCCTTTTTTTTATACGCAGCAGAATCGAATTGCATGGTGGTTCACACCAGTGCGATCCGATTCTGTGTGAACTTGTAGATCGCACTGCGATGTGCAATCTCAACTGAGGGTGTTGTTAACTATTAATTGACACCACCTGCGTATCGCATATGGCAGTGTGAACTGCCAGGGGTGCGGATGCGATGCGGGAACACCAGTGCTGTATTTTGGCCTAGGCCAACAAGGCCCAGGCCTAGGGCGGCACTTTGCAGGGGGGCAGCAAAATAGCAGCTTCCGCCTCCATCTGAGACTCTATTGGCCACTGGTTGCTAGAGCTGCCTGGCGTCTAGCAACCAGTGGCGTCAAGGCCGTGACTCCCTGTCCCTGCCCATAATTCAAAGTGGAGGAAGATTTAACTTCCTCCTCCTCCACGCCTTGAGCTTCCCCCACCTCCCTCTTTCTCCCACTCCCTTCTTCCTCTCTCTCCCATCCCCCTCTCTCTCTCTCTCTCTCTCCCACCCCCTCTCTCTCTCCCACCCTCCCTCTTTTTCTCAGCCCCCCTCTCTCACCCCCTTCCTCTCTCTTACCCCCCACCCTCTCTCTCTCTCATCCCCCCTCTCTCTCATCCCCCACCCTCTCTCTCTCTCATCCCCCCTCTCTCTCTATCTCATCCCCCCTCTCTCTATCTCATCCCCCCTCTCTCCCTCTCCCACCACCCTCTTTCTCTCTCTCTTCCACCACGCTCTCTCTCTCTCCCATCAACCCCACTCTCTCCCACCACCCTTTCTCTCTCTCCCCCCCCCCCTCCCTCATGAGATCTCAGGGGTCCTTGCTGGGACTTAAGAGTCCTTCAATTTTGGAGGGAGTCACATCCCTTAAACGGGAAGGGGTGGGGCAAATTTACAAAGGAGGAGGAGGGGGCGCCCAATTTTAGTCTTGCCTAGGGCATCACAAAACCAAAATACACCACTGGGGAACACGCTGCATATTCACAGCGTTCCCACATCACAGAAGTGTGAACCGGGACTTAATGTTTCTAAATCTGCTAGTCCATCTGACACTTCCCCTCCCCCCCCCCCCAACTACCAATTCTGCTGTCCAAAGGTGTCTCCTCTGATCCTTCATCCAGAGTGTAGGCAGGTGAAAACAGAGGGGAAAAAGAAAACTTGTGCAGCCACAGCATTTGAGCATTAGTAAGCTACAGTATATAAAATTTTTAGTTTTGGGTCTATACAGCTTTAAGGTGACTGTGGCTATTTTAGTTTACTTGCAACAAAACTAAGTACTGTCTGTGATACCTTCTTTTATTGGCACTAACAGTTAAATTGTCAGGAGAAGCTGGTATTGCTTAGAGCGTGAAAAGGAAAAACCCAGAAGACTTGTCCTAAAAATGTCATGTTTGGTGCAAATAATATAAAAATAATAAAATAAAATAAAAATTATAGCCGCTTAAAAGCTTTCTCTGTGTGTTTGCCTCTCCATGAAAAATAGTTACAATCTCAATGCCTTTATTATGAACTTTAAAAATGAATTTTTTCACAATGCTGTAGCTACAGAGGTGAATGTGACTTGATATAAAGGATCAGGGTCAGAATAAGTAAATACATTAGTCTGGGCACAGGTTCACTTTCACAGGTTCACCTAACTCCTAATCTAAGCATAATATTGATTACTAAACACTTACCAATTCCTTTTAAAGTAGCAATATACAGTAAGCAAATAATCGAAACGCTTAACGTAAAGGCCAGTGATGGCGAACCTTGGCACCCCAGATGTTTTGGAACTACATTTACCATGATACACAACTACACTGCAGAGTGCATGGACATCATGGGAAATGTAGTTCCAAAACATCTGGGGTGCCAAGGTTCACCATCACTGGTATAGGCACTGGCGCACAGCAGCCACAGTTTGGTGTATGTAACTAAGATGCTGAAGTGTGACAATCTGTGTTACAGGAATCATTGGTGTTGCCATCCTAGAAAACTTGGACAGCATTACATATATTTTACAGAAATCCATTATGCCAAAAGCCTTTTGTCACTTCTTGACCCATTTCTGGGGTAGTGAAGTTGAACCTATTTAGTTTCATTGGGAACAGCTCATGAGTCAGATAATGGGAGCTTTGTTCAGAGGCTTTTCTGACTAGTATTATACTTTGTGACATGTTCCTTTAAATAAAAACTATAATCAAAGAAACTATATCTGACATAGGTATATATTGAAGAATTCATTATTAAAGAGTATCAAAATAAGTGCATTGCACAAGATGAAGCCATTGACCAGATACAATTTAACCACTTTAGCCCCGGAAGATTTTACTGCTCAACGACCAGGCCACTTTTTTCAACTTGGCACTGCTCGAATTTAACTGACAATTGCGCGGTCATGCAATGCTGTACCCAAACGAAATTTACGTCCTTTTTGTCCCACAAACAGAGCTTTCTTTTTGTGGTATTTGATCACCTCTGCACTTTTTATTTTTTGCGATATTAATAAAGAAAGAGTGAAAATTTTGCAAAAAATTAACATTTTCTACTTTGACTGTTAAAAAATATCCAATATACTCAATTTATGTCATATATTTAGGCCAAAATGTATTTAGCAACATGTATTTGACAAAAAAAAAAATTCTCAATGAGCGTATTTTTATCCACTTTAAGACCGGAAGATTTTACCCCCTTCCTGACCAGGCCATATTTTGCGATTCGGCACTGCATTATTTAAACGGACAACTGCGTGGTCGTGCGACGCTGTACCCAAATGAAATTTATGTCCCTTTTTTTCCCCACAAATAGAGTTTTCTTTTGGTGGTATTTTATCACCTGTGCAATTTTTAATTTTTGAAAAAAAGTGACAATTTTGAAAAAACAAAAAACAATATTTTTCACATTCTGATATATAACATTCCCAAAATAAAAAAAAAATTAAAAATCAAAATTTTTTAACATTTTAGGCCAATTTGTTTTCTGCTACATATTTTTGTTTAAAAAAAAAAATAGCAATACGCGTATTTTGATTGGTTGGCGCAAACGTTTTCTCATTTACTAACTACGGGAAAGATTTATGTCATTTTTATTGTTTTTTTTTTTTTAATAGTAATGGCGGCGATCTGTGATTTTTTTGCGTGGCATTGTGTCAGACAGATCGGACCCCTAACTGTCATTTTTTACACTTTTGGGGGGACCAGTGACATTACTACAGTAATCAGTGCTATAAATATGCACTGTTACTGTAATAATGACACTAGCAGAGAAGGGGTTAACACTGTTGGTGATCAAGGGGTTAAATGTATGCCTCATGCTTACTGACGTGTGTGGGGGGGAGGGGGTTATGTGACACAGACAGAGATCGCAGGTTCAGCTATGCTGAATCCTGTGATCTCTCCCTGCCTGTCACAGAGAAGATCCGCCTGCTTTGTTTACACCAGCAGGCGGGTCTTCTCACACTTTCCCCGACAATCGGGGAAGAGAGGTGGCAATCGCCGCCTCTCCTCCTCTTGCCTGACTCCCGCTGTGTCTAAGCACAGCGGCAGCGAGCCTCCAGCAGTGCACGCGCGCCGCCGAGACCACTAGGAGTCCAGAGACGTAGGTCTACGTCGCTGGACCCAGGGGAGCTGCTGTGCTGCAGTAGCAGCACAGTGAGCGATCCTAAAGTGGTTAAAGTAGTTGTAAACCTCAGACATAAAATATGAACAAAGCATATCCCTTTATAGTGTGTACTTGTCTCAGTCTAGAGCACTAAATGTAATTTATGTCCGCTGCTTCGTTCCTCTGCTATCAGCATGAATCACTTCTGACAAATTTTCCTGACACCAAGAGAAAAATGGTGACAGAGGAGTGAGTTTCAGCAGAGTGACAGCCTCATCTCTGTTCCTGTGAGCTGTGTGAAGGGGGGTGTCTCTTCCCTCCATTCAGCTCTCAGAAATCTCCTCACTGAGCTCTGCAGAGTGTAATTTCAGCTCTGCATCCCTTTTTTCTGAACTCTCAGACAAGCTTTATACATGTACTTTGAACGGATGTAGAGAAGAGAAGACTGCAGATAGACCAGTACAACTTATGGATTTGTTTAATCTCTGTGTATCACCTGAGGTCAGTCACTTCACTAAGTATATGTAAGGGTTTACAACCACTTTAACTGTATTTAGTATCTGCACAAACTGTTTATAAAGGAAATAATATGCCCTGACTGCAGTTGTACTTCACCTGTATTAAGAATTAATTATCAGTTGTCTTTCTCCTACTTGATGCAGTCATACATATGTGTGTACTCACCTATAAATCTATATAGAAATCTTGAATTTTCTTGGTAAATAAATGTTCTCCTAATATTTTAGGTTGTTTACAACTTTGAGCGGCTCTTCCGCTATGTTCCAGGACCTTCTCAGCGAGGGATGCGATATTTACATGAGATCAAAGCATTTGTTCATGAGATGGTGGAAGACAGTCTAAAGACCCTTGACCCTCAATCCCCCCGCCACTTTATTGACTGTTTTCTGAAGAAGATACAACAGGTAATAGAGGCATGCATCAAAATGTTCACAAAAATTCCTCTAATGATAACACTTCCCAGTGTAGCAAAATGAAAATATGATGTGTGTTCTCATGTTCGCCCTTCACCACTATTTATTCATCAAAAAAAAAAATGGCCACCGATCTGGAGCTTAGAAATGGTGGCGTGACGTCAGCACATAAGGCCCCACCCAACGCGTTTCATGCACACGAACGTCTTCAGGGGATATGCCTCCTTACGCCACTGCTTTCAAGCTCTGGATCGGCTGCCATTACTTTAAGTCCAGACATGTTTTGCTTTGTTTGGTGTACACCACATGGATTATTTGTATTTCAATTGAGAAATCTCTAAAATAAATACTTCACTATATATTTTTTATATATTTTTCTTTATCTTTCTATATTTCTTTTTCTTCTTTTTCTTTTTCTTTTCCTTCTCCTTTCCTTTCCTATTCCTTCTGCTCCCCTTTAAATCACTCAGTAGACTGGCTAATAGATACTCCATTAGAACAGGTATATTATCAACAGTGCTTGCAAAGAATGTATTATAAATATTGGATGTTTTAAAGTGTATGTAAACCCCAAACAATACACTTCTCGTATTTGCAGTCAAAGCTCTACCACTAAGCTATACCCCCTTGGATTTAGATACACTTTAAAGATTACCTGAAATTAAGAGTTTTATTAACTAATATCACTGTATTTTCTTGCAGGATAAGGGGATACCAGACACAGAATTTCATACGGAGAATCTTGTGGCTTCAACAATAAACCTTTTCACCGCTGGGACAGAAACTGTCAGCACAACTCTTCGCTACGGCTTTCTCATCCTGTTGAAATATCCAGAAATTCAAGGTAGAAATTCAGAATTTAAAAAATCTCAATGCATACTTGACCCTAAATTTACCAAACATAAAATAGTTGACCTTCTACTTGTTCTGGCAATGTCATTCTTTACTTCAATTCACATTTCTTCAATTCACATTTGGCAATTTTCCAGTTTCCTAACATCCTATCCTAGGGTGACAACATTCCCTGAAGAATACAATTAGTCAGGGGTAGTTTTGGTGATTGCCCAATCCAGGGAACCTGGGAGGCCACCAGACTATTACCCTGCAAAGTTTGGGATTTTCAAGATCGTGCCATATATGGGTTTTTTTAATATGTATGTCTATGCACTTTAATAAAGATGTTTACATTTTTCATGTAGTTCTTTATATGTTTACAGACCATATCATAGCCCTTGAAAATCCCAAACTTTGCAGGGTAATAGTCTGGTGGCCTCCCAGGTTCCCTGAATTGGGCAATCACCAAAACTACCCCTGACTCATTTTATTTCTCAGTACGCACAGGGATGTGGGTATGATTGGCTGTCTTTTTGAGCCAACATTTCTATTCAATTTTAACATTCCCTGAAGGTCACCAAGACAGTAGCAGTGTAGTTACCTTGGAGTGAACTGTAGTCATTTAAGTTCATTACATCTCTCTCTGAAAATGCAAACAAACTATAGACTTGTTTTAAAGAACTACAGATACATTCAAGCAACAGTCAATCTTTATTTTTGAAGCACACATGATAGGATCACCCTTACATGCAGCTTTTGTTAAATATGAGTGGGGAGGGCTCAATGAGAAACATCAACAATCTACCATGTCTATAGCTACATTTACTATTACTTGGAATTACTCTTACTTGATGAAATGACTCTAACATGTATTTTCAGTTAAGGTCCAGAAGGAGATTGATCAAGTAATAGGTCAACGTTATCCGTCGGCTGAGGACCGAACCAAGATGCCTTTCACTGAGGCCGTAATCCAAGAGATCCAACGATTTAGTGATATTGTCCCAACTGGACTGCCACGCTGCACAACAGAGGATGTATCACTCCGGGGCTATGTAATACCAAAGGTAATGAGTTTAGGATACTGCACCTGGAAAGGGCAGTTAAATAAATGCAATAGGCAAAACAAAGAATGCACCAATAAAAACATAAATAGTTATTTACCTGCATCTACTTTTGATGGACACACAATTAGGAAGAAAAAATTGTTCTAAAAATGTTGAGGCCTAAAGAAGCAAATCAAGCCCGACAAAGACAAGGCTAATTACCAGCAGGAGGAAGGAGGTTCTGGTTCCCCTATATAGATCTTTAGTTAGACCTTGGAATACTGTGTCCAGTTCTGGAGACTTCACTTACAAAATTATAATTGATAAGAGAGAGTGAATCCAGAGATGAGCAACAAATTGGTGAAAGCTCTTAGAGATAAAACATGCCAGGAGGGACTTCAGGAACCTATTATGAACATTCTGAAGGAAAGAAAGGAAAGGGAAGACATGACTGAAACCTTTAAATACATTAGAGTGGAAAAAACAGACAATAGTGGACAGGCAGAATTTTTAATGCCGAAGAGACGTATGTCTCTTCAGCATTAAATTTCCCTTGCTTGGCTGTCCACACAATAGACTGCATGCTGCACATGCATGCAGAAGAGCACCATAAATTCCGGTTAAAGTCCAGTTAATTCCTATTGATCACAACAGTATCACAGGTATCCAGGACATTTCTGGAGGCTTAACTAATCACCCTTTAATAGAGTTGCAGGACCATGACCTGAACAAGATTTTAAATACATGCACACAAAGTCAATTCATACTTCAACAAGAACTGATAAGAGGAATCAGTGAAGCCCCTAAAATGCACTAGCTACGTGTTGTAACTTGTAGTTAATAAAAATTACCTTGACTTTCAGCTAGGTTTACGGTGCTCTCACCTCTCTAATGTATTTATTACTGATGTTCTGAGGATTTATTACAGAATGGAGAGTGCTTACGAAGGGTGGTAACAGAGTGGTGATGTGTGCTGGTTGCCCAAAGAGTAGTCAGGTGGTGGGGTGCAGATTCCCAACTCTGATACTATGCAGTCATTTAAAAAGATGGGAGTAAGTGAATCACAAGACTGTGTGCATTACCTTATAAACATTTGACAGTAAGACACTTTCTATATGTGTAATACATATGTGCCCTTTAGGATCACAATATTCCAACATCACTTTTTTCTCTTAATATATCCCAGGGCACAGATGTGTTCCCGTTACTTACCTCCATATTGAAGGATCCCACAAAGTTTCCAGATCCACAAGTGTTCTCCCCAGCCAGGTTTCTAGACGATAACGGAGTCCTAGAGAAGAAACCAGCTTTGCTGCCTTTTTCTGCTGGTAAGAAGCATTTTG
This sequence comes from Pelophylax lessonae, assembly GCF_965119305.1. Classification (NCBI taxonomy): domain Eukaryota; kingdom Metazoa; phylum Chordata; class Amphibia; order Anura; family Ranidae; genus Pelophylax; species Pelophylax lessonae. The sequence goes on from NC_138774.1 coordinate 71,096,147, forward strand.
TGTTGTGTAAGCAACTACTTGAAACAGACCTATCACATCCTGTCCGAAGAACACCCTCAGGTGCCTATACTTAACATCATTAAGATACCTGCCACTGCCTCTCCAAAATCACCAGTGATCTTCAGCATTTGTGACTAGTATTGCCAGAACTTGCACAGTGACAATACTGAAACATGGGCTCTCTATCATTGGGAGGCAGGTGACACATGTTTTCTCTTTCAGTACAGGGTTTTTTAGAAATGGTGGGATAGATAAGTATAGGCAGCGAAGGTTGAAAGCGGGAAGGTTTTTTGTTACCGATAGGCCAGACTATTGGATTATTTTAAACATAATCTTAAATTGATACTTCACCTATATTAAAAAAAAAAAATTTATATTTTCAAATATTATAATAAAGGAGCCATGTGCTGTTATCTACTTGTATTCTCTTCCTGTCAAAGTAGAAATGTCAGCCTGCCTGAGCTCTGGGCTGAAAACTGATATGACTGTGCCCGGGCTGCAGGAGAATAATAAAATTGCCAATAAAAAACCTTTTCGTTTTCTTCCATCCAATCCAGTCCCGAAATCCCCCCTTTTAATGGTAGTTTTGTAAGTATCTGTTATCAGCATTGAGCTTAGGAAGGAGATGGGAAAGTCATATAGCCTGATACTCAGTTAGACACTGTTGCTCTGACTGGTAGAGAAAACAAGAAAAGAAAAAGTATTCCCTAAGAGGTAAGGCTTTATTCTCATAACAATTTCAAAGTCAACCTAAATTATTACATATTCTCTTTTCCGACTGGTTCTCTTTAAACTGCCTGTTAAAATTGACTATTTTGGACATCACCTGAAAACTATTTTTTAATGTTTTAATACATAAAGTCAAACCTTTGTGGTTGTTTTTTTGTCATCTGTGTCCCAGTAAGAGGATTTTATTTGTCTTTGTCTTGTCCCGTGGACACAACTGGAAGTGAGAGGAAATTTATATGACGTAAAGGGAAACCCCTCTTAGATATTTGTCCCACTCTGATGCTAGTGTTACCATTGGATGATTTCTCCACTATTTCCGTTTTGTTGACAACTCGAAATTAGGGCTTTTATTTTACTTTTACTCCTAATAATAATGGTCATCGTGAAAAATTAAGAGGGTGCCTATCCGCAGCGGTAGTAAAGACAGCAACGAAAAAAACCTAATAGTGGCTCTAACTTTTCGCCACCCTATCCAAAAGATGGTTTTACATTCACTGTAAATATATTTTATTGTACTGTTCAACACCCTAATATAATATCTTCTACACCTACAGGGAGGCGGATGTGCCCAGGGGAAAGCCTGGCCCGCATGGAGCTTTTTCTTTTCCTCACCTCCCTCCTACAAAGGTTCACCTTGAACTCCCCGGTACCTCGAGAAGACCTGAACTTGGCCCCTGAAGTCAGCAGTGCTGGACACTTTCCACGCTTCTACAAAATGTCTGCCCTTCTCCGCACTAGCACAAAATAGTCTTGATTTAATTTGTTGTACATCCCCATTGTAAATTACATTCTACTTTCTATTTTCCTTTTATACTGTTGTAGCAAAATAAAAACATATTTTGTAAGCACTTATGACCCCATTGTAATGATTTAAAAAATTACTTTAACAACTTAAGCCCCGGAGGATTTGGCTGCTCAAAGACCAGGGCCTATTTTGCGATTCGGCACTGCGTGACTTTAACAGACAATTGCCCGGTCGTGCGACGCTGTATCCAAATGAAATTGAAGTTTTTTTTTTCCCACAAACAGGGCTTTCTTTTGGTGGTATTTGATCACCTGTGTGATTTTTATTTTTTGCGTTATAAACAAAAAAAGAGCGTGAATTTTGAAAAATTAACAATATTTTTCAAATTTTATTATATGAAATTCCCCCCCCCCCCCCCCAAAAAAAATGTAAAAATCAAAATTTTTTAACATTTTAGGCCAATTTATTTTCTGCTACATATTTTTGGTAAAAAAATTCACAATAAGCGGATTTTGATTGGTTTGCGCAAAAGTTTAATGCGTTTACTAACTAAGGGAAAGATTTATGTCATTTATATTGTTTTTTTTTTTTTTAACTAGTAATGGCGGCGATCTGCGATTTTTTTTTTTTTTTTTGCGGGACTGCAACATCGTGGCGGACAGATCGGACCCTTGACTGACATTTTTGACACTTTTGGGGGTACCAGTGACATTACTACAGTAATCAGTGCTATACATATGCACTGTTACTGTCAAAATGACACTGGTAGGGAAGGGGTTAACTTTATTAGAGATCCAGGGGTTAAGTGTGTCCCTAGGAGCGTGCTTCTAACTGTCAAGGGGCGTGGCTTTTGATGTAACCACAGAGACATACGATCCTACATAGCAGGATCGTATAGTCTCTGCAGTTACACCAGGGAGAATGACAGTCGGCTTTGTTTACATTAGCCACCTGCCTTTCTCCCTGTCTTCCAGGTCTTTTGCCTGCGGGTGAGGGAAGCTAAAGCTAAGGAAGAGTTCTGATTAGATAGTTGCCCGTCTGGGCTTAAAGGTCCACAACTGCCTGTGAGAGAGGTCCAAAATGTCCTAACCTGGTCTGTGGCAGATGCTGAAGATACTTAACCACTTCTGGGCCGGAAGGTTTTACCCCCTTAATGACCAGGCCATTTTTTTGCGATACGGCACTGCATTACTTTAACTGACAATTGCGCGATTGTGCGATGCTGTACCCAAAGAAAATTGATGTCCTTTTTTCCTGCAAATAGAGCTTTCTTTTGATGGTATTTAATTTTTTGCACTATAAATGAAAAAAGAGCAACAATTCTGAAAAAAAAAAAAAACAATATTTTTTACTTTCTGCTGTAAAACATTCCCAATAAAAAAAATGTAAAAATCAAATGATTTTCATCATTTTAGCCCAATATGTAGTCTGCTACATATTTTTGGTAAAACAAAATCCCAATAAGCGTATTTTGATTGGTTTGCACAAAAGTTATCGAGTTTACAAACTAGGGGAAAGATTTATGTCATTTTTATTTTATTTTTTTTTACTAATAATGGTGGCGATCAGCGATTTTTAGCTGGATTATGCGGACAGAACGGACACATAACTGACATTTTTGACACTTTTAAGGGCACCAGTGACATTTCTACAGTAATCAGTGCTAGAAATATGTACTGGTACTGTACTAATGACACTGACAGGGAGTGGGCTAACACCAGGGGCGATCAAAGGATTAAATGTATCCCTAGGGCGTGCTTTCTGACTGTGTGGGGGATGCTCTCTCTGGATGAACACAGAGACCTGTATTCCTAAATAGGAGGAACACAGGATCTCTTTGTTCATCACTGACAGAACAGCAGTCTGCCATGTTTACATCGGGAATCGATCGCATCCGCCGGACCCACTGATTCACTACCCCTGTGGCCAATCGGCATGTGCGTGTGCCCCCACTAGCTGTCTTACGAAGTGACGTACAGAGACATTGTTTCGTTGGACAGACCTGACCTGCCGTATAAGTATGGCGGCTGGTCAGCAAGTGGTTAAGGTAGCTACCTATTTGGACCTACAGAGCTCACACTAGCCTTTGGCAGAGGCATAAAGATTCTATATTAGATTGTGAAAGACTTTAGAATACTGCAAAGAAACATAAAAGAATAATGGCAGGTTTCTCTCTAGTTTTGCATTTGGCTACGGTCAGTGTCACTACTGGTAGCATGAGGCGATACCTGGACCCTATAGAGGTTGCACAGCCAGTCCAAATCCTCCAGGATGGTACATCAATACGTGCCATTGCCATAGGGTTTACTGTGTCTCCCAGCAGTCTTAAGAGCATGACAGGCAGTTACTTTAGGAGAGCTGGACAGGGCTGTAAAAGGTCCTTAACCCATCAACCAGTATCTGCTACTTTGCGCAAGGAGGAACAGGAAGAGCACTGCAAGAGCCCTACAAAATGACCTCCAGCAGGCCACTGGTGTAAATGTCTCTGACCAAACAATCAGAAACAGACTTCATGAGAGTGGTCTGAGGGCCCGACATCCTCTGGTGGGCCTTGTGCTCACTGCCCGGCACTGTGGAATTCAATTGGCATTTACCATTGGACACCAGAATTGGCAGGTCCGCCACTGGCACCCTGCGCTTTTCACAGATGAGAGCAGGTTCACCCTGAGCACATGTGACAGATGTGAAAGGGTCTAGAGAAGCCGTGGAGAACGTTATTCTGTATATAACATTGTTCAGCATGACCTGTTTGGTGCTGGGGAGGTATATCCATGGAGGGACGCACAGACCTCTACAGGCTAGACAAGGGCACCCTGATGCCATTAGGTATTGGGATGAAATCCTTGAATCCATTGTCAGACCATATGCTAGTACAGTGGGTCCTGGGTTCCTCCTGGTGCACGAAAATGCCTGGCCTCATATGGTGAGGGTATGCAGCCAGTTCCTGGAGGATGAAGGAATTCATACCATTGAATGGCTCCCATGCTCGCCTGACCTAAATCCAATAGAACACCTCTGGGACATTATGTTTCAGTCCATCTGACGCCGCCAGGTTGCACCTCAGTCTGTTCAGGAGCTCATTGATGCCCTGGTCATGATCTGGGAGGAAATACCAGAGGAAACCATCCGTTGCCTCATAAGGAGCACGTCCTAACATTGTCAGGCATGCAAGCAAGCACATAGGGGCCATACCAACTACTGAGTACCATTTTAAGTTACTGCAATGAAATTTTAATAAAATGGACTAGCCTGCTGCATCATTTTTTCACTTTGAATTTTGGGGTGTCTTTGAATTCAGCTCTCTAAAGGTTGATATGTTATTGATGTGTTCCATCAAATTGTTGTTGATCAGTGTATATACAGTATATATATAGTATATTTGAAAATTGATCAATCCCGATGTACTGACGGCCTATCTCATTTCTTGAGGCCACAAAATTCCAGGACAGTACAAATATCCACCAAATGACCCCTTTTTGGAAAGTAGACAGTCTAAGGTATTTCGTAAGAGACATGGCAAGTTTTTTTAAAGTTGTAATTGTTTGGTCACAAATTTTTTGGAAAATGAAGAATTAAAAAAAAAAAAAAATTCACATTTTTTTTAACATATTGTCTTTAGTGCAGTACAGCACAGCATCACTAAATGACTGGTGGATCAGGGATACTTGCAAGCAGGCTGAAAATAGCCAGTTTGGTGCTGTCCCAGCCGGGAGTGTGGAAGTTAATGCTTTCCTGGTTCTTTGTTTTTTTTTTGGCAGTTTTTCTCTGGGTCACTCATCCTGTGATATAAAAGAGGTACAGAGGTCCAGAGCAAAAAGATAGGAAATGAGGGATGAGTGATGAGTGCTGGTGATGGAGGAGTGAGGAGCAAAAGAATGTTGCTCACAACTACCAGGATGTAAATTCATTAGAACTTGGGGTTTGCCCCAAAGACACCAGCTGCTGGAGAATGCCAATGATGGATTCTATTTTACATGGGTTATACCTTTACAGGTATGCCAGGGCAGCACACAGCCTTAGTTAGGATTAGGGATTTGGGGAAGAATAATGTTTCCGAATGTTGGACTTTGTAATGCCTTTTGCACTTTTTCAAGTTAAGTTTTGAATTCTTATTCCCACCTGTTCTGAAGTTTAAAGGGGTGCAATGTAAGCAATGTTACACAAAGTTACTTGGGTTATGAATACAGCTTTGCGAGAGTTACCACAGTGTGGAATACAAGCAAGTGGTTACCTTGGGTAATGAAAGTTTAACAAGCCGTCTGTCCTTAGGTGTGTGCCTGAGATAGGTAGGATAGGCTCTTGCAGGAGAGAGATGTTGTCTGGACTTTTTTCCCGAGCAGTCTGTCTCCCACAGCATCGGGAGCAGGCTCACGCTGCAGAGGTTCCCAAGCCTATGCTCGGGTATGGAAAGTTAAGGGACCTGTATGCATGGAGTACACGCTATGTGCACATTGGGACCCCATACTGTTACTGGGAGTGAGGTAGCTGTGACACACTGGACAGGAGGATATGAACAAGGCTTAGTGTGTCCCTCCTAAATGCAAATTATGGAGAAGGTGTACATTGTCACGGGGATCTGAGGGTTAACTGGAGAACCGTTGCAGTCTGTGGATACTGGTGCATTGGGACTATCCATGTGTCCGGCCACCTAATCTACATGTGGGGCGCCGGTCGCATGGAGTTCAGTGGGGCTTTTTTTTTTTTAACCATGTGATTAGAGCCAGAGGCTTCAGTAGGCTTAAAAAAGGGTGGGCTCGGGGCGCAGAGAGTTGTGTGACAATAGCGAATGAATATTCGCTATTGTCACGCGGATCCTCCACCTGGCCAATCAGGAAGTTTCCTGAGACCAGTTTCCTGATTGACCGAAAGGAGTAGCCATGGCATTGGGCATGGAGGAGGAGGGAGGAGACGCAGAAGACTGAGGGGGAAGAAGCCAAAGCCGCTGTTTGCTGCTGCACATGTCCAGATGTCCAGGCAGGGTGAGTGACCTGGGGGGGGGGTACTGCTGTGGTGAGTAAGCCAGGGGGGGAGGGCCGGGGTCAGGGTCCTGCTGTGGTGAGTAAGCCGGGGGGGCAGGGTTGGGGATCCTGTGGTCCTGGGGCGGTATGGTGTGCGGCCTGGTATGTTCTGGGGGGGTGTATGGTGGGGTCCGTCAACCACCCCCCCCCCCCCGGCTCATGGAGCACCAACCTCCACTGGTTTCAGTGTAAGAGTACATAGTGTACGCTCATCTCTAGCAGCATAGGCCTTAAGGTTGAGTATTTCCCTACAGGGTCCTGCTGTGGTGAGTAAGCCGGGGGGGGGGGGGGGCAGGGTTGGGGATCCTGTGGTCCTGGGACGGTATGGTGTGCGGCCTGGTATGTTCTGGGGGGGTGTATGGTGGGGTCCGTCAACCACCCCCCCCCCCGGCTCATGGAGCACCAACCTCCACTGGTTTCAGTGTAAGAGTACATAGTGTACGCTCATCTCTAGCAGCATAGGCCTTAAGGTTGAGTTTTTCCCTACAGCAGCCTCAACCTTGTCCCAGGGCATTAATGGAAATGGCACAACAGTAAAGGTACCCCATGTGTAGTAAAGTGATCCTGTTACAGGTACCTAGCTTAGCCCAGAAGAACCCACCCTGGGGTAGGCCACACATGTGACCTGCGCTTGACGTTTAACGAAGAGGGAAACATGGAGGACATGATAAACAACTACCACCTTACCTTTACATACTGACTGGTGACAGTATGTAAAAAACAAAAACAAAACTATAAATAATGTTTTAATTAAATGTTTTAAACATTTTTTTTTCTTTTTTTTAACATATTTGTACATACTGTCATCAGAGTAGTTAAAGGAGTTGTAAAGGCAGAAGATATATTATCTTAATGCATTCTATGCATTAAAATAAAAAGCCTTCTATGAGTAGCAGCTGCCCCAGCACTCCCTAATACTTATCTGTGCCCCATCTCTGTCCAGCGATATCCACGAGTCCCTTGGCTGTCCAGGACTCTCTTTCCTGGTTGGCTGAGACACAGCAGCAGCGCCATAGGCTCCCGCAGCTGTCAAAGTCAGTTAGTAAATCAGGAGAGAGAGGGGGTGGGGCCAAACAGCAGCTCCATGTCTGAATGGACACATGTAGCCGCAGCTCGGCTTGGGTGCCCCCATAGCTGTTTGGGGGCACTCAACAGGAGGGATGGGGAAAGGCTAGGAGCAGCGAAGAGGGACCCAGGAAGAGGAGGATTGGGGCTGCTCTGTGCAAAACCAACTGCACAGAGAAGGTAAGTATAACACAGAGGCGTAACTAGAACCTTCAGGGCCCTGATGCAAGAAACCATGAAGGGCCCCCCAGACCCCTGGCCGGGGCCCTTACCTTCAAGCCCAGGGCTCTTCCCACTAATCCTGGGGCTCTTTACACTCGTTGCATGGCCTTTTATTACGGTCCCGCAGCAGGATTCTTTCACAAGTTCTGCAGTGGGCCCCCTTCCTGCAATCTTGGGGCCTCCCCACAGTGGTGCAATGCCAGGGTCCGGTTGCAAGTGTGACCTTTGCGATCCTGGAAGTTCACCCACTGGTTTGCTACCGGGCCCCCTGGAGCATGGGGCCCAGTAGCGATTGCAACCCCTGCAACCCCTGTAGTTACGCCCCTGGTATAACATGTTTGTTATTCAAACATGGGGTGGGGGGGGGGGTAACCGATCAATGATTTTTTTTTTGCACTATTATTGCTTATAACAGTGATGATCAGTTATAAGCAATAGTTGTAACTGTCATGCATGGCTTTCATTCATGACAGCTTGCTTACTACTGTGATGCTGTGATTGGCTACAGCTAATCACATGGCATAGGGTGCCAGGAACCATGTGATAGCTGTGGGCCAATCACAAAAACGCAATAGTTAGCAAGCTGTCATGAATGGAAGCAACTCATGTATGTTTTCCTTACATATAATGATGTGATCACTATGATCGGTCATAGCGATCACATGATACCCTGGCCACTCACAGCAGCCGGGTCCTCCTGAGCACTGTAATCCGCTATACTGCTGCATGCCCCAGGGGGCGTGCCAGTACGCATGTGCTGAGCAACGTACCAGTATGTCACTTAGCCTGCAGCTGCTGCCAACTCACAGTAAATGTACTGTGGCTGGGTGGCAAGTGGTAAACTTACACATGTTCTTGTTTTTTTGCTTTGTTTTGTTTTTTGTTGTTAACTTTTTTTTGTCAGAGTATAGAGCAATGTTTGTTGTAAGCATGTTTAAATCTACATATTGTTGACTGACTCACTACATCTGCTGGAAGTTTATTTCAAGCATCAACTACCTTGGAAGAAACTACTAAGCATAGGGAATTTTTTATGCTATTTTTGATTATCCTGTACCCCTTACCCTCTCTCCCTAGACGTCTAGGCCACTACATTAGTGAAAAGAAGATGGGAGGCTGAAAAGTCTTTTTTATCACTCGCCATTGGTGGGTTAGTGAGTGTCTGGGTGCAGATAGGAGGCAGGTCACCAGCAGGGACAGTAGAAGAGCTCCAAAAATCCAGCAGCTCTCAAAGGGGTGATTGCTCTCTCTGTCTCATATATATACACATTGTTAGAATATGACCATCCACTGATCACCATTGGAATTAGTGTTGGATTTTATCAGCAGGTCGGGACTAGACCAAAGTCCAAATGCTACTGCTTAACTGCAGCATAGAAATGTGAAATGTGTGCCCTTACTATGCGAACAGAGGATTTTGGATTACAGTATTGGCCTGGAACAGAATACCAAATCCTTGGACAGGTATAAACACACATCATACACTATATTACCAAAAGTATTGGGGGTGCCTGCCTTTACATGCACATGGACTTTAATGGCATCCCAGTCTTAGTCCGTAGGGTTCATTATAGAGTTGACCCACCCTTTCCAGCTATAACAGCTTCAACTCTTCTGGGAAGGCTATCCACAAGGTTTAGGAGTGTGTCTATGGGAATGTTTGACCATTCTTCTAGAAGCACATTAGTGAGGTCAGGCACTGATGTGGACGAGAAGGCCTGGTTTGCAGTCTCCGCTCAAATTCATCACAAAAGTGTTCCATCAGGTTGAGGTAAGGCCAGTCAAGTTCCTCCACTCCAAATTCACTCATCCATGTCTTTATCGACCTTGCTTTGTGCACTGGTCAAAATTATTTGGTGGAGGGGGGATTACGGTGTGGGGTGTCAGGGGTTGGGCTTGGCCCCTTAGTTCCAGTGAAGGGAACTCCTAAGGCGTCAGCATACCAAGACATTTTGGACAATTCCATGCTCTCAGCTTTATGGGAACAGTTTGGGGATGGCCCCTTCCTGTTCCAACATGACTGCACACCAGTGCACAAAGCAAGGTCCATAAAGACATGGATGAGTGAGTTTGGGGTGGAGGAACTTGACTGATATCAACCCGATAGAACACCTTTGGGATGAATTAGGGCACAGGCCTTCTCCTCCACATCAGTGCCTGACCTCACAAATGCATTCTTATATAAACTCCTAAACCTTGTGGATAGCCTTCCCAGGAGAGTTGAAGCTGTTGTAGCTGCAAACGGTGGGTCAACTCAATATTGAACCTTATGGACCAAGACTGAAATGCCAATAAAGTTACTGTGCGTGTAAAGACAGGCATCCCAATACTTTTGATAATATAGTGTATATAGATTTTTAACAGTGTTCTTTTCTGCTGCCTGTTATTTGACATATATCAGGCTTTTTCAACCAAGGTCCTGTGGCTTAAAGTTACAACTCCGTCCTCTCAAATGTTCATTACAAAATTAAGTTTATTGAGCAAATATTGTTCTTAACAACAACATAGGCTTTTATAACTCCCATTGTAACACACATATTTATACAGTACTGTCAATTAAAAGATACATAAATATAAAACAGATCCTTTTCCCCACAATGGTTACATAATCACCTCAAAAACAAGTCATTGGGCATCACAAAACTTTCAAAAATCACAAGCTTCTCACTAATACACAATAGAGGTACAGTCTGCTGTTTACATAGCAAGCTCTGTTCTATAGAGAGGGCTATAGTAACATTAGATATATGCATGTGTGTAAAGGTGCATTTTTTTAAGTGTTAGGCAGGTGTGTTTCTATGCACTAACATGCCTTTACCGCGTTGACATATGTTTCCAATGGTTTTTTTATTTTAAAATTTGGAGTGGGTAGGGTGAAAGACCATCAGCCAGGGCTTGTCAATACCTGTTGCTAACACATCAATACTTGCTTTAAGCATTTTGATGCACTGCTATTAACACCTATGGGCCTCCCAGCAAACTAAAATGAAAATATGAATTGGGGGGCCCTTAGAAGTCAATGGCAGTCATAGCAGCGGCCTGCTGATAAGGGGGTATCACCAGCTCTCCTGTACGGGTCCTGGCCCCCATAAGTTCAACAGGGTGCCTGGGCGATTTTTGATGCAGGTAGTTCACTGGAGCAGCAGGGAGGGTGAAATTACTGAAACCGATTCCCCTGTGACACCCCTACCCCCACCCCCCACCCCCACAGTGCTGATGACCTCTCCTCTTCTCCTACCGGCTGTTTTTCAGCTGCTAAAAGAGAGTCATAGGAGGATCAGTAGTTCTGTAATTCCTTCCCCCCACTTCCATTACCCCCCTCATGACCCCCCCCCCCCTCTTCATGCACTTCCTGCAGCTCCAGCCCCCCTTTGTGCCCCCCCCACCCCCTCTGCAGCACTGCCAGCTTCTCCTACTCTCCCTCCTGCTGGGGGATATCAAGATAGAGAGCAGAGCATGGAGGGGGGGGGGGGGTAAACATCATGTTTACCAGCCCCTTAATTTCCTGAATGAACACACTAAGTGATCAGTGCCGATTGCTCCTGTGTTCATTCATAACTGAAGTATAGTAAAATATGTTTTCTATGCTTCAGCTTGTTAATGAACAGGATGTCTCTGTACAGAGTGCTTCATGTTCATTCATTCTTAAAAGATAAGTGCACCCTATGTAACATGTTACATGTTACACCGTTTTTTAAGGTGTAACATGTACCATGTTACAAACGGACAGCCCTCTGCTCCCCCCAGATCTGACAGCTAGCGGGATCTTCTCCCCCCTGCTAGCTGTTACAATTTGAAAAAAACTTGGCCAAGCGGGGCTCCGCCCACGCAGCCGCGTCAACTGTTGGCTTGTAGTTTTCAACTAACTACCAAAGCGCTGTGGAGCACTGTGGTAGTTCATTGAGTCTTCTTGTCTGATTGTATCTGCTTGCCTGTACGATGCACAGGCACCCAGACACACTGACAGATCTGCAGGAGATCTACATGGCACCAGCAATCTGCTGATCACTAGTGCAATTCTTTAGCACCTCTAGAAACAAAAATAATAAATGCACATTTTTTACCTGCACAAAAAATGTGCATTTATTATTTTTTGTTAAAAGGTGAATTTATCATTTAAGTACAGCTGATGCTGCATAGAAATTGATTGAGTATTCTATTTTTTTTTCTTCTACTTCTATTTTCTATTTTCTATTCTATTTTCTATCTTCTACTTCTATATAGAGTATTCTATATCCTCAATCTCTGTCTCAAAAGTGGGACATCAGTGGTCTGTTTAGACCCCTGATATTTCACCAAAGTTGAGCCTAACAACACCGCAGGGCTGTCAGGTAGGCGGTACGGGGCCCTATGATTTATAAGAGCAGCCCTGATTGCAGTGCATCAAAAAGCATATGACTAGTGATGGGCTCGGGCATGTTTGAATAGAGCCAACCAGGAAGCCCTCACTGCACACAGCCAATCATAGGCAGCGTGTGAATGTGCAGCTGCTGGTTGGGAAATGCCTCACTGCCTATGACTGGCAGTGTTTTGCGAAGGCTTCCTGGGTGGCTCGATACAAACATGCCTGAATTTGCAGTAATAAGAATATTAACCACTTTACCACCGGAGGATTTTGCTGTCCTACGTCCAGGCCACTTTTTGCGATTCGGCACTGTGTGACTTTAACTGACAATTGCGCGGTCATGCAACGCCGTACCCAAACGAAATTTACATCCTTTTTTTACCACAAACAGAGCTTTCTTTTGAGGGTATTTGATTACCTGTGCGATTCTCATTTTTTGTGATATTAATAAAAAAATGCGACAATTTTGAAAAAATAACAATATTTTTCTACTTTGACAGTTAAAAAATATCCAATATATTCAATTTTTGTCATATATTTAGGCCAAATGTATTTAGCTACATGTCTTTGACAAAAAAAATCTCAATGAGCATATTTTTAACCCCTTTAAGACCGGAAGATTTTACCCCATACCTGACCAGGCCATATTTTGCGATTCGGCACTGCGTTACTTTAACGGACAATTACGCAGTCGTGCGATGCTGTACCCAAATTAAATGTATGTCCTTTTTTCCCCACAAATAGAGATTTATTTTGGTGGTATTTGATCCCCTGTGTGATTTTTACTTTTATGCGCTATAAACAAAAAAAGGAGCAACAATTTTTAAAAAAACAACAATATTTTTCACATTTTAATATATGAATTCCCCCCCAAAAAAAAAAAGTAAAAATCAAATTTTTTTAACATTTTAGGCCAATTTGTTTTCTGCTACATATTTATGGTAAAAAAAAATCGCAATAAGCGTGTTTTGATTGGTTTGCGCAAAAGTTATCACAGCTACTGACTACGGGATAATTATGTCATATTTATTGTAGTAATGGCAGCGATCTGCGATTTTTTTTTTTTTGCGGGACTGGGCATTGCGGCGGACAGATCGGACCCTTGACTGACATTTCTGACACTTTTGGGGGTACCAGTGACATTACTACAGTAATCAGTGCTATAAATATGCACTGTTACTGTAAAAATTACACTGGCAGGGAAGGGGTTAACTTTATTGGAGAGGGAGGGGTTAATGTATGCCTGGTGCTTACTAACATGTGTGGGGGGAGGGGACTGTGTGACACAGGCACAGATCGCAGGTTCAGCTATGCTGAACCCTGCAATCTGTCACTGTTTGTCACTTAGGAGATCCGCCCGCTTTGTTTACACAAGCGGGCGGATCTCCACACTCGATCCCCGATGATCGGGGAAGAGCAGCGTTAATCACCGCCGCTCCTCCCCTGGCCCAACTCCAGCGTGTGTACAGCGGGAGCAAGCCTCCGGTGGCGCGCGTGCGCCGCCCACAAGGGGAGGAGTCCAGCGACGTAGGTCTACATCGCTGGACGATATCAAGCCACTTTGCCGCAGTACGGTTAACGTGACCGGTCGGCAAGTGGTTAAGACATTTGCAGTAATAAGAAGACTTGGCCAACGGTTGGGTACCCTATCCACTACGAATTCTAAATTGAAAATAACATTGGAAAAGCACATTAATAATGCATGTCAACGCATAAAGGAAATACGTTGAATGAAAAAGCAAATGTTTGACACCACAAAAAACAGACCTCTACACACATGCACAGATCTATATGAGCCATCAATATTTTCTGCTGCAATGATCAGGAACAGATGTGCAGATCAGAGTTTCACTCTGACTTTCTAATCAGAATGCTTGAACATATTGAAGCCAAAGAAAGAGTTTTAGATTTGATCTTTATGCCTTCTAGTGGGCCTTCTGCTAAGCTTCCACTAATACTAGTAAATGAATGATTTTCTTTTTTACTTCCTTTCTCTTTTATTAATAATCTCTATATTTTTTTTATTCTAAATTCATGTATTTTTGTAGCCCTGATGAAGGAGGATTTTTAGTCCCCAAGACACAATCGGCTGTCTTTTTCTGTCCTGTTGTCACTTGAGATACCAATAAAGGACTTTGAACTCTTGAGACAATTTTTGCTCCTTTTGGTATATCTCTGCATGCATTTTTCAATTTGGGTGAACCCCTACTTATCTTGGGGGTTCCACGCTTTGTGGAGAGCTGATGAATCCAAGCCACAAAAGATTCATTTGGAGAGTTTAAAGATATGGATCCATCACCTAACCTACACTACCTTTCAAACTAATATTTTTGAGCAGAATCACCCAAAATTAGTTCATTCCATGATCACTGGGAAATAACTTTTAGGCCACAACACAAAATGAAATTTTAGCTATATGTGAATGCTGGTGGGCTGAGACTACCCCTGGATTCTTTTATGTTTTGGATACTCTGATTGCGAGATCTCCTTGTCACTAATTCCTGACCACTTAGGAGTTTTGAGTGTTTTCCTCCATCTTTTCACCTTTTAAATCTAATAGGGAGTAGGAAACCCTCATAAGGGCCATTGCAAGTGTGAAAACTCAAGCGCAGAGGTGTCACCACTAGAGTTCCCCAGACATATATAAAAGGATAGGTGGTTTAAGGCTGGCCATACACTATACAATTTTCTTGTTCAACTTTCCTTTAGATTTACCAAAACCATGTAATATAGGGTCAAACCTAAACACTTTCAATTTGTATGCAGTCAGGCAGGCCCTTGCACTACATAGTTTAAGGTAAATCTAAAGGAAATTGAATAAGAAAATTGTATAGTGTATGGCCAGCCTAACTCTCCAGCTTCTACCAAAACCCGCAACATTCTGTCCTGGGGCCAATCCTGTTTAATTTATTCATAGATGATCTAGAGGAGGGGACATTTAGTACAATCTCAGTATTTGCGGATGATACTAAACTAAGCATGCCAATATCTTCTATGCAGGAGGTGGAAACCTTACAAGCGGACCTGAACAAAATAATGGGGTGGGCAACTACATGGCAGATGAGGTTTAATGTTGAAAAATGTAAAGTAATGCACTTGGGTGCCAGAAACCAGAAAGCAAGCTACTCACTGGGGGGGGGGGGGGGGACCTCTGGGTGAGTCTAGGATGGAGAAGGACCTGGGGGTACTGGTAGACAACAGGCTTGGCCAAGCCGCTGCAAGCAAAGCCAACAGAATACTGGGATGTATAAAAAAGGGGATTCACTCCAGAAATAAAGAGATTATTCTCCCTCTCTACAAGACTCTGGTCCGGCCACATCTGGAGTATGCTGTCCAGTTCTGGGCACCGGTCCTCAGGAAGGATGTGCTGAAACTGGAGAAAGTCCAGAGAAGGGCAACAAAAATAATTAGGGGAATGGAGGACATCAGCTATGAGGAAAGACTACAAGCACTGAACTTATTCTCTCTGGAGAAGAGACGATTGAAGGGGGATATGATATCAATGTACAAATACTGTACTGGTGACCCTAGCATAAGGAACAAACTATTCAGAGAAAGGGAATACAATAAGACACGTGGCCACTCACTAAAACTAGAGGAAAGGCAGTTTAACCTTAAAATACGTAAGGGGTTCTTCACTGTCATAGCAGTAAGGATGTGGAATTCTCTTCCACAAGCAGTGGTATCAGCAGGGAGCATCGATAGTTTCAAAAAACTATTAGATGGGCACCTTAAAGACCACAATATACAGGGGTATACAATGTACGGTTAACAGCAAACACACACACACATCATAGGTTGAACTGGATGGACAGATGTCTTTTTTCGACCTCACTAACTATGTAACATTAGTTCTAGTGGACTTTTTATTATAGGAATGTTTCTGACCTTGATTTTCCTGTAAGCTATTTGGCTGAATAGATCACTTGGAGATTTTCTAGAATACTTGAACATGTCTGCTATTTGCTCATTAACGCCAGGTGCATTAAGCTACATTGATCACCTAACAATGCTCAATGTTGTTGCATCCTTTGACCAATTGTTGTTTTTAGCATCATGTGCTCAGTGCTGATAGTTTTATAAAGTTTGGTACTGCTTGTAGTGGGTTTAGTTAAACCATTAGGATTGAAATTAAATTAGTGATTCAAATAGGTGTTAGGGGTACAGGTAGAGGGAAGGTGTTTTAGAGTTTAAGGGACATCTTTCAGGTTGGTTTAATCTTGAAAGAGATAGTTCTTTTAGAAAGGTTAATAACTTGCTTGCTTTGCACTAAAAAAAAATAATAATTAATCCACCAAGGAAAGTTCTTATGGTCTAGAACAAAATTTTACCTCTGTAAAAAAAACAAAAAAAAAAAATACACATTTTTCAGGGATGTGAAGCAGTTTTCCCACTGTCCTTGACCAATATCAGGATCCAAGAAGAGCAATGTAGTCTTACTTTGGGGGTTACAAACAGAAATATCTTTAAAAGGCAAATCCACCGAAATCAAAAGCATTGAAATCCTGGTCTATACCCTCAAAATCCACATCGTACTGGCCGCCCTCTGCATCTGCTGAGGGGTGATAACCTAACTCCCGAAAATCTGGAGAAGCGGGTTCAACAACACGGGCTCCATGACTTGAAGTGACCATGTATCCCAGGGTTGGTCCAGCTGCAGCTCCACCCATAAGCACACATGCCGTCTTCACACCCCAGTGCAGCTGGGAGCCATGGCGGAGGCAGTGAGGGGGGCACTTCTCTTTACAGTGAGCTGCTCTACCTGTAAGAAGCAACAGGAGTTAATGAGAGCTACTATAAAAAAAATACTCACAGTAAAGGTATCACCTACCTTCCTTCTCCTGAGTTTTATCCTTACTTTGGCTGGAAATTTCACTAAAACAGCATCTTCGGATGGGGGATGCAGTGTGGAGCATGCAGCTGGTTGGGGAGAGTGGAGGCTGGTACAGGCTCTAGAAGAAATTTTAGAGATTTGTCTTCTACAGAAAGACAATAACTAGTAAAAGTAGTAACTATTAATATGGTAAACTTTCTGGGAATGCTATTTTTATGTAACAAAAATGTAAACTGAAATTCCGCACCACTGCTAAGAGGTCAAGATACAACTTTATTATAAGTTAGGGGTACAATCCACAAAGTATTTTAGGGGGCCAAGAGCAACCCCTTTCATCAGGGCTAGAAAGAACATACGAATATGTACATAAAACTCTGTTATGAATACAGTCCTCTATGGGGTCATATTTGAAACCTAATAGTCTATAGTAATAGTCAATACGTTTTTTAATTTAAGTTTTGATTATGACCCAGTGGTGGGAATATTGTATTGATATCAGATTGTTATAGAGATCGTCTTATGTTCTTTCTAGTCCTGATGAAGGTGGCGCTCTAGGACCCCAAAATACGTTGGCTACGTTTTTGATTGTACCCCTGACTTTTAGTGGAATATTGTTGTATTTGGCCTCTTAGCAGTGGTGTGGCACTTCAATTTAAATTTTTGTTACATTACACTACAAGCCAAGGAAGTACACAGTGCCGTGACATCTGCTCATTTGTCTGAGGCTGACACTACGTTACAGTGTCAATGGTCTGATTTCACCTTAAATTGGGCCTTGCACTACAAACAAGGTATGTCCATTATTTGATGGGCCCCTCCTTAATGCCTAAATACTACATTAAAATTAAAAACTATGGGTATAAAATGTGGGTAATATACTCACCTTACCTCTGGCTTCTGTACTGCACCATTCTTCTGACAAGATTCTGGAGAATGCAGAGAAGCCCAAATCTCACCAAATGGAATTTTAACCAACTATGAATTGCTAAACAGATTGAATGATTCAAGGTAACCCACTTCTCCCATTAAAACAATTAAAACTGATAGCAGTGAGTTGCCTTGATACATTTTTTTAAATCTTTTAAAAGCTGATTCAAAATAGTTCTAAAAACTAAAGGTTTTTTATGTTCATGCATTCTATACATGAAGGTAAAAACCATCTCTGTGCAGCAGCCCCCCTAATACCTACCTGAGCCGCATCTCAATCCAGCGATGTGCCCGAGAGCCTCGGGACAGCGGCAGGAGCCATTGTCTCCCACTGCAGTCAATCACAGCTAGTGAGCCAATGAGAATGAGGGGCGGGGCCAAGCTGTGGCTCTGTGTGTGAATGGACAAGCAGAGAAGCGGCTCAGGAATGAGCCTGCTTGGATGCCCAAATTGCAAGCTGCTTGCTCTGGGGGCACACTGCAGGAGGGAGGGGCCAAGAGCGCTGAGGACCCGAAAAGAGGAAGATGTGGGCTGCTCTGTGCAAAACCACTGCACAGGGCAGGTGAGTATGACATGTTTGTTATTTAAAAAAAAAAAAAAGAAAGAAAGCCTTTACCATCACTTCAAAGTGATTAGGGGTCATTCACGTTATATGCGGGAACCTGCCTTATTCTACACAGATCAACACAGGCTCATTGCTAGGGCACAATTGTTTCCCATGCACCATGTTCACATCACAGCACTGCCTTAAGGTAGACTGTATGCTGCATTTTTCCGTAATGCACCACAGCTCACCTGAAGTCACCATCAGTCACTACACTGCGTTGAATGATATTTCAATTAAAATTAAAAAAACAACACAAGGCACCACCCATATACAATGGACTAGGGATCAACTGATTATTGGGGGGCCGATATGCACTTTCCCCGATATATCGGAATCGTCCCCTGAGGTTACTGATATTGCCGATATTTCAGGAAAGTGCTTGTACCGGAATGATGCCTGCAGCTAGAGGCATCACCCCGATACCGGCGTCCATAGCCGACTGTCGGCTGACTTGTAATGACAACAGATGCGGCTGAGAAGCTGCTCGGCTGTCATTACAAGGAGCAGGATGGGACGCCCCCCCAATTTCCCGCCACCTTCCGTGGCTCACCCGGGTCTCCCATCCCACTGGGAGACCCGGGAAACCAGCCTGCATGGCTGCCGATGACCCGATCAAAGCCGCATTCGGCTCTGATCGGGTTTCCATGTAAAAATCCGGAAGTGATTTCATGACATCACTTCCGGGTACTCTGCGCCAAATTCAAAAAAATGACAGCATTCAAAACAGCCAAACTTGACGTTTTAAATGCTTTTAAGTACAGAGGAGGGGTTTGGGGACTTTTAGACCTCCAGATCCCTCCACAAGAGTACCTGTCAAAAAAAAAAAAAATTTAATGTACGAAAATATCGGCCGATACTGATATGCAATGATCAAAATATCGGTATCGGCAATAAAAAAAATGATATCGGTCGATCACTACAATGGACACCAGTCTGCATAATAAAACAAGCTGTGGGACTGGGAGTGAATGAGGCCTTACAGTTATTGTAATTGTTGCCAAGATTAGGGGATTATGTATAAAAAGTGGACAAAATTCTATGTCCAAAGCAAGAAATGATCTTCCAACTGCCATTTCTCTAGTTCTGGTCTGCAAATGAACCAATGATTTTGAATATTTGCTATGGGCAGCAAGAAGTTTTTCTGCCAGATAGCTTTAAACCGCCCCAAAATTGTACAGATTTTTTACATTTTCCATTGGGGTTATGTTGTGGCAAAATAAATACTTAGCTGAGTTCTTTTACAGATAGTGTCTGCTACTCCTGGGAACTGCCACCCAACGTCACTGCCTATATCACCTTTCTATAAAACCAAGATGATTAAATGCCATATATTCGGGCAGAACATATTATTTACTCAGAGGACAAAGATACAATAATACACAGAAGCACAATTTACAAAGCGAAAACACCAGGATAAGCATACTTCTTTTTAAAAAAAGGACAGTTATTTTCAGCTCCAAAGCAAAGCCCAATAAGTTTTAAAAATGACATGGCTGAAAAATCCATGTAATACAGCATTGTTAATTGTGCCTACTGTATAATATAAAAATATATATTTTAAAGGTGGAAACAAAGTTATTCAGTATGGCAAAAATTTGGTTTTACTGACCTCTTTCACTTTCCGTAAGATATTTATCCATTTGCTACAAAAGAAACAGTAAAAGGATTAAAGTCATTATTATAAATCTATTAACAGAACTGTTATGTCATATACTAAGTACAATATTCTATAAATTCTGCTAACTTAATGCAGTGTTGGTGCAGGATAAGGATATAAACTGTATAAAGTCACATATATATAGGATACTGCATGTATAAAGTTGTATACAATAGGGAGTACATTTACTTATATGCATCCCTGATTTGCTAAACACAATTTTATCCTTACTGGTATTTTACATATATAGCTTGCCTAGTGTCTGACTTCAGTTTAACTCCTTTTATTAAAGTGCCAACGTTATTGTAACACATCCTACAGCCTAAATCAGCATTGGCGAATCCAAGGCACGCGTGCCATAGCTGGGACGCAGAGTCCTCTCTGTGGGCACACGCGCTATACTCAGAAGAAGAGTGCACGCTGACCAGCCATAGAACTATGTAGCGGGTGCCAGCTGCCGCACTTGGCCGCGCTCTCTAATTCCCCCCAGCACGGTGAACACTTACAGCAGCTGTGGGAGTGAGAAGTGCATCAGCGCTGTAAAAAGGGAAGAGGCAAGCACGGGCTGTCAGTGTATTTCCTCTGCTTGCCCCCTTCTTCTGTCAAGCATCAAAGGACTAAGCAGCACTTGCCGGTATCACCGCCCGCTCTGATTCCTCCTGCCTTCTCATTGGCTGCAGCTAGGGACCAATGAGAAGCCAGGACAAGTGCACCATGCGACATGTAGTCCCTAAAGACTATGGCTCCATTTTAATTACTTAAAGGAAAACTACATCCCCAGCATGCACTGTGAAAATAAGAGGAGGGAGAGCCTGGAGCCCGGGAAAAAAAGGGCTGAGGGAGAAGGGAGAGGAAGAGTGAGAGGAGTGTGGAGACAAGAGTAAGAGGAGGCTGGAGTGGTTCTGAATCAGAAGGGAGAGAGAGAACCCAAGCCACAACAGCCCCTGGAGTTGAACCAGCTAGAGAGGAGCGAGAGGACAATGCTGAGAGGACACGATTGAGAGTGAGGAGGGCAAAAAAGGAGAAGCTGATGCCAGGCACACCAACACTTGTTGCCAAAGCCAGGTGAGTGCTGAACTGACTGCAATCCCTCTTGGGGTGAGCGATGATCACCAGTGTTGGCACTTTGAAATAAATAAGTTGGTTTTGTGTTGCAGTTTGGGCACAAAAAGGTTCGCCATCACTGGCCTAAATGATCTGTTCCCCAGATCAGGACTGAGATATTGTGCCTGATAAATCAAAAATGTCAGCTGCACAGCAAATATGTAAAATATAAGGCAAACTTATTATAGGCACAGATTGCTTCAGATGAAGAAAAATTGCCTTTGCTTCCATTTTTAAGCTGATCTCCAAAGAGAGAATAAAACCCTTGTTTGCTCCACCCTGCATACCTAATCAATATTTTTTATTTGAAATATAAATCTATCTAAAAGCCCTAATTACTTGCTTAAAGTGGAGGTAAACTCCTTTTTTGAACTTGTACCTACAGGTAAGCTTATAATAAGGCTTACCTGTAGGTAAAGTAAATATCTCCTAAACTTGCAACTGTTTAGTAGATATTCATAAGCAATGCTGCTGATGACATCACCTGACCATGTGCTCTTAATGGACGGCATACTCGTGCTGTACATTCAGAGCTTCGTGCCGGAGGGCTCCCACGCTGACATGCGGGAGTAATGTCACTATGGCCCTGGCCATTCATACAGCCAGAGCCTGCGAACCCGTAAGGAAGTCCAGGTGAAGATGGCAGCGCCGGGGATCTATGTCAGCCCTGCGCGGGCGGAATCTGCTGTAGTAAGTCTGTAAGTATGCGGTTCATACTAGTATATTACCCTGCAGGGGGGGGGGGCACTTTATTTTTTTTCTAGTGGTAGTTTACTAACTCTTTAAAGCATGTAAACATGTAGCTACACAGTTACCAATATAACTAGCTATACTGTAAATATAGCTGGTTGATGCCTCTGGAAACTGGAAATCAAAGAAGAAGACAGCGCTGCTCCAGTTATCTCCACTCGAATCTGGGTACCATGCCAAGCAGCTGGCTTGCTGCACTGTGAACACAGGAGGTGGGACACTCAACACAGACACCATTCATTGAATGCTTTGCATTTTCTAAATGAATTCAAAGCATTCTCTGATTGAATGAAGTGAAGAGCAAGCCCCTCTATCCCTCTTGTCCAATCAGAGAACTTGTTGCATTCATTGAGAGAGTGCAAAGCATCCTCTGAATGGCACCAGTGCCAAGCAGCCATCCTCCTATGATCACATTGCAGCAGGCCAACCACTCGGCCTTGTACCCAGATGTGAGTGGAGATCACTGCAGTAGCAATGTTTACTTCAGTGATTTCCAGGCGCATTGGCCAGGTTTGGTATATGCATAGTTACATTGATTCAAACTGAACCAGTGTAATTATGTGTAAAATAACCATGCCTGGAATTCTACTTTACTGACTATCATTGGGTTGCATAGCCAATGAAATTTAACATTAGTCTTTTTCAGTTTCAGGGAATGTCTGCTAATAATTACTATATATACAGATCACTGTACATGTGATGTAATGTGATGATCAATGGGAAGCATGGTGGTCCGTGGTGGAAATAATCCCTCTCTTACAGATAGCTAAAAGATCATTGTTGTCACCTAGAGGAAAAACATTGTTCTTTGCTCAAAGAACCCTAAGCAACCTCTGGAGGAACTCTGGTTGAGGAAGGCTAGTCCCAGTCCTTCAGACCAAACTATAAGCAATTAGATCAATAGTCCAGGTCTGCTAATTGTCCAAATACCTGCATTCCTGTGAATCCGGAGCCAGGAGCAGTAGTGTTCTCCCATCGCTCAGAGACAATCCTAAACAGCTGCTCTTCTGTGTGCCAGCTGGCAGCTTGGGCATTTCTCCCAGCTCAGTGCCCTCTAATATTGCTTGGCATCGAGAGAGTAATGGGATCTCCAGGTCAGCTGAGGAATCGGCATCCCGGGACACGAGAAGGCTACCTTCCTGTGTGAGTTGGAGATATCTTTCTTTCCACTGCTTGAAAAGGAATCCACCTATGGATGGAGAAACATACAGTATGCCTTATTTGACAAGAAACTCACGAGGTGTTGCTAATCTGAAAGTGCACTAACCCATAGCAACATGTCAGAATTCATGCTTAGGAGGCCCATTTATAAAGCATTGTTTTGATCTTACCATAACCATAACCATACGACTACTTAAAAAAGCACACACAGATAGCACAGTGGAGTGCTTCCCAAATGTGTTTAGCATATCTAAAGCTAAATCATCAATGTTATATGGTATTCATATTCATATTTTTCTATTGATAGAGCACTGTCATGAACTACCCCTGAAGAAGAAGAAAAATTTGTTATCTTCGAAACATGTCGGGTTCAAAGTTCTAGTGCATGGTTGTATATCACATATCTGTTCGATGCTTCTACATGTTTTTATCTTTATTTTCCTATATGCAATAAATAAATAATTTTTTGATCAATACATTATATATATTTTTTGATCGGTTCAATATACCTTTGTGCCTAAAAAGTCCCAATTAGGGGAACCCCCTCTGTTTTGTAAAAAAGGGTCATAAGTCAAAGCTATGATTAAGATCTTTTTCTTAGGGTTGAAACATGTTAGTGGATGCAGACTTTTAACCACTTGCCTCCCAAGCCTATGCTGACACTTCTCTGCTACATGTAAAAAAAATCATCATTTGTTTTGCTAAAAACCTACTTTGGACCACCAAATATTATATACGGTGTGTGTGTGTGTGTGTGTATATATATATATAGATTTTTTTAAGCAGAGAGCCTATAGAATAAAATGGTGGACGTTGCATATTTTTATGTCTCACAATATTTGCACAGCAGTTTTTCAAACGCACTTTTTTGGGAAAAAGTTTTAATGCGCAAAACACAATATAAATACCCAACCGTTTGCAAAAATATAAAAGATGAAGCTACGTCGAGTAAATTAATACTTAAAATTGTGTACAATCGTGGAACAGCACCAAACTACAGGACCTAAACATCTCCATAGGTTACGCTTTCAAAGCCTTTGCAGGTTACCAGTTTAGAGTTACACAGGAGATCTGGTGCTAGAATTATTTGTCTCGCTACACTGTTTGCAGCAATACCTCACATGTGTGGTGCAAACACCATTAACATATGCGTGCTTTCGCCTTTGCTTGCAAACATGGGAAAACAGGGGTGCTTAAATATTTTTTTTACATTTTATTTTATTTTTACACTGTTTCTTTAAATTTATTTTCTGATTCATTTTATTGCTGTCATAAGGATTGTAAACATGCTTTGTGACATCAATAGGTAGTAACAGGTACTATTAGACCCCAGTCCACTCCTCTGGCTTCCAATGCAGCTGATCAGACACAGAACAGTCTGATCGGCTGCTTTACTAGCTGGCACCCAGCCAGTAAACACAAAACTAAAACCAGAAGTAATAAAATACTCATCACTTCTAGTTTCTTAGACCATAGAGATGATCGAGGACCTTCCTGGCTGTCCTCCATGATCTCTATTGTCAGCCATGGTGGGACAGAAGAGCCTGGAAAGGCGGCAGGGGGGGGTACCCCTTCCCGCTGCCTTTAAAGAGATCCTAATTAGCTGCTGGATCACTTTTACAAAAAAGAGCACCAGGATGTTGCCTGTAACTGCAGGCATCGTCCCAGTATAAACACTGCAACTCAAGGACGTACAGGGATGTCCTTTGGCGGCAAGTGGTTAATGTATACCATTGTATGGATAAACAAGGTTTTTTGGCTGTGTGTAAGATCATCCATGTGCCCTGCAGCTTGGGTCACTGAAACCTTTCCCAGCACCAGTGCCCTCTACCAGAACAAAGGACAACAGAGGTGGAACAGATATACTTTTTGTATATCCAATAAATGTTTTTTATTGCTTAAATTGCAAAAATAGCCAGCACACCAGAGGTTACAGATCTCAAATCTTTACTGAGATCTTAGTTTGCATAACATTTCAGATCTGTAACCTCTGGTGTGCGGCCCATTTTTGGAAATTTGGATTCTCACAGTACTAGCTGTGCACCCTCTTCAAAGCATGAAAGGTGAAGGTGCGGGATAGATTTTGCTCAGGTTTAATTGCTGTTTGTGTCCCTAGTGGGGAAATTTACCCTATCTATTTTTCATTGTCACTGAGACTTTGGCCGAAGCGCACTTCTGAGGCACTATGCATTGCAAATTCTTAGTGCTTGTACATTTTTTTGTTCTTTTTGGGGTGGTGCCTTACTGCAATGCACGGTAAAGTGTGACACAACGTACATTAACACAAAACACAAAGAGTATTATGTAACGTAACACACTAGAACAGCAAGGAAAAGGCCCTAAAAGTGAGATAAATTCTAAAATTATAAGATGTCATTAAAACAGGAATAAAGGAGAAATCCACCAATTTGTAAATATGAAAAACATTTTCTAAGTCTTTATTTTCCCAATTTGACTAAAATAAAGTCCATAAGTATTGATGCACGTATATGGGACAGCCCTTTGATCCTCTTATCTCACAGCTGACTGAAAACAATTTTCATTTCTAGGCAGAGCCCATGTGACCTAGACTGACTATACTAGGAGATATAGGAAACAGTTTTACAGATATGTAGGTTGCACCAATTTTTTTTACAAATTTACAGCTAAAAGAAGATGAGCTTTTAAGAGACAAAGTGTAATGTGAACCAGATGACTATGGTTTTTTTTTTGTACTTTAAGTTGTTCTTGGGTACATGATATAATACTGTATTTTCTCTATAGAGTCTTTAATGTAAGGTCTTCGTTTCTTTGAGTTGATTCATTTTTTCAATTTTTTTAAAACAATTTAAGAAAGTTACATTTTACATTTCTTTGAAGATTAAATCAATATTTCGTTGTAATTTGATAAGTTGTCACAGGGCCTTTCAATTTGTGAAGTCAACCAAAAAAAAAAAAATCATAGCAGATTAGTCCAAATACATTTCTTGAGCTTTAGAAACCTTTCTCTTTTAATAAAAATCTATTATATACCAAATTCAGTGGTCATATTCAGCCTGCCTTTCTGTCCCTTCCCTGAGTGTGGAGAGCGTGTCTCCTTTAGCAGAGGGGAAAGACAAAGCAGACAAGTATGTTCCCAATCTGTGTACCTTGGGTTCCAAAAGGTTTTCCCTTCTACAGTCCACTCTCCAGCAGGCTACTGATGCAGCAGGGCTGAACAGGGTGTAGGCAGGTGTAGTCCATCCTCCTGTCTGTAGGTGGTGCTGGATCACAGTGGCAATACAGGAGGGGAAGGAAGGTAAAAGGAATGTATTTCCCTTGCAGCTTCCTGTGACAGCAGGGAAACAACTGTCTGATTGGACTCTACTGCCCTGACTGATCCCTGTGCCCATCTTTAGTGAGGGCAGTACCTATTTACACTGATTCCCGGGGTTGGCACACATTTCGCAAAGTGGCTAGCACAGGAACAGGTTTCCTGTCTATCATGGAGAGTGGTTAGTGCCAGGGAGGGGTAGGGATCTAGAGGTAGGGACAGTGCAGGGTTTAAGCCTACTCACTGCTTGCAGAAGTCTCCCTCTTGGGTGTGGATCAGCAAGATTGCATTATGGCACCTCTCTGCAGGCGTTGTTAGCATCATCAAACATTATCAAAATTCTTCCTCAGTAGTTCTCTGTAAGTGGAGCCGAACAGTTGAGTGTTTGCCTTAAAGGCCCTGTTACTGTTTGCTGGAACTTGACATTGATATACTTTTGCACTACTCTGGGTCTCTGTGTGATTTATCCCCAACGGTACACCACGCTGCACCCTTCTCACAAGTGGGCATGGCAGCAAAGCTGACCACGGAAGTACAGGTATGTCGTGCTTTGGCATGGCATCCTGTAACTCCGATCAAGAACAAAAACTGACCACACCAGCATGGATCTGATTCCGTGCTTGGTGTACTGATAGTTAGACAGGGGAACTAGCAAGATCTCCAGGTATTTTACAGTAAAAGGGGCTGCAGGGGCACAAGATGCAACGTTCTAGTGACAGCTTATTATTAAAGGAATGCATTAGTACTATTTCAATTTTAGGTTATAGAAAAAAATCAAGGAGCTATTTGTCCCGTGAAACTGGATGTGCATTTGTTCTGTGTCAATGCCACCAAAACCAAAAGTTACTAGCCTTTTTTCTCTCCAAGTCATATGTTCCTTATTCAAGAATCAGGAAAATATTGCATTATGAGTGAAGATCATAGGAAACCATTGTAAAGGAGATGAGACCCCTAAATGGTACCAATGTGTGGTCAGCAGAGATGTCCATTAACCACTTTAGCCCCGAAGGATTTGGCTGCTCAATGACCTGAAATAACAATATTTTCACATTTTTTTATATGAAATTCTCAAAAAAAAAAAAATGTAAAAATCAAAGTTTTTTAACATTTTAGACCAATTTTTTTTTTTGCTACATATTTTTGGTAAAAAAAATTGCAATAAGCGTATTTTGATTGGTGTGCCCAAAAGTTATTGCGTTTACTAACTATGGGAAAGATTTATTTCATTTTTATTGTTTTTTTTTTAACCAGTAATGGCGGCGATCTGCAATTTTTTTGCGGGATTGCGACATTGCGGCGGACAGATCGGACCCCTGACTGACATTTTTGACACTTTTTGGGGTACCGGTGACATTACTACAGTAATCAGTGCTATAAATATGCACTGTTACTGTAAAAATTACACTGGCAGGGAAGGGGTTAACTTTATTAGTGATCAAGGAGTCAAGTGTGTCCCTAGGGGGCGTGATTCTAACTGTCAGGGGGCGTGGCTAGTGAAGTAACCACAGAGACATGCGATCCTATATAGCAGGATCGCATAGCCTCTGTGCTTACTTCAGGGAGAATGACAGATAGCTGTGTTTACATCAGCCGTCTGTCTTTCTCCCTCTCCTGCGGGAAATTGCGAGTGGCCGGCGGCCATCGGAGCAGCTGGTCACATGCGCTGGGGCGGGGGCGGGAGCGCGCTGCCAGCGGCGTGCGCTCGCCCCCTACAGTCTCGTGTAGGTTTACGTCGCTTTGCTTGTAAGCGGCAGAGTGCCGCAGTAAATCTACGTTAGGCGGGGCGGAAGTGGTTAATTAAAAGGTGCTTCTAAGTGGGTTCTTCAGGAAGGTCAGTATTTATATATGCGCTCCCACAGCAATACATTATACAGTGGGTTGAGGAAGGTCCCACCCAATAAAGTGTACTGAACACATTTTCCTGATGAAGTGTCAACTAAAGAGCCACAAAATGCACTGATGGTGTTTTAACACGTCTTATGATCAATAAATATGGACCCTCCTAAAGAATCCACTTGGAAGCATCTTTTTATTTATTGGGCGCCTCTACTGACCACACATTGGTTTCATTTTTGGGCCTCATGACTTTACCATTGTCCACTGAACCTGCCCGCAACACCAGAAAACCCAGATGAGCATCAAGTGTGACCACCCACACTCTTTGTGGAGACATATTCTCCACATGTGCTAATATAGGTTGCTTGACTCTGGGATTGGCATCCAGCAAACTAACATTTGCGAGTTTATGTACAACTGAAAACTTAGAAAACTTAGAAAAAAAACTTTCTCTCTTGTTTTTTTTTATCCATCTCCTTGTCCCTGATCACCTGGAGCACCATTGGCTCATATAGAAAACAAGTATTTATTTGCTATGATCATAAGCTCCATCTAGTGGCCATAATGCAGTATTTTCCCGATCCCCACTATTTTTTTTGAATGAAGAACACCAGACAAAATTTGATTTTGCCAGCATCTGCACAGAACAAATACACGTGCAATTTTGCAAATTATTTTTTATAAATACACCCCTTTAAGAAGAACGTTTGCCAAAGGAACTCAACTCTCTGTAATGTCAATACATAGGGAATCCTGAGTCTTTAGACTGCTTGAGAAATATTCATTCGGCGGAGGTCTTTCTGTCCCTCTAGACCTATCAGACTCTGACTTCCCTCTCGTTCTCATGTTCAGTCTGAGCTCTCGGACATGTGTGGATTACAGGACGTTTCCAGAGCTCAGGAACAGTTTCTATGGATTAAAAAGCAATTATATCTGTAGCAGTGACACTAATCTTCAGCAGGGCACACAATATACCCAGGCACTGAAGGGGGTGGAAAGATGATGCTGGATCACGTACTGCTCCTCTAGAAAAGAGGTGGTGTGTAAAATGATTAGAATTAATACCAAGGATAATTTCAATACCAAGTATTCATTTAGAAAATGTGAGAAATATATAGACAAAATATGAACCCCATTTCATCAAGCCTGTGTTAAATGTGGACAAATATTTCTAAATGGTACCTCAGTCTTTATTTATAGTAGCTGCATCCATGACAATCATTTTGCAGAGCATTCTGGTTTTCCTAAAGAGAAAGCACAGCAGTACTTTCTCCTGGTGACACTTTATCTTTATTACTGAAACTCTGCAGAGCTGTTTAGAAGAGAGAGAGGGGAGATGAGTCATTTAGTTCTTAGCTGTATGTACTGTATTTGCCGGCATAGAAGACAACTTTTTACCCTTAAAAACATCCCCCAAAAATAGGGGGGGGGGGGGTGTCTTATACGTGGAGTATAAAAGGTGAGGACTACTTTACATGGCCCAAAGCAAACGTCCCTATTAATCTCCAAGCAGGGTAAGTACACAAAGGTCCCTATTATTCTCCAAGCAGGGTAAGAACACAAAGGTCCCTATTAATCTCCAAGCACGGTAAGTACACAAAGGTCCCTATTAGTCTTCAAGCAGGGTAAGTACACAAAGGTCCCTATTAGTCTCCAAGCAGGGTAAGTACACAAAGGTCCCTAATAATCTCCAAGCTGGATAAGTACACAAAAGTCCCTATTAATCTCCAAGGTAAGTACACAGGGTGTAATCTCTCAAAGCGCTGGCTTTGCGGGAATACTGTACCGGTATGTACCGTAGCTTCGCCTATATACAGTATACCTTGCTGAGCCAATCACAGTGAGCTATGTATTAATTATTTAATATAAAGCCAGCTCGGATTGGCTGGGTCAGAGAGAGTAACATCATCAGCCCGCCTCTCTGACTCTGCCAATCCGAGCAGGCTTTGTATTGAATAATAGAATACATCGCTCACCGTGATTTGTGGTACTGTATATTCTGGTACATACCAATACAGTATTCCCGCACATCCAGCTAGCGCTTTGAGATATTACACCCTGTGTACTTACCTTGAAGCTTAATAGGTACAGTACAGTGCCTTGTGAAAGTATTTGGCCCCCTTGAACTTTTCGACCTTTTGTCACATTTCAGGCTTTAAACATAAAGATATAAAACTGTAATTTTTGTGAAGAATCAACAACAAGTGGGACACAATCATGACGTGGAATGAAATTTATTGGATATTTCAAACTTTGTTAACAAATAAAAAACTGAAAAATTGGGCGTGCAAAATTATTCAGCCCCTTTACTTTCAGTGCAGCAAACTCTCTCCAGAAGTTCAGTGAGGATCTCTGAATGATCCAATGTGGACCTAAATGTGCAGAGAGCATCATGAAGAAGAAGGAACACACCAGGCAGGTCCGAGATACTGTTGAGGAGAAGTTTAAAGCCAGATTTGGATACAAAAAGATTTCCCAAGCTTTGAACATCCCAAAGAGCACTGTGCAAGCGATAATATTGAAATGGAAGGAGTATCAGACCACTGCAAATCTACGAAGACCTGGCCGTCCCTCTAAACTTTCAGCTCATACAAGGAGAAGACTGATCAGAGATGCAGCCAAGAGGCCCATGATCCCTCTGGATGAACTGCAGAGATCTACAGCTGAGGTGGGAGACTCTGTCCATAGGACAACAATCAGTCGTATACTGCACAAATCTGGCCTTTATGGAAGAGTGGCAAGAAGAAAGCCATTTCTTAAAGAGATCCATCAAAAGTGTTGTTTAAAGTTTGCCACAAGCCACCTGGGAGACCATCAAATATGTGGAAGAAGGTGCTCTGGTCAGATGAAACCAAAATCTAACTTTTTGGCAACAATGCAAAACGTTATGTTTAGCATAAAAGCAACACAGCTCATCACCCTGAGCACACCATCCCCACTGTCAAACATGGTGGTGGCAGCATCATGGTTTGGGCCTGCTTTTCTTCAGCAGGGACAGGGAAGATGGTTAAAATTGATGGGAAGATGGATGGAGCCAAATACAGGACCATTCTGGAAGAAAACCTGAGGGAGTCTACAAAAGATTTGAGACTGGGACAGAGATTTGTCTTCCAACAAGACAATGATCCAAAACATAAAGCAAAATCTTCAGTTTTTTATTTGTTAAAAAAGTTTGAAATATCCAATAAATTTTGTTCCACTTCATGATTGTGTCCCACTTGTTTTTGATTCTTCACAAAAAATGACAGTTTTATATCTTTATGTTTGAAGCCTGAAATGTGTCAAAAGGTCGAAAAGTTCAAGGGGGGCCAAATACTTTCGCAAGGCACTGTACATTTATGTACTTACCCTGCCTGGAGATTAATAGTGACGTTTGTTTTGGGCCATGTAAAGTAGTCCTCACATTTTATACTCTGCTACGGTACAGAAGGGGGGTAGTCTTATACGGCGAGTATAGCGCAAAACCTATGTTTTAACTCTAAAATTTGGGGGTCATCCTATGTGCCCAGTCTCCTTATATGCCGGCAAATACAGTATATTCTGAGCTTCGGGCATTCAGCTCGGTAAAGCAAAGCAGTTGAGATTATCCTGGTAAACACAAGAAAAGTAGCCCTACCCCTAAGTAGTTCTACTTATTGTAATTGTTTTTGTAATATTTAAAATTGATCTGCATTATTTAATACTTGGCTAAACAAAAGTTAAATTGTTCTTAAATGTTACATTTTTAGTTCTGAACACTATAAATACAAGTAGACATTATTATTATATTATATTATATTATATTATATTATGTTATGTTATGTTATGTTATATTATAATTGGATAGCAGCCTATGACTATGGACAATAAGACCTCAAGTACATGGGTGCTAAATTGTACCCAGGAAAGACAGCTGCAGTGTACAGCCACACATAGTAATAAATAGCTGTAAGCTAGTTGGACGCAAGTATAAGCCACCTTTTCCCGAACTCACACACAATCACAAGCATGCAAAAGCCACGTTTTACAAAATACTGCCTAAAGTATAACTGCATATACTTGGAAACCACTCTAGAATCTGGTTATCTTTATGATT
The DNA here is from genome assembly GCF_965119305.1 of Pelophylax lessonae. Classification (NCBI taxonomy): domain Eukaryota; kingdom Metazoa; phylum Chordata; class Amphibia; order Anura; family Ranidae; genus Pelophylax; species Pelophylax lessonae. The sequence goes on from NC_138774.1 coordinate 71,128,514, forward strand.
ACTTCCCAGAATTCTCTGCACACCAAATATTTGCTGTGCCAAGGCTTACGTTGGGATTGAACACAGGTCAGAGTTCACCATTAGCGACTATAAGGAACAACCTCCTGCGCTCAAGAGTAATGCTCCAGCACCAATGGACCTTTACTTATCCACAGTTCATTTGTAAATGTTCGCAAGACTTTGCAGCCTTCTTGGGACTGGGGAAGCCCAAATTGCAATGCTGAAACAAAAACAAAAAAAAGACGAGGGATCCTACTCTTTCTCTCTCTCCCTTCTCTCTTTCTCTCTTTTCTTCCTTCTCTTCCTCTGACCCCTACACCCCCACCCCACTCCATATTCCCTTCTACTTCTTAGGCGAATACCAACACCCTCCTGACTTCTTAACACAAAGAATACGAATATTATGCTATGTTATCTATAGGTATCTTGCGAATGTCTGTAGAAAATAAACATCTGGTACACACCCATGCTGCATTTACCACTTCCCATTTGCTAAGCTGTCTTCCAAGCTTTACATGAGATACATTCAAGTCTCAGACAGAAGACATATCATCATTAGCATATTACATTCCACCAGATTGTTTCTTTTTGAACCTATATTTGATACCACTAAAATTTGCAATCTCTTGAATTTTCTGAAATTTGATGTTCTATGTTAACCTTTATGTAATGTATTCGCATATGTTTCATGTCTGTTTATACGATTGTATTGTACATCTTTCACGTTTTTCAATAAAAACGTTATTGGATAAAAAAAAAAAAAAAAGAGGGAGCACCAACCTTGCTCATCACTTTTATAAATCTTTTGTATTCCAGTCATAAAACAGATATATACTCATAAAGAGCTAGAAATACCAAGCTCATCAACATGAACAGTGATCCATATTTCCTGATCCACTGCATGTGTTCCAATCTAGGGGACCCATGCGTCTGACGCGATTTGAGGGAGGTCTCATCTTCATCAAAACATCTTATGAAGTGGGAACCCTCTCAAAACTTGTCCAGGGTCTCTTCCTCCTCCTTAGCTGAGCCATTGGATCCCACTGCCATCAATCACAGCCAGTGAGCCATTGAGGAGAGAGAGAGGGTGTGACCAAGTCGCGGCTCTATGTTTGAATGGACATGCAGAGCAGCACCTCAGGAGCTAGCCTGCTTGGGTGCTCCCATTGCAAACTGCTTGCTCTGGGGGCACTTGGCAGGAGGGAGGGACCAGGAGCACCAGGAGAATCAGGGCTGCTCTGTGCAAAACCACTGCACAGAGCAGGTACATTTTGCTATTTTAAAAAAGAAGAGAAAAAACATTGTCTTTAATATCACTTTGAAAGAGAAGACAGAATTCTTTTTTTTTTTTTTTCTTTTTAATCATACTTACTTTGCGGCATTTGTCTAACACTGAGAATGAGCGATCAAACACAGCCGATCGTTCGGTTCTTAGGGCTCCCTGAGCAGAGAGCTGTTGACTATCAGCAACCAGTTCTCTCCTATATGCCTCCCGTGCTCACTGAAACACTGGGATGTGGAGGGGGCGGGAGTGGCTGGCTCAGGTTCTCAGTGGCTCGCTGAGAGGCTGTGCTGGGTGCCAGTCCAGGCATGTGGGTGAATCCCGACCATATGGTCGGGATCTTGCCTGAGCTTGGACCGGCTCTGTGATGTCAACAGACAGCGGACTTCGGCCACTGTCTGCTGAAAAAAGGTCACATGAGTAAAAAACGATCTGCACTAATGTGATCCACAGAAGAAGTACAGCCAAACGAGCTCTAGCTGTACTTCTCCTTTAATATATTTGAATAACAAGTGATGAACTCAAGGTGTGACCACCAGCCTGGATGGATTATTTACAATAACTAAATGCAAACCTGCATCGGACTCCTACACAGATTCAGTGTTTTTCATTAAAAGTGGTTGTGGATCATGGAAAGTATGGATTGGAATGGGACAACGTGATGGAAATCAAGGATGCCCCTACTACCCATGGACTAGATGGGACTAGTAATTCTTCCATCACTAAAAGGCCCCAGGCTTCCAAAATCTGGTATACAATAATAAATGCTTTCATTCCTAGATGTGCTAGTCTTTGGGTCCAGATCCCAAACGGGTTCCAACTAAATATTTTAAAACAGTAGCATGAACATCCCGATTGCTTGGGATATTCATTCAACAGGTAAATTCTTAGACCAGCTAGTATCCCATGAAACATGGATATTTAAGTCACCAAAATGAAAAAGGTTATTCTCAACAAAATGATCACAACGTTATGCAATAAGCACTGTAGGCACACACAGAAGATAGAGTAATCACAATGTTCAGCACCCAGGAATGACCACGGGTTGCTGGCCGGTATGGTCTACTAGCTCACTCACCATATTTCTTGAGGTAGCCTTGGTGTATGGGGGACGAATCCATCTCCATTCAGATCTTCCATCAGAGACAGAGAGAGACAGATGGGAGTGGGGGGCAGCGCAGAGATGCAGCAATGTGACTGATCTCTTAATCCCAATGACATCCTATCAGAAAGAAAACACATCAACCCCCCCCCACAACTGCCAGCCTGATTCACATCAGCATCACACACACAGCTGGATGGATGGCAATACTACTAAATGTCTGCATCCCATGAGAATGACTTATGGGGGCCCTCACCTGGCTGGCTCTACAATGAGCTTTCGAAAAAAAGATAGACGTACTGTAAAGGTACCCATCTTAAGAATGTAGGTGAAAATAAAAATAATAAAAAAAATTGACATGATTATTATTATACTTATTATACAGGATTTATATAACGCCAACAGTTTATGCAGCATTTTACAATATAAAAGGGAAACAATACAGTTACAATACAATAAGATACAAAAGAATTAGGAGGGCCCTGCTCAGAAGAGCTTACAATCTAATAGGGTGAGGCAGGTGATACAAAAGGTTTTAACTGTGGGGAATTAGCTGATGGAAGTGGTAAAAGATTATTGGAAAAAAAAAAAAAAAAGATTAGTTGGAGGAGTGATAGGCTTCCCTGCAGAGATGAGTTTTTTCTGGGGATGTCTGAAGGCAGCTAGAGTAAGAGATAGCTGGACAGGTTGAGGTAGAGAGTTCCAGAGGATGGGAGAGGCTCTGGAGAAATCCTGAAGCTGTGCATGGGAGGAGGAGACAAGGGAGCTTTAGAGTAGGGGGTTTTAAAAGAAGCAGAGAGGATGATTTGGGTGTAATATGATTATATGATATGTATGATATGTACATAATACATACATTATACATAAGCCACTGTTCTTTATAACACTAGCACCATTGCCCCATTTATACAAAATACATTCAATTACTATTCTAACCCATCCAATGGGATTTGGGTATATATTACATTTCTATAAAAATCATATCCATATATTAGACTTGGAAAAATAGTTTGCCTCAAATAAACCTTATTTTCAAACACTCATTGAGTTATTGTAGGGGCGGAGCAGCCTTTGGGACCGACTCTCCTAGTGCCACGGTATGAAGCATCATCCTGTTCTTGCGGGCCACACATGCACATTGAGTGCATACTCTGTTCTGCTGCAGCCGCTGAGCTCATCAGAGGGGACAGGACAGAGTATGCACTGTGTATGTATGATCCGAAAGAACTGGGTGGCAGAACAGGTGTGTTATTGCAGGCGTTTTTTTTGGGCATTTTTTTGGGGTCTTTGGAGTCAGGCATGACATCTGAACTTGTGTATAGGGGTATATATACACACACACTTATATGTATTATACACATACACATATATAGGTGTGATAGGAGCGGAGCCATATGCCTGGTAATTATTTCATTAGCGCAAACATAGTGTTCTGCTCTTTTCACACCTATATATGTGTAGGTGTATATATACATACATGTGTGTGTATATATACCCCTATACACAAGTTCAGATGTTTTGCCTGCCTCCAAAGACCCCCAAAAAAATGCCCAAAAAAACGCCTGCGCCAAAAAAAAATGCCCAGGTGTGTTATTGCAGGTGCTTTTTTGGGGCATTTTTTTGGGGTCTTTGGAGTCAGGCATGACATCTGAACTTGTGTATAGGGGTATATATACACACACACTTGTATGTATTATACACATACACATATATAGGTGTGATAGTAGCGGAGCCATATGCCTGTTAATTATTTCATTAGCGCAAGCACAGTGTTCTGCTCTTTTCACACCTATATATGTGTAGGTGTATATATACATACATGTGTGTGTATATATACCCCTACACAGAAGTTCTGATGTTATGCCTGCCTCCAATAACCCCCCAAAAATGCCCAAAAAAAAACGATTGCTACAAAACCGGCAAGGTGTGAAAATAGCGGAGCCATATCCCTGTTCTATAAGTGACCTAATACAAACAAACTTCTGGTTCTGGACATGCTACAGAGCTGAAATTTCACAGGTAAACTTTTTAGACCCCCCAGACACTAAATCCAAAGAAATCTCTTTTTTTTTTTTTTTTCAATAATTTTTTCAATAATTGGCTCTCTATCAAAAATGACAGTTTTTAAGAACTTTTATTGTGTGATTAATAGTCTCTGGGGCATGACCCAGAACCCTAGGCACCTTTTAGGGGCATTTATTGGGTTTTAGGGCTTCAAAATTTGTTTTTTTTATTACAGAAGTTCGGGTCCCATTGATTTCAATGGGGTTCTGAAATCCGGGCCGAACTTTCTGGAAGTTCTGGTGTTCTGGTCGAACTGAACTTTTGAAAAGTTCGATCATCCCTAGCCTTGAGTACACTTTAAAGGTAGTACCTCAAGTTTGTCTTGCTATAAAGCAATGTCTGCCCGAAAAAGGGCTGGAGGGAGCACAGTTGGAAAGGACAACATAATGCCACCGTCAGGCTTTGAAGGTCCTTCTCGTGCTTCCACTGTGTCTACTCCTCCTGAAATGCCATAGGCATCTAACCAATCTGAGCCATTATGGTTGTCAGGCATAGTAGCTACTCCGTGTACTTCTGCCACAGCCTATGTTACCAAGGACGATTTGGCATCGGCATTCCGAGCATGGGAGGAGGTGACGAGGGAGTTAGAGAGCAGGAGGTTTTGAGAGGAAGGAAGAAAGCGATTAGGTTGGTATTTTGAGACTAGGCTAGTGATGTAGCTAGGGGCTGAGCTGTGGATTGCTTTGTAAGATGTTGTAAGTATTTTGAATTTAATTTGTTGGGTGCGCGGAAGCCAGTGGAGGGCTTGACAGAGAGGAGCAGCGGACACTGAGCGGTTGGTAAGGTGGATGAGTCTGGCGGCAGCATTCATGATGGATTGAAGGGGGGATAGCCTGGGTAGAGGTATGTCAATGAGAAGGGAATTGCAGTAGTCATGGCGTGAAATGACCAGTGAGTGAACTAAGAGCTTTGTTGTGTCTTTGGTTAGAAAAGGGCGTATTTTGGAGATGTTGCGGAGGCTGAGGCGGCAAGATTTGGGCAGCGATTGGATGTGGGGTTTGAAGGAGAGTTCAGAGTCCAGAACAACACCTAAGACCTTGGCATGCGGGGATGGGCTGATAGTAATGCAATCGATATTGACAGAGAAATCAGGGGAAGGGGCACGTGGTGGAGGAAAAATTATAAGCTCGATTTTGAATGGATTGAGTTTGAGGAAGTGGTGAGACATCCAGACCGATATATCTGATAGTACATTAGTGATACATGAGGAGACTGAGGGAGAGAGCTGAGGGGTGGATAAATAGATTTGGGTATCGTCAGCGTAGAGATGGTATTGGAAGCCGTGGGAGGATATCAACTGACCCAGAGAGGAAGTGTAGATTGAAAATAGGAGGGGTCCAAGAACAGAGCCTTGGGGGACCCCAACAGAGAAGGGAAGAGGAGAGGAGGAAGTAGAATTGTACATAACGCTAAAGGTGCGGTTGGATAAGTAGGAAGATAACCAGTGAAGAGTACAGTCACGGAGACCAAAGGCATGGAGTTTTTTGAGGAGGAGGGGATGGTCAACTGTATCAAAGGCAGCAGAAAGGTCCAGAAGTAGGAGTACAGAATAGTGTCCATTGGTTTTGTAGATCGTTTGTCAGTTTTAGGAGAGCAGTTTCAATGGAGTGTTGAGGCCGAAATCCAGACTGAAGGGGATCAAGGAGACTATTCTCAGCAAGGTGGTCGCACAGTCAGTTGTAGACTAGACGTTCAAGGAGTTTGGATGAAAAGGGGAGCAAGGGGAGCAAGGTGGAGGATACCTTTTCTAAGAGATAGAAAATTCCCACTGTGGATGCGCCCATTTCTTCGGTTAACAGGAATTTAACCTGTCCTGTGGATAATGCCCAGGTTTTTAAAGATCCAGCAAATAAAAGGTTGGAATCTTTATTGAAAGCCTCCTGCAGGTTCTGCAGTAAAACAAGCAGTAGCAGCCATAGAAGTGTGTCAGTCTTTGAAAGTCCGCATAAAGCAAGTGTCCAAGACAGTTCCTTCTCAAGGAGAATCTGTGGAAGATCTGTCAGATCTACCTCGCGCTTTGTGTTTCGTAGTAGATGCTCTTATGGACTCCATAAGGCAAATGTCACGGCTTGCTCTGATGACAGTGCATATGCGCAGAATCCTTTAAAGTGCTGGTCTGCGGAATTACCATGTAAAAAAATTACTGGATACTGGCTAGCTTCCCCTTTCAGGGAGAACTCCTTTTTGGTGATGATCTGGATAAGTATATCCAAAAGATCTTGGGGGGGAAGAGTTTGTTGCTACCTGTAAAGATGAAGAGCAGGTGTCCTTCCTTTAAAATCCCCAGCACTGATAATATCAGTGCTTCTAATTCCGGGCAGTGGCGATGGCCTCAACCGTCTGCATCCGGACCCAGGCCTTCAGGGCAGGATCAGAAAAAGCCCTGGAAGGTCAAGCTGAAATTTCCACTTCCGGGAAGTCAGAGTTAGAGAAAGCCCAGAGATCAGCCAAGTCTTCCTCTAAGTACTCTAAGTGAAAGGGCGCCCCCACTTGCCTGGGTGGGGGGAAGGCTCCTGCAGTTCTCAGGGGTATGGGTGGAGTCAATTTAGGACAACTGGGTCATCTCCACCATTTCACAAGGATACAAGCTGGAATTTCGGGTGTTCCCGCATCCTCGGTTTGTGAGGTCAAGTATACCAACAGATCCCCTAAAAGAAAGATCTCTCTTTCAGGCATTGGACCAGCTGAGAGCTCAGAGGTTCCAGAAAATGAAAGGTTCAAGGGTTTTTACTCAAATCTAATCATAATCCCCAAACCAAACGGAATGTGAGACCTGTTTTGGATCTCAAGGCAATGAATCAGTTTCTGAGCGTTCGTACTTTTCGCGTGAAATCAATTCATTCAATCATAGCCTCCCTGCAGGGAGAGGAATTTCTAGCATCCATAGACATCAAGGACGCATAACTTCATATGCCTATATTTCAGACCCATCAAAGGTTCCTTCGTTTTGCGACTGGAGACCATCATTTCCAGTTTGTGGCCCTGGCCTTCAGGTTGGCCACAGCTCCATGAGTGTTTACAAAGATCCTAGCTCTAGTATTGGCTTTTCTAAGGTCCCGAGGGAAATCTGTAATAGGATATCTGGACGATCTATTACTAATAGATCGATCAAGGCCGGCTCTAAGCCCAAATATCCTTCAGACAGTACATCTTTTGGAACGTCTGGGTTGGATACTGAACTTAGCAAAGTCAGCATTACAACCAGTCCAGTGTCTGGAATACCTGGGGCTTCTTGCCGACATGGTGCAGGCAAAGAAGGGTCTCACACCTGAAGGGTCAGGTTCGGTCTATAGTAAGGCTGAGATATCCTTCTATACGTCTTTGCATGATGTTACTGGGGAAGATAGTGTCCACATTCAAGGCAAATCCCTATGCTCAATTCCATGCCAGAACCTTGCAGAACATCATTCTGTCTGCGTGGAATTGAAAAATTCAGTCCTTGGACTGGACCATGTCTCTGCTACCAAGAGTACGTCAGAGTCTAAATTGGTGGTTGTTGACCAGAAATCTGGAGAAGGGGAAATCCTTTCTTCCAGTGACCTGGAAGGTAGTGACTACAGATGCCAGTCTCTCCGGCTGAGGAGTGGTTCTGGAGGAAGCTACCATCCAGGGGAAATGGTCTTGGGTAGAGAGTCATCTCACTATCAATATTTTGGAAATTTGGTATCAAGGTCAGATATTCCACCCTGCTGTACAGTCTCTAAGTTTGACATCTTGGCTATTAAAGCCTTAATCTTGGAGGAGCAGGGTATATCTGGCCCTGCAGTTCATACGCTGATTAACGCCAAGAATATTTTTTTTACAGGGTCTGGAAATCCTACATTGCCTGGTGTGAAGCCAGGAAATGGCATCCCTGTACATAAATTATTGGGAGAATTCTATCCTTCCTGCAAGCAGGGGTAGATATGAAATTAGCCTTGAGCACAATTAAAGGGCAGATTTAAGCTTTATTGTTTTTTTTTTTCAGGAACCAATCACTTCCCATTCATTGGTTCAAACCTTTGTCTGGGGAATATTGCGTTTGCTTGCACCAATGAAGCCACCATTGTGTCCTTGGAACTTAAATTTGGTGTTGGCAGTTTTGCAAAAACAGCCTTTTGAACCTCTGGGGCAGATTCCCCTGATTCTTTTGACCAGAAAACTGGTCTTTTTGATTGCAATAACTTCGGCTAGAAGGGTATCGGAACTAGTAGCTCTTTCTCGTAAAGCGCCATTCTTGATATTTTATCAAGGTAGGGTGATTTTATGTCCTCACCCAGATTTTTTGGCCAAGGTAGTGTCCGCTTTTCATTTGAATCAGGACATTATACTACCTTCTTTTTTTCCAGATCCTCACTCAAGGATGAAAATTTATTGCATTCTCTTGATGTAATGCGTGCACTTAAGTTTTATGTACAGGAAACAGCTCAGATTCGTAAGACCGTGAGCTTGTTTGTGCTGCCAGAAGGCCCCAGAAAGGGATTGGCAGCATCTAAATCTATGATTTCTTGTTGGATTCGCCAGGTTATTACCCAGGTTTATGGTTTAGTAGGAAAGGTCCCACCTTATCCTGTAAAGGCACATTCTACCAGAGGAGTATGTGCCTCTTGGGTACATCGCCATCAAGCCTCTATGGCTCAGATTTGCAAGGCCACGATCTGGTCATCGGTGCATGCGTTCACTCATTTCTATAGAGTGGATGTTGGGACCCAGGATGTCTGCTTTTGGCTGCAGTGTGCTGCAGGCGGCAGTGTAATCCTCCTTTTAGGGTCTGATGGCGGTATTTTTTGGTGTCCCCCTTCCCTCAGATGTATTGCTTTGGGACGTCCCATATGTTATGATTTATGGCTCTGTGTCCCGTGATGTACGAAAAGTAAAATGTATTTTTAATTCATACTCACCTGTAAAATCAATTTTTTTGAAGTACATCACGGGACAGAGAGGTCCATTCCCTCTTCAATGGGGTCTTTTATTGCTTGCTACAAAACTGAGGTACTTCCTGTGTGGGAGGGGTTATATAGGGGGTCATCAATTCTGATTGGTTGTCAGAGTCCTTCACCTATAGGTGGCTATATAACCCATATGTTATTATTTATGGCTCTGTGTCCCATGATGTACACCAAGAAATGGATTGTATTAAAAATCATTTTTTTTTGCTCTATTCTATATGTAGTTCCATGTATGACCACAAGATGGAGAAGATAGATCACCATAAAACGGCGCCTACAAACACAACCAAATCACATAACACTGACCGCTGTCTCGCCGATGCCAGTCTGTTTGCTATTATTCCGATATTACAAAGCCACTGGTACCCACTGTTCTAGAAAAATTAGTTGATTCATGTAATTGCTTGCTGTGGGTGACCGTCACAGTATTTTCTGACAGTTTTCATAAGTTATTAAAGGGAAAATAAATGGAAATTTAATAAAATTATTTTAGAAAGTTTTGTTTTAATTAATTAAATTAAATTAATTAAAACAAATGTTATATCTGTTTTTACTGCATAGAGATGCAAACCACTGAATGTTTTATAAATACATTTTTAATATACATATTAAAGGGTTCCCAGAGCTGAAGAGGTAGCTCAGCAGGTGTTGTCTGTCTTGCAGCTCAGTTTATCTAAGCCAAAGAGCAGTCACCACTTATGGGTCATCAACTTACACTATATTGTCAAAAGTATTGGGACGCCTGCCTTTACACGCACATGAACTTTAATGGCATCCCAGTCTTAGTTCGTAGGGTTCAATATTGAGTTGGCCCACCCTTTTCAGCTATAACAGCTTCAACTCTTCTGGGAAGGCTGTCCACAAGGTTTAGGAGTGTGTCTATGGGAATGTTTGACCATTCTTCCAGAATTTGTGAGCTCAGGCACTGATGTTGGAGAGAAGGTCTGGCTCACAGTCTCTGCTATAATTACTCCCAAAGGTGTTCTGTCCGGTTGAGGTCAGGACTCTGTGCAGGCCAGTCAAGTTCCTCCGCCCCAAACTCGCTCATCCATGTCTTTATGGACCTTGCTTTGTGCACTGGTCTAAATCACTGGTGAAGGGGGGGGGGGGGGGTTATGGTGTGTAGTTGTTTTTCAGGGGTTGGGCTTGGCCCCTTAGTTCCAGTGAAGAGAATTCTTAAGGCATCAGCATACCAAGACATTTTGGATTCTTTTATGCTCCCAACTTTGTGGGAACAGTTTGGGAATGGCCCCTTCCTGTTCCAACATGACAGTGCACAAAGCACACATACAGCATTGTTAAAAAAAAAAAGAAAATATAATAAACGAATTGAAAAGAAAAAAATTTAAAAATTGTAAAAAAAAAAAAATTCACATGGGTCCTCTGACCCATACAGTATGAATGAGTGTTTTTTTGTGAGGCTAGACCCACCTGTTACTTAACAGTAATGGTGAACCTTGGCACCCCAGATGTTTTGGAACTACATTTCCCATGATGCTCATGCACTCTGCACTGTAGTTGAGCATCATGGGAAATGTAGTTCCAAAACATCTGGGGTGCCAAGGTTCACCATCACTGCTCTATGAGGATGCAGCAGCTGGAGGAACACAGACATAGGTCCTAATCTGACAGGAGTGCAGGTGTGGGCAAGTGGTCCTAATCTCACACTGTCTGTGTTTGGGGCCATACATCTACATCTATCCACCTGTCAAATTAGGACCTGCGGTTGTGTTTATGCGTCACAGCGTAACATAGCCTGCCTACACACAACTTCATTCACGGATTCACACTGCACATATTTAGTACAAATGTTGTAAGTTATGTTGCGTTTGCATCTGATAATAATGATTTTAGTGTATTGTTAGCAAAAAATATATTTTTTTTTTGGGGGGGCGGGGGGCGGGGGGTGGCCCTATCATGTAGGCTGTACAGGGGCCCCCGTTATTTCAGCAGATCTGTTCATAGAAATAAACAACAACTACTGCAATACATTAGACCTAGATCATTTGTTCAGGGACTCAGACCTTGTTCTTCATTTGTCTTACTTTCTCAGATTGCTTTTTAATACTGTATTGGTTTCCATGTAGTTAAGAGTGGTTGGGAACTGTGCTATTACTTTACAGACTCACATTTTGAAGATACTGTCTTCTGTCAACTCTATCATGTCCAATTCCAGCAATGATAACACAATGCCCTTTAAACAACTAATACTTGTGTCCTATTTTGCACTGCATTTTGGGGACTTCGCTACCCCAAGATATAGGATAGGTAATGCCATGCTGTCTAATTGGTGCAGTGAGGTGTGGAGTAGGTTGGTAGTCTCTTATGATATCTCCAACAGCTGTCCTGGGCATGTATTAGTGTTGTGTTTGTGCCACCAACAGCCAATGCAATTTACTCTCATGTGATCTTTACTAAGCAGAGGAGAGAACAAACACCTTCACATAGCTCCCAACTGTCCCTGATTTCCAGGGACTGTCCCTGATTTGGAACAAAGTCCCTTTGTTCCTCTTTCCTCCTCATTTGTCCCTCATTTTGGTCTGATCTATATAGTTGTATATAAAATGCACATTTTTTCTTTCAGTGCTAAACCTTTCATCCAATTTCTAAATTGTTGCATTTGTACATTACAAAAGCCAATATAAAGGAATAGTAGTGGTAAAAGGGCATAGTTGACCATGTTCTCCAAAAATGTATAGGGGTACTTTTTTGAGTATTAGGGTTGGGGCATTCATTTATAGGCATGGCCTAGTTGTATAGCGTGCTGCGGCGCAGAATGGCCGTGGTTTAAACTTTGCTAAATATTGGGCACATGGGTTAAAAGGAGCGTGATTAAATATAGTCTGAGATGAAAGAGGAATGGGGGAAGAAGGAAGAGAGGGGTGGAGGGAGAAAGAAAGAAAGAGTAAGAGGGAGAGAGGAAGAAAAAAAAATAGATAGGGAGGATAGGAGAGAGAAGAAAAAAAGAAGGAAAGAAAAAGGGAGGGAGGAGGGAGGGAGAGAGAAGGAAGGAAAGAAAGAGGGATGGAGGGACAGCAGGTTGAGATCCTACACCACAATAGCAATATGTGTATTCCAGAAAGTTTAACAATCAGCAGATAAAAACAAACACCATCCACCCAGGCAGGTCCCATCAAACAGATACAAGAGATGGTCAGAGGCTGCAGACATGATACAGGAGATGGTCAGAGAGGGTGCAGACATGATACAGGAGATGGTCAAAGAGTGTGCGGACATGATACAGGAGATGGTCAGAGAGTGTGCGGACATGATACAGGAGATGGTCAGAGAGTGTGCGGACATGATACAGGAGATGGTCAGAGAGTGTGCGGACATGATACAAGAGATGGTCAGAGAGTGTGCAGACATGATACAGGAGATGGTCAGAGAGTGTGCGGACATGATACAGGAGATGGTCAGAGAGTATGCGGACATGATACAGGAGATGGTCAGAGAGGGTGCAGACATGATACAGGAGATGGTCAAAGAGTGTGCGGACATGATACAGGAGATGGTCAGAGAGTGTGCGGACATGATACAGGAGATGGTCAGAGAGTGTGCGGACATGATACAGGAGATGGTCAGAGAGTGTGCGGACATGATACAAGAGATGGTCAGAGAGTGTGCAGACATGATACAGGAGATGGTCAGAGAGTGTGCGGACATGATACAGGAGATGGTCAGAGAGTATGCGGACATGATACAGGAGATGGTCAGAGAGTGTGCGGACATGATACAGGAGATGGTCAGAGAGTGTGCGGGCATGATACAGGAGATGGTCAGGGAGTGTGCAGATATGATACAGGAGATGGTCAGAGAGTGTGCAGACATGATACAGGAGATGGTCAGGAAGTGTGCGGACATAATACAGGAGATGGTCAGGGAGTGTGCGGACATGATACAGGAGATGGTCAGGGAGTATGCGGACATGATACACGAGATGGTCAGAGAGTGTGCAGACATGATACAGGAGATGGTCAGAGAGTGTGCGGACATGATACAGGAGATGGTCAGAGAGTGTGCGGACATAATACAGGAGATGGTCAGAGAGTGTGCAGACATGATACAGGAGATGGTCAGAGAGTGTGCGGACATAATACAGGAGATGGTCAGAGAGTGTGCAGACATGATACAGGAGATGGTCAGAGAGAGTGCGGACATAATACAGGAGATGGTCAGAGAGTGTGTGGACATGATACAGGAGATGGTCAGAGAGTGTGCGGACATAATACAGGAGATGGTCAGAGAGTGTGCGGACATGATACAGGAGATGGTCAGAGAGTGTGCGGACATGATACAGGAGATGGGGTCAGAAATTGTGGACAAGAGATGGTCAGAGACTAAGGACACAACTGACAGCACAGAGAGATAAAGAGGTGTACAGAGAAGATGGGGTGATAATCCCCTTCAGTCACCTGCCGTGTCCCTGTTGGTTCCTGGACTCCTCCGCTCACAGCCTGGCTGCTGTATTCGCCTGTGTCTCTGGGTGTGTGCCGACTTCATTCAGGGCGGCATCATGATGTCATTGTGCATGCGCCCCTGGACTGAGCCCAATTGGCTAAGCTTGCTCAAGCCCGAACGGCCAAGCTTGCCCAAATCAGAATGGCCGAGCTTACCCAAGCAGTGCATGTGCAGTTCGAAAGTAGGCCCGTGGCCATGTTTTTACCGGCGGAAGCTGTGGCCGTCCAGGGACAAAGCCAATTATCCGTGATTCTTCGGACCGGGACATGGTCTGAATTCCGTGAATGTCCTAGGAAAGTCGGGACTGTTGGCAACTATGAAAGGGCAGCCCAGTGGCTAAGTAGTTAGCAGTTTTGCTTGGTAGCACTGGGATTGTTGGTTCGAATCCCTTCCACAAAAGTGCCTGCCTGGAGTTTGCATGTTCTCCCTGTGCCAGTGTGGGTTGCCTCCATGTACTCCAGTTTCCTGTCCAAAAAGACATGCTGGTAGTTTAATTGGCTCCTGTCTAAATTGCCCCTAGTATGTGTATGTATGAATGTGAGTTAGGAACTTAGATTGTAAGCTCAGTGAGGGCAGGGACTGATGTGAATACACAATACAGTATATGTGTAAATTGCTGCGTAAATTGACAGCGCTATATATAAGTATCCGGATATAATAAAAAAAAGCACTTGTAGGTTTAACCAGTCATTTTTTTTTAGAATTCTCATTTAAGGGGGCATGGCAGGGGAATGTCCTATGCCTACATACTTTTGCTAATAGGCAGGGCCGGGACAAGGGGTGGGCGGCTGCTCTGGGCTCAATGGTTTACTGTAGAGATGGGGTGTGCCTTTCTTCTGTTACAAGACTGACGGGAATAGTGACAGAGGCAGTGATTTTGGCAAGCGAATGACTGTTGGGCACATCATGAAGGGGGGAGGCAGAGTTTGGCATCTTTGTCCCGGGCACTGGATGACCTTGGCCCATCATTGCTAATAGGTGCCCCTTGTTCCCATCTCAGAAAGTTGAGAGGTATGCCTTCAGTATATTTGGCCCTGAAAAAATTGCCATTTTTTTTAGATATAAGAAATGTTAAACTAATTAAAACAAAAAAAAATGATGCACAATAGCAGTTCTGTATATTCCCATCATGAACTTTCTGTAGGTTGCTTAACCCCTGATGAAGGCTACAACATTTATTGCAGGTTCAGCTGCGTACTCTGGAACATGCACAAATGATTTGCCAAGAAAAGTTTTCCCAGGCACATTTTCTGGAATGTTTTGAAGAGCCTCCATGGGCCCCAAGTAACTCGGCCACACTGCTGAGTCCAATTATATATACACCAATAGTAACAGAAAATAGTTTATGGAACAAAAAGGCATAGCATAACTTTAGTTCCCTTCCTTGTCTTCTACCACCAAAGCTGGTCATAGAAAAGCTATTTTTTCTTTTACGGGTAAAGATTCATTATTGACCTATTTTTGAACCTGTTACAAAGGCTTGTGTATTTGTTTGCTCCAAATTATTTTTCTCCAGAGACAAGATCAATAGACATGCAAAAGCAACTTGAAATGCATCAGAAGAAGGTCAAAAGCAGAAGGTTCTCAAATGCATTTTGAATGCACCTTAAAATGTGCTACATTAGCCCATCTGCACAAGTCCTAAGGCTGCCTATGGATATTAGCAGGGCTTTTTTTCAGCGGGAAAGCAGGGAACACAGTTCCAGCACTTTCAGCACTGAATGTATGTAATGGCAAGGGATGTTGGGGTGTGCTGGAGGGTCTAATGATGCTACCTGCTGGGGGATCTACTGTATTGTCACTGGAGAGGATATATTTTGGCAAGGGTCTATTGTTGCTGGGGGGGCTATGTTGATGAACTGTTGAGAGAGAGGTCTATTGATGCTGGCTGCAGGAGGGTCTATTGATGCTGGCTGCAGGAGGGTCTATTGATGCTGGCTGCAGGAGGGTCTATTGATGCTGGCTGCAGGAGGGTCTATTGATGCTGGCTTCAGGAGGGTCTATTGATGCTGGCTGCTGGAGGGTCTATTGCTGCCATCTACTGTTGAGCAAGAGATCTGTTGATGCTGGCTGCAGGAGGGTCAATGAATGCTGGTGTAGCACCCTCCAAGGTAGGTGCTAGGTAAATTATAGTGGGGCCTTGCCTGCTTAACAGCAGGGCCATATTGTTCAGCTAAGCTGACATGTGCTCCCAGGTGTGTCTGATGTGTCAGGGAGTCTCCCCACTGTAACCCAATGAGGGCTATCATTGGGCAGTGGAGGAAACCTGACCAATAGCACACCAGGCTTGAATCCATCCTGGAAGGGCAGATTCTGCCGAACAGAATTCTGGGAGGGGGTGTAAGTCTGTGAGCGGCGCATGTCAGATGGTCTTTGGTGGGAAGCAGAGTCCCAGGAGGGAGGTGACAGCTGTCTCTCCTCCTGTCAAGATGAATCGGGTATCCCAGACGGCTTGCCTGAGGGGATACAGGGCTGAGCTGAGCTGCAGAGAAGGATCCAGGTGTGCTGAGGACCAGCTGAGCTGTTGGGGGATGAGTTTCAGGAAAGCATTCTGAGTCGTCAGTACTGCAAACTGCCCCTGGGGTCTGCCTAGGAGAGGGGACCACTCCGGAGAAGGTCAGAGGGATCCAGGAGCTAGCTAGCCGGGCAGCAGTGACAGTAAAGGGGGTGCCAGAGGTAACCCTGAACCAGCGGTTGGGCCCTGAAGTGTAAAGTGTTAAGTGTTGCAGCAGTAATTGCAAGTGGCTACCTCAGTCAGGAAGGACTGGAGGAAGTAGTGAAAAAGGACTTTTGAGCTAAGTGGAGTGTCAGAAGTCAAGTTTCAGTTCAGTGACAGCAAGTCAGTGTTCACAAGCGCCAGTAAGCGTTGGTCGGCATTCAGCCGGTGTCAAGTCAGCGCTAGAAGCCATTTTTTTCTCAAGTGTCCCATTCTTCTAACTAGTTGAGCCAGAGTAGTATCCCACTCATTTCCTTCTCCCATCCAAGTTCCTAAAATAAAACTAAAAGATGTCGGACTGGTCATTGTCTCAGCATTTACACTTGGGCAACGAGCTTAAATGTGCTGTTGGTGTTAACAGTAACCATGGCAGACCCATATCCAGCACAATGGCTGGGAATCCTGCTACACTGGCTTCAGTAGGGTCTCTTGATGCTTGCTGCTGGGAGGTCTGTTGTTTCTGCTGGGGGTCTATTGCTGCTGGGGTGATATCTTGTTGCAAGGGGTCCATTGTTGCTGAGGGGGGTCTGTTGTTGTAAGGAGGATCTGTTGGCGGAGAGGGGACTATTGTTTCTGGGGGGGTCTATTGTTGCTAAGAAGAATCTATTGTTGCTTGCGGGGTCTATTGTTCCTGGGGGATCTATTGTTACTGGGGTCTATTATTGCTAGCAGCAGGGGATCTATTTTTCTGCCTTTCTAGTTATTAACAAATTCCATAAAAATGGTACTTAGTTCGGTATTCTCTAAAAGGGGCGGTACTGGTAAGTGGGTAGGGGGTAGAACCAAAGGACAGTGATCTGAGGTGGGTAGGGGGCACAGACAAGGGGTGATTCAGAAGGGGGAGTTCCTGTACCTATTCTCTGAGAAAAAAAGCCCTGGATATTAGAAGGCGGCTGGATGTATAAGTATGATCTAACCAAAATCGGAAAGCTATGAGAGGGAATCAGGTGAGTGTTGCAGGTACATCCTTCAGTCCTGCTTATCTGTGGGAACAATAGTTGTGATCAATGTTTTTCTTGCCTGTCCAACTCCAACTGTCATTTTATGTATTTAGGCTGTTTAAAGTAGTTGTAAACCCTTACATATACCAAGTGAAGTGACTGGCCTCGGGTGTTACAAAGAGATTAAACAAATCACCCTACATTAGTTGTACCTGTTTATCTGCAGTCTTCTCTTCTCTACAGCTGTTCAAAGAGCAGAATTTATAAAGCTTGTCTGAGAGTTCAGAAAAAAAGAGGGTGGGGAGCTGAAAATACACTTTCCAGAGTTCAGTAAGAAGAACTCTGAGAACTGATTGGAAGGAAGTGGCATACCCCCTTCACAGCACACAGGAACATAGCTGAGGCTGTCAATCACAGGCTGTGTGTTGGGGCTCTCTCCCCTGTTTTGGTGTCAAGAGAACTTTGCAGAACTTATTGATGCTGATAGCAGAGGAACGAAGCAGCAGAAAGAGTGTTCTTAATTGAGACAAGTACACACTATAGAGGGATATGCTTTGTTCATATTGTAGGTCTAATTCTTTCATAACCAAAGGTCGTGCCTAGATACTTCGGCCTGATTCAGCAATGGCAACATGTGTCAGTTAACTTTATACAAACTCTGTGAATAACTGGCATGCCTACATTTTTTTTAGATTTTTTAATAGCATAAGGATTTTTGATAAAACGTTGGTTCTGTCTTTTTTAATATAATTTGATAAAAGTACAATAATAATATAACGCTATGGGTATTGAGAAGCGCAGACCTCCTCCCATATGAGAGTGCTGGGATCTGCAGTGTCACGCTGGTAAGGATAGTATATGGGGGTCGAGGAGGAGACCTTCTGCAGAAACACTTTCCCTTGGCCAAGGTAACAGGGCCTCTTTAAGCACTCATTGTGGCCACAACTCTTTTGCTTAACAAGAGGAATTTCCCTTCCAAGAAATCTGTGTCCTCTGCCTAGGAATTGCTGGGCATTATCGCAACTGGGTGTAACTGTTGTTTTAAGCCCCGTACACACGTACCGATGGTCGGCTTACAAATGTTCCTCTTTTCTCCCCGGGATGTCGGTGTCTGCTGAAAAGTGCAAAGACAGCACAAGGACAGCACAAGAATTTTGTCCGCCGACTGCAGAAGTGATGTCATGTAATGGTTAACTTTCCCTGTGTTTTCTATTTTCTGAGCATGCCCAGTCTTGCAAATCTGCGGTCTGTCGGCCGAATTGTGTACTGACAGGCGAACAATCGTCCGTTCTGGTGTCGGCATACAAATATTTTCATGTTTGCACGAAAGACTTTTGTCCGCGGATTGTGCGCAGACATCTGTCGGAGGCACCATACTAACACGCGTACAATCGGCAGATCCTTCGTCCACCGACGTTTGTATGCCGACGATCGGTACGTGTGTACGGGCCTTTACAGTCTGTCTGAAGTGACGTTCCAAAGCTGGATTGCTGACCCACCCGAATGACATAAGGGAGACCCTTGCAGAGAATTAACCCTGTCCACGCTCGGTCATTATATACCAGACAGGGACAGCTGTCATGAAACTGAGATCAGCATAATGTGAACATCAGAAGATATCTTTGTGATACTACAGCTTACCAATCCTTATGTGGTGGTTGCATTAGCTTTCTTTCTACAGTCTAAGAACATGTTCACCGAGTACAGAAAATACAGCTGATCCTGCCAGACGTGCAGTGTCCTTGTCACTTCCCATAAGTTGAACTGTTAGGCTACATTCACACCTGAGCGTAGCGTGTTCGCGCGTTTTTTACTGCGATTTTACCTCAATTTTTACCGCGATTTACAGGCATACGCCTGTAATCTGCCCAAAAAGATGCTCATGTACTTTTTTGAGCGTTGGGCGTTTTGCTCACAGCGTCAAAACGCTCAGATGTGAACAGGGGCCATTGAAATTAATAGGATTTGTCTTGTTGGGCGTTTTGAGAGCTGATCCTAGAGCAGAAAAACTCCCCAAAAACGCCCCAAAACGCCTACATGTGAACAGAGCCTAAATAAAAGCAATGTTATTATTCTACTGTAAACTAATAACCCCCCCCCCCCATTCCCCCTATATAATGACGATAATGAGAAGAAAATGAAAATGTGATTGAGATTCAGCCTGGGTGAATCTATGACTCCATAGACACAGTGGATGAGTAAACGTAGCCACCCTAGGACAAAAGATGTGTAATCACCAAGTGTAAAGCCTCTTTTACATGGGTAGTAAAAACAGTGACTAAGCTGCCGTGTGCTCCCCCCCACTGTGCTCCCTCTTCTCTTCTGCCGGCTGCTGCAGGGGATGTGTCGCAATAGAGAACCAGGAAGGGGTCAGTAAATATGTAATTTACCTTCCTTTGAATGGACAGAGTCATAGTCAGTGACATTGTAAAAAAAATAAAATAAAATGATAAAAAATAATACAATTAAAATACCAAAAAATAAAAACTACTGACACCAGTGGGTGAACTTCCAGGATCGCAAAGGTCACACTTGCGACCGGGCCCTGGCATTCCACCACCGTGGGGAGGCCCCAAGATGGCAGGAAGGGAGCCCACTGCAGAATTTGTGAAAGGGTCCCGCTGCGGGACCATAATAAAGGGCCTCGCAATGAGAGTAAAGGGTCCCAGGATCAGTAGGAAGAGCCCCAGGCTTGAAGCGAAGGGCCCCGACCAGGGATCTGGGGGGCCCTTCATGGTTTCTTGCACCGGGGGCCCTGAAGGTTCTAGTTACGCCTCTGATCAGAGCCTCTCTACAACAGGGTGTAATGCAAGCCGTTGCGGTGCGGTGCTGCAAACTTTTAGTTGTTAACACAGACAGTGAAAAAGTAGTATATGGCTTTCTATTGACTTCTGCTGAACATCTATCCACCATCGATCACTTTTCAGAGGGGCAGTAAACACTGATGCATGTCTAAACAAGCCCTAAAGGAAAAAAGTCTAAAAAAGAAAATAAATGCAGCCACCTCATCGAAAAACTGGTAAGCTGCAATATCCTTTGCTAAATCTAAAGGCACTGGGGTTGTTTTACTAAAGGCAAATCCACTGTGCACTTCTAAGTGCACTACAAGTGCACTTGGAAGTGCAGTTGCTGTAGATGTGAGGGGAAGCTCTGCTGATTGAGGTCATTAAATCACGTGCAATCAAAAACGCTTTTTTTTAATTTTCCTTGCATGTCCCCCTCAGATCTACAGCGACTGCACTTCCAAGTGCACTTGCAGTGCACAGTGGATTTGCCTTTGGTAAATAAACCCCTTTGGTAAGCTTGCTCTATATATATATTAATATGGTCAATGCAATGAACAATACAGGCACGTCAATCAGAAAATTATTATTTTCATAGTAAAGGAACAAATGGTGTTGTTATCAAACTCTATTCCTTGCTATCACATAGGATGAATATTATCCCTTGTGATAGCATGGGCTGTGACAGGTCATCTTTATGGAGAAATCTATTAGACCCCATATCTCTCCTCTGCCCTCCAAAGCATCAGATCCAAACGAGATTGGTTTAATCTGATGCTTTCACGAGAAAGTAATGGCTTGTTTACATGAGACCAAAACCGGAAGAGACAAAAGGCTTCATAAAGTGGTAATAACAATATTAGTTCCTCTCACTGTGTGCCTGGAACCAAATTCCGCCAGTCACATCTTTACTGGGCTCCCTAATCAAACGGGAGAGCACGGTAAAGATGGTGGGTGTGCGCGTGTGGGGGGGGGGGGCTTTCTGCCACCTGTAAAAGTAATCCAGCAGCTGTATAGCTGCTCATCTTACTTTTACTAGAAATAGCAGTGGCAGCTGGTTCATTGGGGTCGCAGGGGAGCCGCCCACCCTATCGATGCGTCCGGCCCCCTACTCTACATGCAGGGCACCGGACGCATAGATTCGAATGGTTTTTTTTTTAAGCACGTGATTAGAGCCAGAGGCTCTACTAGGCTTTAAAAAAGGGTGGACTCGGGGCGCAGAGCACTGCGCCCCGAGCCCACCCAGTTGTATGACAATAGGGAATGAATATTCGATATTATCACACTGATTCTCCTCCCAGCCAATCAGGAAGTGGGTCCTGAGACCAATTTCCTGATTGGCCGAAAGGAGAGGCCATGCTATTGGCCAAGGAGGAGGGAGGAGACACATGCTATTGGCCAAGGAGGAGGAGGAGGGAGGAGCCACAGGGGATCCTGCTGCCGCCGCTGCTGGGGAAGCCGCCGCTGCCTGCCCTCCACGTCAGTCCAGGTGAGTGAGCCGGCGATGGGGGGGGGGGGGGGTATGGTGTGCGAGCTGGTGTGGTCGGGGGGGGATATGATGTGGTCCGTGTGCCCCCCCCCCCGGCCTATGGAGCACCAGCTGTCACTAAGAAAGAGAATGATTGGCTGCAAAATCAATCAAGATTGCCTAAGACTCTGAATCTTAAAGAAGACTGGGTAAAGATGGGAGCATCAGCAATGGAGGGCAGCATGGACATCACAACAATGGAGGGATCTGTTTGCCAGATAAAGTAAGTGTGTCATAATGTGCAAATATGTTGTGTATGTGCAGGAGTTATGCCACCCCAACCCATTTGAAATGGCCTGAGACTCCGAACCCAGAAGAAGACTGGGTAAAGATGGAATCATCAGCAATGGAGGGATGCACTGATTACACAGGCTGGAGTGATCTGTTTTGCCAGGTAAGTGTGTCACAATGTGTAAATATGCTGTATAGGGACAGGAGTTACGTCATTCCATGTATAACTATGAACAAAATATGTAGTCATGGACTTTGTGTGGACATATAGAAGAGAAACTGAGTACCAAATAAACAACTTTATTATGTACCATTAAAAAACTATTACACAACATTAAAAATGACTCTTCACATATGGGTTCCCTAAATGCAAAGATTCAGATTACACTTCATGCGTGGACTCGACATGTTCCAGGAATCCTTCATCAGGAGCACATGTGACAGATTCAGTATACTGGCACCCACTCCTAATCTTTAATAGAGTAATATCAGCCAGGAGGGTAGACTGGCTGATATTAGCATGTATATGTTGTCCATAGAGGTGCAAATAAGTAAAACAAGGTGAAGCCACTGCCTTTGGGGGGGGGGGGGGATTCAGGTAAATCAATAAACAGCCAATGGTCTTGTACACATAATCTTAAAATAGAAGGACTTTCCAATGGGGAACCATCCAAACCAAATGTGAGTAAATAATCGTAAAGAGAGTATTGAAGGTAAAATAGTCAAGGTGCATATATTCCAAAGAGGGGGGCTCTAGATAAGAAAGCAAACTCTGCTATGCTTTCCTTATGGTGATTTACTCACATATGGTGATTTACTCACATTTGGTCTGGATGGTTCCCCATTGGAAAGTCGGTCCTTCTATTTTAAAAATTTATGTGTACAAGACCATTGCCTGTTTATTGATTGTACCTGAATTTCCCACTCGAGAGGCAGTGGCTTTAACTTGGTTTACTCATTTGCACCTCTATGGGCAACATACACATGTGACACAGTCTGGAATCAGGCTCGGTGGCCAGTAGCTAAAGCAGTGGAGAAGCACCGACAGACAAGCAGGATAGTTATACAACCAGGTCACCCTGGCTAATGACATGGGACTACCTGAGGTCTAAGTACTAATCGGTATTCTCCAGAGCTCCTGACAGTGGAAATGGGGTTTGCTGCGTGTTAGTACCAGGTCACGGTCCTCAGGATCGCCCCACCAGAAGCTGAGGTCCAATAGCAGATATAGCAGGTAGGGATCAAGCAGAAGCGTAGTCAGTAAACAAGCCAAAGAGCAGTAACGAATGGTTGCAGGTTGGCATTAGGCAGAAGCATAGTCGAGGAACAAGCCAAGGGTCAGTAACGAATGGTAGGGAAAATATGGACAACAGCAGGAGAGACAAAAGTGAGGACCACCCAGCTGACTTCTCATGAGACCTCCTGGATGTGCTAACTCTTTATCCTGCTGTCCTCAAACTTTCTCCTGTGCATTGAAGCAAGGATTAATCTGAGTGTTTTAGAGGATCCCTCCAGCACCCAAGTCCCAGGCCCGATGTCAACCCCCCCCCCCGGACTAGGGGACACCCTCAAGGGCCACCGACAACCTCCCCAGGACTCCTTCCACATCTTCAACCCGATTGCCCCTGCTGGCATGATTTAGGAGTATTTGAGAGGTGCCTGCCCCCTGCCAGTCCAGTTGGCTGGGAGCCTTATCAATACTCTAAGCAGATCCTTCTAACCAGAGCCGGTACAAGGGCGGGGCAGAAGGGGCGGGTGCCCTGGGCGCTAACATTTATTGGAGAGAGGGGGGGCGCCACTGCTGGACAACTTCTTTCACACACTGCTGACTGTGTGAGTGTAAATTATTGCTGGCCGCCAGCCGCTATCTGCCTGCAATGTGCCGAGTGCACTCCTCCTGCACTCAGCACAGCCTGAATCCTTCTGTTCTACTTCTTCTTCTGTCAGGGGAGCGGAGAAAACACCCCCCCCCCCTGACAGGCGCTCAGTAGTCTGTCCCGGCTGTGACGTCAATGAGCACAGAGCGCTCTCCTCCTGCTTGAGCCACTACCTCGAGGAGCCGTGGAAGAGAGGAGAAAGTGAAAGTGAAAGCAGAAAAGCACATCCAGAGCCTGGCACTGTGTCTCTGCCTGTCTGCAGCAGCGTGAGTGAAGCCTGCCTGCCCTGGTGAAGAAGTGAACTATTCAGATGGAGGGAGGGGGGTCTGTCTGTCTGGCTGAGAGCAGGTAAGTGGGGGGGGGGGGCTGTCTCTCTGGCTCAGAGCAGGTAAACTCTTTAGATTAGTGGGGGGGGGGGGGGGGGTCTGTCTGGCTGAGAGGAGGAGGTGAATAGGTGAACAATTTAGATTAGTGGGGGGGGGGGGGGGGGTCTGCCTGGCTGAGAGCAGGTCAACTATTTTGATTAGTGGGGGGGGGGGGGGGGTTCTGGCTGAGATGAGTTGTCTAGTGGTGATGAGTCTCTGTTGTAATATGTAAAATCAACCTATATGGAGCAGGTGGTGGTGGTAAATTTCAAGATAAAGGGATATAAAGATAAAAAGAGTAATTGTAAAATCTTATATGTGGCATATATACTACCAATATAAATGTAATGTACCTATGCTGCTGTGAAGTAGATGTGACCTAAGTGCAAAAAGTGTTAAGTGCAGCAGGTGTGGTCACCCAAAATATTTTTTGCAAAAAAGAGCACCTTAATATTTCCTTATGGACTTTGCACCACTCTAAAAGTTTTTGGACACTTTCTGCACTAATTTATGATTGCACGTTTCACCAATTGTTAGATTGGCATATATTTATGGTCGGATCTACATATATTTAGTTATATTTATTTTATATTGCTTTATTTGCTTATATTTATTTATACCACTGGATTTACATATATTTATTGTTGGATTTGCATATATTTATTTATACTCACTTATATGCGGGGCATATATATTTTTATAACCCCGTACACAATTTGACACTCTATAGGTGGTACTGACATTCTGGACTCATATGTGCATCCGTACACTTTATAAACCATTTATTACTACGCACTGCACAATATCGCACTAGGCACTAATTATTACATTAATATATGTATTTTATAATTTTAGACTATTTTTGAGGCTGGCACTAAATTTATATACAACTACGGACACATATATACATTTTTTACTTTACAGATTTATTTTGGGTAACCACACCTGCTGCACTTAGCACTTTTTGCACTTAGGTCATATCTGCTTCACAGCGGCATATGTACATAGGTACATTACATTTATATTGGTAGTATATATGCCACATATAAGATTTTACATTTACTCTTTTTATCTTTATATTTCTTTATCTTGAAATTTACCACCACCACCTGCTCCATATAGGTTGATTTTACATATTACAACAGAGACTCATCACCACTAGATAACTCATCTTATTTATTTGCTCCACCTTCTATATCTGGCAGCGCCAATCACTTCCCCTTTTTTACAAATATATCTGATACATCCTTTTTTAGGGCTGTATTTTTTGAAGTGGGCTGCAGCCAAGTCTGTCTCTTAGCTTTATCCTAAGCGTGGATTTTTTGGGGTTTTTATTCTGTCTGACATGAGGTCAGCTATTTAGATTAGGGTTGGAAGGGGGGGGGGGGCTCTGTCGGGCTTAGAGCAGGTCAACTATTATTTAGATTGGGGGGGGGTCTAGCTGAGAGGAGGAGGTTAACCAATTGTATTTAATTTGTATTGTTTTAAGTATTTTCTTGTTTTGAAACTACATTGATTCTTATATTACACCCACGACAGGGACGGGATTGGGGACGGGGGGGGGGCGCAGTTTGCCATCTTCGCCCTGGGCACCAAGTGACCTTGTCCCAGCCCTGCTTCTAACCTCCCATCCATTCTTCTGGAAGATTCTCCAAGGTTCCAGCAAGTAGGGGGAGGTACCAGAGGTACTGCTTGCTGAGTCACCCAACCCTGACCCAGATTCAACACAGGCTTGGCTGCCGGCCAAGCCAAATTTACCTACACTAACAGAAAAAAAGAAACTATGTACACTAGCACCTATATTAGACGGTGCTACACACATGTTTTGCATTCCAATACTTATTTGTATGTGTAATAAAGTATAACTAAAGGCAAAACTTTTTTTAGTTTTTGGTAGAGTGGAGAGGGATTAGTCACTTGTCAGTTTTTATTGCAGTCGGGGACCCTGTTAAGGAGATTAACACTTTCTATTTGTCCTGTTTACCATTATCATTGAAAGTAAAAGAAAATCCCAAAGTACGGCTTGTCCACAGAAAAAGTAATAGAGGGGAACTCTTCCAAAGGGGACACTAATTCTGGTGACCTGGGGTCCCCAAGGAATTCCTTTCATTTGCAGGAGTTTCCTCTCACTTCCTGTTTGGATATCGGACTGGAAGTCAAGTTAAATCTCCGCAATAGGACATAGATGGTGAGAATAAATCTGACAGGGGTTACTACACTCCTTTGCTCCATCAAAAATGAAAAAAATAATTTTGTCTATACTTCAACTTTTTTCTACTGTTGAGTCATGGGATGTTTTGGAAGAATTTATCGAGCTCTAGTCTCACTATCATTGAGAACCACTGGCCTAGAGATAGACTTCATTTGTTTTAGGTACATTTTGATTTGTTACATACCGTAATATTATCATTTCTTGTCTCCGTAAATTACACTGAATGTACTATTTTTTTTCCCTTATCCCATGTAATCTAGTGTTTGGTTTCTGTTTGGAAGGTAATTCAGTGAAAACTAAGTCTGTTCCTGCTAAAACACTTGGCTGTTTACCTTGGTTACTGATACTGAGAGCTCCGGGGAGAAAAAGCATGACGTATAGTAGTGGGAATTTGGTGCGCTGTGTATTGATTTATGTGGAAAGGTGTACAAAGAGGTCATGTAATGATGTAGTAGTGTGTATACTGGACCTGGGCTTGTTGTATACAGGTCTCTGTGTAGAAGAGGCTGTATGCAGTTCAGGGTATTGTGGACTTGGGCACTGTGTATATACAGTTGGTATAGAAAAGAATCACCCCCTTTAAAATAATCAAATCTGGTTGCTTTGCAGCGTGAAATGAAGACACAGTTTTTGCTTTATTCAGTTTTATTTACTGGTGCAACTTACAACATTCAAGTGAAAGATATAAAACTAACATGTCAGAAAAAAAAAATCAAAAACAAAATCACTGAGTTGGAAAAGGGACCCCCCCCCCCACACACACACACACCACACACCGCACACACACCTTATGTCAGTGGCGTAGCGTGGGGGGTGCAGGGGGGGCCGGCCGCACCGGGCGCAACATCTTGGGGGGGCGCAGTGAGTCAGCAGCCTGGCACTGTCACAGAGTGGGTTTTTTTTTTTTAATCACCTGATTAGAGCCAGAGGCTCTAATAGGCTTTAAAAAAGGGTGGACCCGGGGCGCAGAGCAGTGCTTTTCCCCCCCCGAGCCCACCCATTGTGTCACAATAGCGAATGAAAATTCACTATTGTCACACGGATCCTCCCCCTGGCCAATCAGGAAGCGGGTCCGAGACCCGCTTCCTGATTGGCCAAAAGGTGAACGCATGCCGAGGAGGAGGCGGGAGGACTCGAGGAGACGCGGGGAACTGAGGAAAAGCCGCCGCTGCAGGTAAGTTTCTCTGCATTGAAGGGGGCATGCTGGTCTCTCTGCATTGAAAGGGGGCACGCTGGTCATTCTGCATTGAAAGGAGGCACGCTGGTCATTCTGCATTGAAAGGGGGCACGCTGGTCATTCTGCATTGAAAGGGGGCACGCTGGTCATTCTGCATTGAAAGTGGGCACGCTGGTCATTCTGCATTGAAAGAGGGCACGCTGGTCATTCTGCATTGAAAGGGGGCACGCTGGTCATTCTGCATTGAAAGGGGGCACGCTGGTCTCTCTGCAATGAAAGGGGGCACGCTGGTCATTCTGCACTGAAAGGGGGCACGCTGGTCACTCTGCATTGAAAGGGGGCACGCTGGTCACTCTGCATTGAAAGGGGGCACACTGGTCTCTCTGCATTGAATGGGGGCACGCTGGTCTCTCTGCAATGAAAGGGGGCACGCTGGTCATTCTGCATTGAAAGGGGACACGCTGGTCATTCTGCATTGAAAGGGGGCACGCTGGTCATTCTGCATTGAAAGGGGGCACGCTGGTCTCTCTGCAATGAAAGGGGGCACGCTGGTCATTCTGCATTGAAAGGGGGCACGCTGGTCACTCTGCATTGAAAGGGGGCACGCTGGTCACTCTGCATTGAAAGGGGGCACACTGGTCTCTCTGCATTGAATGGGGGCACGCTGGTCTCTCTGCAATGAAAGGGGGCACGCTGGTCATTCTGCATTGAAAGGGGACACGCTGGTCATTCTGCATTGAAAGGGGGCACGCTGGTCTCTCTGCATTGAATGGGGGCACGCTGGTCATTCTGCATTGAAAGGGGGCACGCTGGTCACTCTGCATTGAATGGGGGCACGCTGGTCTCTCTGCAATGAAAGGGGACACGCTGGTCATTCTACATTGAAAGGGGACACGCTGGTCATTCTGCATTGAAAGGGGGCACGCTGGTCTCTCTGCATTGAATGGGGGCACGCTGGTCTCTCTGCATTGAATGGGGGCACGCTGGTCTCTCTGCATTGAAAGGGGGCACGCTGGTCATTCTGCATTGAAAGGGGGCACGCTGGTCTTTCTGGATTGAAAGGAGGCACGCTGGTCACTCTGCATTGCAAGGGGGCATGCTGGTCATTCTGCATTGAAAGGGGGCACGCTGGTCATTCTGCATTGAAAGGGGGCATGCTGGTCTCTCTGCAATGAAAGGGGGCACGCTGGTCATTCTGCATTGAAAGGGGGTACGCTGGTCACTCTGTACTGAAAGGGGGCACGCTGGTCACTCTGCATTGAAAGGGGGCACACTGGTCTCTCTGCATTGAATGGGGGCACGCTGGTCTCTCTGCAATGAAAGGGGGCACGCTGGTCATTCTGCATTGAAAGGGGACACGCTGGTCATTCTGCATTGAAAGGGGGCACGCTGGTCACTCTGCATTGAAAGGGGGCACGCTGGTCTCTCTGCATTGAATGGGGGCACGCTGGTCTCTCTGCATTGAAAGGGGGCACGCTGGTCATTCTGCATTGAAAGGGGGCACGCTGGTCATTCTGCATTGAAAGGGGGCACGCTGGTCTCTCTGCATTGAAAGGGGGCACGATGGTCATTCAAACTTGTATTTAGATGCATTTTACTTTAATTACATCAGTATTTTCATAACAAACAATACATGTGCTTAGGGGGTAAGGGTTTCTTTAACTAATCTAGTGGAAGAGACTCGAGTGCTAAAATCCCGTGGGTTAGGGGGCGCAAATTACTTGCCTTGCCCCGGGTGCTGACAACTCACGCTACGCCACTGCCTTATGTCACTATTTTGTTGTATCACCTTTTGCTTTAATTACAGCCTTTAGGCTGTTGGGCTTTGTCTCTACTAACTTTGCACATTTCGATTTTGCAAAATTTGCCCACTCTTCCTCTTCCCGTTTGTGGACTGTAGTTTTCAAGTCATTCCTCAGATTTTCAATGTGGTTTAAGTCTGGGCTCTGACTAGGCCATGCAAGGACATTCACCTTTTTCTCCTTCAACCATTGTGTATTGTCATTTTTGATGTGTGCTTTGGGTCATTGTCATGTTGGAAGGTAAACCTTCTTCCCATTGACAACTTTATAGCAGGGGGCAGCAGATTTTCCTCCAGAATTTGATGGTATGTTGCCCCATCCATTTTTCCTTCTATCCTGACAAGTGCTCCAGTCCCTGCTGCACAGAAACACCCCCATAACAGGAAATTACCACCTCCATGCTTTACTGTAGGAATGGTGTTATTTGCATGGTGAGCTGCATTGGATTTCCACCAGACATATTGTTTGGTGTTGAGGCCAAATAATTAAATGTTAGTCTCACCTGACCACCTTAACCACTTTACCACCGCCCACAGTAATATTACTGCGGCAGAGTGGCTCGTTATCGTCTGACGACGTAGTACTACGTCGTCAGACACTCCCCCTTCTGGGCGGCGCTTGAGCGCCGCCGGAGGCTCGCTCCCGCTGTTTTCGGTCGCAGCGGGAGTCGGGCCAGGGGAGGAGCGGCGGCGATCGCCGCCGCTCTTCCCCGATCATCGGGGATCTAGTGTGGAGATCCGCCCGCCTGTGTAAACACAAGCGGGCGGATCTCCCAAGTGACAGGGAGTGACAGATCGGAGTGTTCAGCATAGCTGGACATCCGATCTGTCCCTGGCTTACTCAGTCACCTCCCCCCCCACACGTCAGTAAGCACCAGGCATACATTAACCCCTCCCTCTCCAATAAAATTAACCCCTTCCCTGCCAGTGTCATTTTTACAGTAACAGTGCATATTTATAGCACTGATTACTGCAGTAATGTCACTGGTACCCCCAAAAGTGTCAAAAATGTCAGTCAAGGGTCCGATCTGTCCGCCGCAATGTCGCAGTACCGCAAAAATAATCGCAGATCGCCGCCATTACGCATTAAAAAAAAACACCAAAAATGACAGAAATCTTTCCCTTTGTTAGTAAACGCAATAACTTTTGCGCAAACCAATCAAAATACGCTTATTATGATTTTTTTTACCAAACATGGGTAGCAGAAAACAAATTGGCCAAAAATGTAAAAAAAAAATTGGTTTTTACATCTTTTTTGGGGGGAATTTCATATAAAAAAATTTTAAAAATATTGTTATTTTTTCAAAATAAATGCTTTTTTTTGTTTATAGCGCAAAAAGTAAAAATCGCACAGGTGATCAAATACCACCAAAAGAAAGCTCTGTTTGTGGGGAAAAAAAGGACGTAAATTTCGTTTGGGTACGGCGTCGCACGACTGCGCAATTGTCAGTTAAAGTCGCACAGCGCCGAATCGCAAAAAGTGGCCTGGACGTAAGACAGCAAAATCCTCCGGTGGTAAAGTGGTTAAATGACTGAGACTAAAATTTAATGATTTGGCCTCAACACCAAACGTTATGTCTGGGGGAAATCCAATACAGCTCACTATCCGAATAACACCATTCCTACAGTAAAGCATGAAGATGGTAATATCCTATTATGCGAGTGTCGCTCTGCAACAGGGACTGGAGCACTTGTCAGGATAGAGGAATAATGGATGGGGCAAAATACCATCAAATTCTTGAGAAAAATCTGCTTCCCTCTGCCAGAAATTTGACAATGGGAAGAAGGTTTACATTCCAACATGACAATGACTCAAAGCACACAGCAAACATGACCACACAGTGTTTGAAGGAGAAATAGGTAAATGCCCTTCCATGGCTTAGTCAGAGCCCAGACTTAAACCCCATTGAAAATCTGTGGAATGACTTGAGGACTACAGTCCACAAACGGTCACCATCAAATTTAACGGTACTTGAGCAGTTCTGCAAATAAGAGTGGGCAAATATTGCAAAGTCTAGATGTGCAAAGTTAGTAAAGACATATCCCAAAAGACTAAGGGCTGTAATTGAAGCAAAAGGTGGTTCAACAAAATACTGACATAAGGGGGTTGATCCTTTTTGCAACTCAGTGATTCTGTTTTTTTTTTTCATTTTTTCATTTTATTCTGACTTTTTGATATTATATCTTTCATTTAGATGTTATAGGTTGCACTAGTAAATACAGCTGGATAAAACAAAAACTGTGTCTTTTTTCATTTCAGGCTGCAAAGCAACAAAATGTGATTATTTTAAAGGGGGTGATTATTTTCTATACTCACTGTAGGCCATGCTGTAGTAGCGTGCATACTGCTTTGGATGTAGTAGTACTCTATGTGTATTGGATTTGGACTATGTATATACAGGATATGGTGTAGACGTGTGTGAAGTGGGCCTAAGTCATATGAAAACATGTCTTCGTGTTTTAGTCTATGTTTTGGATCTGGTGTGCATATATGACAGTCTTTCTCAACCATGACTCCAGGGAACTCTAGGGTTTCTCCAAAGGTTTCTAGGAGTTCCTTGAGCAATGACCAATGTCTGCCTCCCAGATAAGTAAGAACTGACACCAATTACTTTTTTTTGCTATATGTAAGGGGGCTTTCTTCCCACTGACCACCAGTGTAAGAAGCTTTCTCCCCACTGACCATTGATGTAAATAGCATTCTTCCCATTGACCACCAAGGTAAGGAGCATTCTTCCCACTGACCACCAAAGTAAGGGGCATTCTTCCCACTGACCACCAATGTAAGGACCATTCTTCCTATTGACCTCCAATGTAAGGATCATTCTGACCACTTACTGCCAATGTAAGAAGCCTTTTTCCAACTGACCACCATTGTAAGGTGAATTCTTTCTACTGACCACAAATGTGAAGAGCATTCTTCCCACTGACCACCAGTGTAAGGAGCACTCTTCCCAGTGACAACCAGTGTAATGTGAACCATCTACCTTTGACTACCAGTGTATGGAGGCCCTTTTCCCACAATGTAAGGGACGTTTTCCCAATTGGTAAGGGGCTCTTCACTGACCTTGAATGTAAGACGGCACTTTTCCACTGACCACCAAGGTAATAGGGTTCTTCTCCTACTGATAACTGATTTAAGGGGCCCATCCCTCCGGGCACACGCTCTGAAGCAAACGTATACGTAATTCACGCCCACATATGTAAACAGTGTTCAAACCACACGTGAGGTATTGCTGCGATTGTTAGAGTGAGAGCAATAATTCTAGCACAAGACCTCCTCTTTAACTCCAAACAGGTAACTGTTAAAATGTTTTAAAGTGTCGCTTATTGAGATTTTTAAGTACTGTCGTTTGTCACCATTCCATGAGTGTGGAATTTTAAAGCATGACATGTTAGGTATCTATTTACTTGGCGTGACATCATCTTTCACATTATACAAAAATTGGACTAACTTTACTGTTGTTTATTTTTTTTTTTAATTCATGAAAGTATATTTCTTTAAAAAAAAATTGTATTTGAAAGACCACTACGCAAATACCGTGTGACATAAAATATTGCAATGATCACCATTTTATTCTCTAGGGTCTCTGCTAAATATATATATTATGTTTGGGGGTTCTATGTAATTTTCTAGCAAAAAAATAATGTTTTTAACTAGGCATGAGGGGGTTATTCCTCAGACCACCAATGTGAAAACCATTTTCACTAACTGCAGTTCCTTTCTGGCTATTTGTAATATTACTCATTTCATTTTTATTGCTGAAAATGATTTTCTCATATAGAGCAAGCATGGGTGTCAAATATGTGAAGAATATCATATTCCACATTCATTATTTATCTGCTACTTACTATTTACTGTGATCTACCATGAGGTGTAGATACAATTATTAGAAGGAGTTCTCTAAATCTGAAAGGTATTTTAAGGGTTCCTCTGTGTTAGGAATGTAGCTGGGTGCTCCCGGCTGTGTGTTAAGAGCGGGCTTTGCATTCTTGTGCCTGATCTCCTGCTTCACACACCTCCCTTTCCTAGTCAGCTGCCATTCTACAGAGCAGGTTGTGTAAGATCATGCCTGCTTCTTTTCTTTCTTTCTCTGCCGGGCTGCTGTGTACAGAGCGGCTGGAGGAGAGGGCTGTGTTCCTCTTACTCCTTGCTTCGGGAGCACTGAGACTTCTGGGAAAACTGGGCTGCAAGTGTATGGTGCTCGGACCTGTTGCATGCCAGGAGTGGTGAGCAGAGCTACAAAGCTTAAATCTTTGCTGCACACAGATAATCAAAAGAGATTGCTCCTTACTTAGCAGCCCATCAGACATTCATTACACACTCTTAAAGGGACAGATTCATGTGTACTACCTTACAGAAGGGCCCCAACAAAGCCAGCTAATACTGACAATTAGGCACCGGGTACTTTGCAGCCACCCCCAGGGGTA
The DNA here is from genome assembly GCF_965119305.1 of Pelophylax lessonae. Taxonomy (NCBI): domain Eukaryota; kingdom Metazoa; phylum Chordata; class Amphibia; order Anura; family Ranidae; genus Pelophylax; species Pelophylax lessonae. The sequence goes on from NC_138774.1 coordinate 71,162,413, forward strand.
TCCCTTTGTCAGAAACGCATACACCCACCCACTATTGAGTGGTAGCATAGCCTAAATTACACAAGTGTGTCAGTGGGGACCAGGCAGCTTAAAGAGTTGTGGCAGAACTAGGTTCTCCACTCCTGCACAGCCAGGCAACAAGCATTTCCACACTTTCTCCAGACACAAGTAACAGTCTTTGAGCTTGGTTTTTCGTTTTTGTTTTCAGGGTTATAACTTGCACGGGGAATAGGAATTATGGGAGGGCCAGCTTGAGTGAAACAAACAACCAGAGACAACTTCCTCCCTATGTGCAAAGTCCAGAACTGTCTTCCTCCTGAACACTGACATTCTCTGATAGTCAAAGATGCAAGAGCTCCTTAAGGACTAGCGACTCTCAGTTTAATTAGAAAGTAGCAGAAAGTGTTGCAGGTTGCAAACCGGAGTATCTGATACACTGATGATAGTTCTACTGACTGCAGGAACAACCAGCCCATCTGGCTGCTTCTTCACCCGCCCACCCGGCTGCTCTGAAGATCTCCCAGGGCATGGGAAAGGAAAGATTAAGCACAACATTGTCTTTCAAAAAGGCTTGCTACATGTGGCAATTTCTCCCCTTGTATCTTTAGGTGTGTTGATGTACTCACAGACCAGGGGCTCCCCATGAAGGCCACGACAGTCTCCTCAGCACTCCATCTTGCACCTGACTCCCCTGCTGGCATAATTCATCCATCTTTAAGGGCTGACGGCCTGGGGATTGGCCAAGCTCCCCAAAGTATTCAGATCAACCCTCCTGGCCTCCTCCCTCTAGCTTCTAGAAAGTTCTCCAGATTTCCAGAACCAGAGGAAGGCACCAGAGACATGCCTCTATGAGTTATTCAGCCTGACCTGCAGTAAATCCAAGACCCAATTACGACTCACAAATTAACTATGAGCCAAAACATAAATTTGCCTAGAGTACACTCACACTAGTAGACATAATAATAATAATAGGGCCCGCAGTTCACCAGAGTAAAAAAAGAGCGCTCGTTCAGACTTCCACTAGAGATGTCTATATCCCTTAAATTCTTTGACAAACAAACATGGATACATATTTAGCAAGGGCACAAAAACACACCCTTCCATCACACACCTAACAATCACACAGAAACACACGAACTTGCAGGATATAAATGTACACTAACATATACGGTATATATACACAATCTTAAACACACTCCGTACAATCACAAATGAAAATTGCAACATATACACAAATATACACACTGCATTCACATGTATGTGTATGGGCACACAACTCTCACAATACAGACACGCTATGAGGTTGATTTACTAAAGGCAAATAGACTGTCCACTTTGCAAAATATAGTTGCACTCTACAGGGAATTTTCTCCAGAGCTTAGTAAATGGTGTGGAGCTTCATTGTATAATGATTACCCAATTACAGCCAAAGAAAATAAAAAAAAAAAACAGCATTTTTTCTTGCATGTGATAAGATGATGGAAGTCAGCAGAGCTTTCCCTCATTAACTAAACTATAGTGCAATTTCCCTTTGCAGAATGCAATTTCAAATTGGAAAGTGCACCGTCTTTTTACCTTTAGTATATCTACCCTATTGCATTCATATGTACATATTTGATACACACGCTCTGACATGTACCCCATACACACAACATATGCACTGACATATACATATTTCCCAACTTTTTGAGATAGGAATGAGGGACACCTATTAGCAAAAGGGTGTAGGCATAGGACAGACCCCCCTGGCACTCTCCCTTAACCTCCCTGGCGGTATGATTCTTTCCAATTTTAGGTGCTGAAAGCGGTACCATTATTTTTCATGTAATTCTTAAGAATGAGCAGCCCTAACCAACTATTTACATATGATTTTTTTTTTTTACTGTGCGTTCTTCTTTATAACATCTTGGGTATGATAAAGTTTGAAACACAAAATCCTAAATTATAATATAATAAATAACTAGAAATAAGTTAAAGTACGTATGTATGTATATATATATATATATATATACATATACGTATACATATAATATTCATTTTGTTAAGCGCTGCGCAAACTGTTGGCGCTATATAAATCCTGTATAATAATAATATACATATATATATATATAGATATAGATATAGATATACGTGTGTGTGTGTATATATATATATATATATATATATATATATATATATAGTACAGTAAAACAGCAGGAAAGGGCACTGGGGGGCAAACTAATGTGAATTTATTTTATTTTGCAATGTATCAGTGTGTTTGTGTGTTTTACTATTTGAATTTGCCGTCTGTTCCACCCCCCTGCAAGCATCACGCAGAAGACGGAAGCCGGGACACAGAGCATCGGGGGGAAGATCCGCCGCCGCACACCGCCGGGATACATCGCTGGATCCTGGGAACAAGGTGAATACCCTCTCTTCCAGGATCCAGCAATCTTCCTAGGGGTACCCCGAGTGTGGCTCGGGGTTACCGCTTTTGGCACTGAAATTTAACCCCGGGCCACACTCGGGAATACCGCTAGGAAGGTTAAAGGAGAATTATCAAAAAAAAAAAATGATTAGTTAAACCCACAAGGGCTTTTTTACCACTACTATTCCTTTATATTGGCTTTTGACATGTACAAAAGCAGCAATTTAGAAATTGGATAAAAGGTTTAGCCGTAGTAAACCCTTTTTGAATGATAAATAGGGCATTTTATATACAACTATATAGATCAGACCAAAATGATGGACAAATGAGGAGGAATAAGGGACAGAAGGGCATTGCTCCAAATCAAGGACAGTCCCTAGAAATCAGGGACAGTTGGGAGCTATGCATATACATACATACATACACATGCACACACAGCGCACTGTTTCCCTCTGGCCTCCCTCCCCGCTCGGCCCCCTGCTCCTTTATTCCAGGCTTTTTTTTCTCATACTCTCCCAACATACTGAGGAATTTCTAGGTCAGATCTGTGCGTCTCGCTGAGTTCTCAAGCCCTGTGTTATTATCATTCCCCCCTCCCTCCCCTTCTTTCCACCAGCCTCCACCCTGTGTGTGTCTGCCCTCCTCTTTGTTTACCTGCTCCCATGCCCATCAATCCTGCTTCTTGTTTTCCTAGTAGCCCTATATGCCCCCTGATTATCCCCTGATCCTTCTTCTCACATTAGTCACAAATGGGGAGGAAAGGGGGGGGGGGGAACGGTAAAACATGCAGCAAATTTATTGCAAAGTGCTGCATATGTGATTTAGGCCTAGTGTGTTTTAGGTGCATTACCGTTGAATACCATATAACGTTACTTTTTAGACTTAAAAAAGAAGCAGAAGAATTAGAAGCAGGCCTAAATTCCACCTTGAATGCGCAGATGTGAATGGGGCCTAAAAGACCATAGAACCACCTCCACGGAGAGCAATGTAAACAGTTGCATGTGCGTACATGGTGCCTTACAATTGGACACATTCCTGCTGGTTCACACAGCTTACAACTTGTTGTAGTTCTAGTGAGTCACTTTGTAGGAAATATGAAGTGAATGTGAATACATCATCATCTCTTCCTGGCCATGTTTGTGCGTGTATGCAGAGAATGCATTTTTTTGTGGAAAAAGTAAACAACTATGCAATGTGAATGGTCTTCTGTAGTTACCATATATACTCAAGTATAAGCTGACCCGAATATAAGCCAAGGCACTTAGTTTTACCACAGAAAAAGTGGGAAAATGTATTGACTTGAGTATAAGCCTAGGGTGGGCAATGGAGCAGCTACTGGACCCAACTGGACCACCACGAGACACAAAACAGGGGCTGCGGGCATGGTACAGGAGATGCAGGGCTGTGAGCATGGTACAGGAGATGGTACAAGCATGGTACAGGAGATGGTTTAGGCATGGCACAGGAGACGGTACAGGCATGGCACAGGAGATGGTTCGGGCATGGCACAGGAGATAGTACGGGCATGGCACAGGGGATGGTACAGGCATGGCACAGGTGATGGTGCAGGCATGGTACAGGAGATGGTACAGGCATGGCACAGGAGATGGTACAGACATGGGGCAGGAGATGGTACAGGCATGGCACAAGAGATGGTATAGGCATGGCACAGGTGATGGTACAGGAGATGGCACAGGAGATGGCACAGTTGATGGTACAGGCATGGCACAGATGGTACAGCCATGGTACAGGAGATGCAGTGCTGCGGGCATGGTACAGGAGAATGTCCTGTACCATGCGCGCAGCACTGCATGAGGAAATGCAGGGGTAGTCTCCCTTACCTGTCGGTGAGGCGCTTTACATTTAAAAATGGCACCGCCCGGCGCCAACACGTCTCTGGGCATGCGCAGCCGATGCTCGGGAAAGCCTGTATATGTTCGCCTATTCCCGGGCAGATGGCGCATGCACGGTGATGTGTTGGCGCCGGGCGGCACCATTTTTAAAAAGTAAGGGAGACCGTGACTTGAGTATAAGCCGAGGGAGGCTTTTTCAGCATGAAAAAACATGCTGAAAAACTAGGCTTATACTCGAGTATATACGGTATTTGTTCCTTATTTATATTTTTCTTTATTCTTCAAAGAGTATTTAGATTTGTGGAGGGGAGGTAAGGTGGTAATAATGTGCAGCTGGGCTGCGTTTTTGCCTCCCAAAAGCCCCCCACCCCCTTAAGCTGCATTAGGCAGAGGACAGGGATATTTACATGCTGCACCCGTGATGCTTCCGCGTCCGCGGCAAAGTTGACCAAGAAATGTAGCAACCCGTGGGTGGCAAGCCCTTCAAGTAAATGGAAAAGTTCTGCAAATGCCCAGCAACTGCATGCAGTTGCAGCATGTTTGTTGGCAAAAATGGGGTTACAAAAAGCAGTGAGGAGGCGCCGCATCCCTGTCAGTAGCCCCTGGAGCACGATGGGAACATGTATCAGGCTTTAGGCAATGGGGATTCACACGCGTGTCTAAATCTACCCTTACAATACTAAATAGTTTTGTGCACTCCACGAAGGGCTTGTTTATACCCACTGTGTTGACTGGCATTTCCCACATTGGACAAACACCATTCACCACTAGGGAGCTATGACAAAAATTATTGTGCCCTGTTCACACTGCAATGCAGCCAGGTGGTCCGGTACAGTGAGCTGCGGTAAAATGCAGTCATGTAGCATTTTACTGCAGTGCACTAAGGGCTTGCTCACATGTGAGGTTGGTGGACGGCAAAACCCTGCATTTAAGCTGTGGTTTTTCTGCCCCCCCCCCAACCACTACCCCCCTTTAGCTCCTGAGATAGTGGACAGGGGTTGTGCACCAACTGTCACTTTCAGAGGGTGATAGTGAATAGGGCTGCTTTAGTAATGTGATTAGGGAGTCAACCACTTCCCTACAGGCGCATTGTTAAATGACGTTGGAAGGAACCTCTCCTCCCTCCGAGCGGGCACCATGTGACATCCACCCGTTCTCACAGCTCCTGCGTGCCCCCGGTGACACAGCCCATCCCCAATCAGGGTAAAAAGGCAATGAAAACGGCTCTTTACCATGTGACCGGCTGTGTCCAATGTGCTGTCCTCATTCTCACTGGTCGTGCGCGCCCCTGGGCGCAAGCAGAGCGGCAATCAGGAATGAGGCGTGCCCCTCGGACACAACCCACCCCCAGTCAAGGTAAAGAGCCAATGATCAGCTGTGCCCAATCACAGCTGGTCACAAATGTCAGCAAACGGCTGTAACTCGCTGTTACTGGGTTTTCTTCCGAACACACTGATCAAGTGTGAGTGGGAGATTTGGTAACAGTGAGTTACCAAATACATTGCAAAACATAGTCCCCAGATTGCCCCCAAATGAAATAGGACCTGTCTCCAGCCCAGAGTACCCATCTGTATCCTAGAGTACCCGAGTACCTTTCTGCAGCCCAGAGTACCCGAGTACCTATCTGAAGCCCATCAGAGTACTCGAGTGCTTGTCTCCAGCCCATCAGAGTATCTATCTGCAGCCCATCATAGTATCCCAGTACTTATCTGCAGCCCATCAGAGTACCTATCTGCAGCCCATAGTATCCGAGTACCTGTCTACAGCCAAGAGTACCCAACTATCTATCTGCAGCCCAGAGTACCCGAGTACCTGTCTCCAGTCCATCAGAGTACCTGTCTCAAACCCATTTGATTACACGAGTACCTATCTGAAGCCCATCAGAGAACCCAAGTACCTTTCACTTTCCCATCAGAGTACCTACCTACAGCCCATCAGAGTACTCATCTGCAGCACATCAGAGTACCGAGTACCTGTCTCCAGCCCATCAGAGTACCCGAGTACCTGTCTTGTGGGGTCATTTTGTTGGTTTTACATTGTCCTTGTGCTCCAGGACCTTCACAGATGTGATAGGTAGTCAGGAAATTATATGTGTAATTTATGCTCCTATAACACCTGACATCGCTGCCTGCATGCTTGGCCTCTGTATGTGGCCAGACTGTGTAAAAGTCTCACACATGTGGTATTGTCATACTCAAAAGAAGTAGCAGAATGTATTTTGGGGTGTCATTTTTGATATGTATATGCTATGTGTTAGAAAAATCCTATAAATGGACAACTTTGTGTAAAAAAAATTTTTCTTTCCACTTTTTCCAAAAACTTTCTCAAAAGACTCATAATGCCTTGTAGAATATACGTTGGGGTGTTTGCTTTCCAAAATGGGGTCATTATGTTGGTAATTCCATTGTCCTGGTGCTCCAGGGTCTTCAAAAGTGTGATAAGTTGTCAGGAAATGATATGTGTAATTTATGCTCCTAGAACACCTGACGGTGCTCCTTGCATGTTGGGCCTCTCTATGTGGCCAGGCTGTGTATAATAAGTCTCACACATGTGGTATTGCCCCATACTCAGGACGAGTAGCAGAATGTATTTTGTGGTGTCATTGCAAGTATGCCTAAGCCGCGTGTGAGAAATAAGTTGTTATTATGACAATTTTGTGTAAAAAATAAATAAAATAATTCCTTCATTTTCCAAAGATCTATGGGGAAAAAAATGACAACTTCAAAAAACTCACCATTCCTCTTACTAAATATCTTGGACTGTCTATTTTCCAAAAAAGAGATTATTTAGGAGGTATTTGAACTGTCCTGACATGTCAGGGCCTCAAGAAATGAGATAGGGCCCTTTCACACGGGCTTTCCAATCAGGTCTGCCTGTCAGTTTTTCAGGCGCATCTGATCGGATGCTCCATGCACCCCTATGGAGCAGCCGATGTTAGCGGTGACATGTCCGCTGACACCGGCTGCTATCCGATCCGGTTTGTGAAATCTGGACGGATAGAAACCCTATTTTCCATCCATCTGGAGGATCGGATAGGATCAGATGAAAACGGACAGGTGGTCCGTTTTCATCCGATCTCCAATAAAGGAGAGTGGGGATCTGACAGCTCCGTCTCTGCACTGTAAGCAGAGACGGACATGTCATCAGCCTGCTCAACGGGGATCGGCGGATCAAATCCTGTTAAGCAAAACGGAGTCCGCCGGGTGAGCAGCCCTTGTGAAAGTGCCCATAGGCCATCAGTACATCATTTTTGTTTTTCATTTATTGCGCAAAAAATTCAGTGGTGATTACATACCACCAAAAGAAAGTTCTATTTGCGTGAAAAAAAATGATACAAATGTTGTTTGGGTACAGTGTAGCATGACTGAGTAATTGTCATTCAAAGTGTGAGAGCATTGAAAGCTGAAAATTGGTCTGGGCCCTGTATTGTAGTGATTAAACAAGGCAGTGAAGAGATGATAAAGCCTCTTCTCACTGCCTGTCGAATGCTCTCTGAAGAGAAATCTGAATGTGCAAGATTCAGCAGACAATACAGTACATTTGAACGAGCCCTAATAGGCACAACCTGTCACAACAGAGCAGGACAATGCTTATCCCCCAATTCCGTTTGCTGGGTGGTAAAGCTGGCTAAGCGTGGTCCTTTCAAGTGAATGGGGGCACGCTAACACTGCCCCACAACCATGTGCATTGCAAACAGTTACATTACAGGAGGGCTTTTAGGGGTTAAAACAGAGGGGGGGGAAGCTATAGTGCCCTCCTTAACCACTTGCCGACTGCCTAACACCGATCTACGTTGGCAGTCAGCCCCTCACAGGCAAAGTGACGTAGGGCTACGTCACTAGCTTGTGAGGGTCTAGGGAGCGAGCGCGCGCCCCCGGAGGCGCGCTCCCGCTCCCGCGTGGTCACGGACCCCCCCGCGCGTGTGACCGGCGGACCCGATGTCCGCCGGTCACTCGGCGATCGGCGGGGGAGAGGGAGAATGTCAGGCAGCTTGTGTAAACAAGCCACCTGTCATTCTCCTTGCTGTTAGGATACTGATCACTCGGATCTAGTATGTAGATCCGTTGATCAGTGTCCATACAGCTCAAGCCCCAGCCAATCACAGTAGAAAGCACGCCCCTAGGGATACACACAGCCCCTCCCTCCCAAATAAAGTTAACCCTTTCACTACCAGTGTATTTTTACAGTAACAGTGCATATATATAGCACTGATTACTGTAGAAATTAGTGTTGAGCGAACACGGACTGTATTATTCGTGTTCGTACCGAATAATTGGATTTTTTGTACCCGAACACGGACACGGACACTTTACTGTATGTTCGGGTAAAAATCCGTGTTCGGTCGTTTTATTTCCGGGTTTTGCATGCTTTGGCGCTCTTTTCATGGCGGGCTTTCAACAGCCAATCAACAATCGTTTAACTGGTGTGCCTTAAGCCATCCCAGCCATGCCTGCAAATGTCTCAGTAGCTGTGATTGGCCGTCTGAAGCATGTGACCAAGTCTTTATAAGTTCGAGGCAGCCGCAGCGGCGTCATTATGCTGCTTAGATTCAGGGACAGAGCACACATCAACGTGCTGGCTGCTGATTAGGGAAAGATAGGCAGGAAAAAACCATTTGTGTCCGGATAGAATTGAGGGACAGGTCGGAGTGTTTAGGCAGGGCGAGTTGTAGGCATTTTAGGGATAGAGTCTGCTGAATTATATAGGGTCAGTGTCTTCTACAAACTACAATCGATATTGCTGTGTGGGGGGTGGGGTCTGCACTCAATCCTGATCTACGATCTCTTCTCAATCCTGTTAGGGACAGAGTCTGCTGAATTTTAGGGAAACTGTGTTCTACAAACTACAATCGATATTGCTGTGTGGTGTGGGATTGGAGATAGGCAGGTGTCAGTGATCCACATCCATTTTTCTGTGTGTGAGCTGCAGTGAACACAATCTTTTTGGGCTGCAGTGAACACAATCTTTTTGGGCTGCAGTGAACACAATCTTTTTGGGCTGCAGTGAACACAATCTTTTTGGGCTGCAGTGAACACAATCTTTTTGGGCTGCAGTGAACACAATCTTTTTGGGGTGCAGTGAACAAAATCTTTTTGGGGTGCAGTGAACACAATCCTTTTTGGTGTGCAGTGAACACAATCTTTGTGGGGTGCAGTGAACAAAATCCTTTGTGGGGTGCAGTGAACACAATCTTTTTGGGGTGCAGTGAACAAAATCCTTTTTGGGGTGCAGTGAACAACATCCTTTTTGGGGTGCAGTGAACACAATCTTTTTGGGGTGCAGTGAACAAAATCCTTTGTGGGGTGCAGTGAACACAATCTTTTTGGGGTGCAGTGAACACAATCTTTTTGGGGTGGAGTGAACAACATCCTTTTTGGGGTGCAGTGAACAAAATCCTTTTTGGGGTGCAGTGAACAAAATCATTTTTGGGGTGCAGTGAACACAATCTTTTTGGGGTGCAGTGAACACAATCTTTGTGGGGTGCAGTGAACACAATCTTTTTGGGGTGGAGTGAACAACATCCTTTTTGGGGTGCAGTGAACAACATCCTTTTTGGGGTGCAGTGAACACAATCTTTTTGGGGTGCAGTGAACACAATCTTTGTGGGGTACAGTGAACAGAATCTTTGTGGGGTGCAGTGAACACAATCTTTGGGGGGTACAGTGAACACAATCTTTGTGAGGTGCAGTGAACACAATCTTTGTGGGGTGCAGTGAACACAATCATTGTGGGGTGCAGTGAACTCAATCTTTGTGGGGTACAGTGAACACAATCTCATACTTCTGAAGGTTTGAGGGTGCTGCCTGTTCCATACTCCCCCTACTCCTCATCTAGCCTTTTAGGGGTACAAACAATAGTAATTGGGGCCTAGTGTGGTTGTGTACGTGTGATATACATACACTTTTTTGGGATCATATTTTCTATTCCGCTATTTAATCAAAAACCTTTGGGGATCAGTTAAATTGGGGGATAGTCTGTGTTGGTACGTGTGAGAGAGATCCACCTTTCCAAGTTGTTGGGGTTCATCTCATACTTCTGAAGGTTTGAGGGTGCTGCCTGTTCCATACTCCCCCTACTCCTAGCCTTTTAGGGGTACAAACAATAGTAATTGGGGCCTAGTGTGGTTGTGTACGTGTGATATACATACACTTTTTTGGGATCATATTTTCTATTCCGCTATTTAATCAAAAACCTTTGGGGATCAGTTAAATTGGGGGATAGTCTGTGTTGGTACGTGTGAGAGAGATCCACCTTTCCAAGTTGTTGGGGTTCATCTCATACTTCTGAAGGTTTGAGGGTGCTGCCTGTTCCATACTCCCCCTACTCCTAGCCTTTTAGGGGTACAAACAATAGTAATTGGGGCCTAGTGTGGTTGTGTACGTGTGATATACATACACTTTTTTGGGATCATATTTTCTATTCCGCTATTTAATCAAAAACCTTTGGGGATCAGTTAAATTGGGGGATAGTCTGTGTTGGTACGTGTGAGAGAGATCCACCTTTCCAAGTTGTTGGGGTTCATCTCATACTTCTGAAGGTTTGAGGGTGCTGCCTGTTCCATACTCCCCCTACTCCTAGCCTTTTAGGGGTACAAACAATAGTAATTGGGGCCTAGTGTGGTTGTGTACGTGTGATATACATACACTTTTTTGGGATCATATTTTCTATTCCGCTATTTAATCAAAAACCTTTGGGGATCAGTTAAATTGGGGGATAGTCTGTGTTGGTACGTGTGAGAGAGATCCACCTTTCCAAGTTGTTGGGGTTCATCTCATACTTCTGAAGGTTTGAGGGTGCTGCCTGTTCCATACTCCCCCTACTCCTAGCCTTTTAGGGGTACAAACAATAGTAATTGGGGCCTAGTGTGGTTGTGTACGTGTGATATACATACACTTTTTTGGGATCATATTTTCTATTCCGCTATTTAATCAAAAACCTTTGGGGATCAGTTAAATTGGGGGATAGTCTGTGTTGGTACGTGTGAGAGAGATCCACCTTTCCAAGTTGTTGGGGTTCATCTCATACTTCTGAAGGTTTGAGGGTGCTGCCTGTTCCATACTCCCCCTACTCCTAGCCTTTTAGGGGTACAAACAATAGTAATTGGGGCCTAGTGTGGTTGTGTACGTGTGATATACATACACTTTTTTGGGATCATATTTTCTATTCCGCTATTTAATCAAAAACCTTTGGGGATCAGTTAAATTGGGGGATAGTCTGTGTTGGTACGTGTGAGAGAGATCCACCTTTCCAAGTTGTTGGGGTTCATCTCATACTTCTGAAGGTTTGAGGGTGCTGCCTGTTCCATACTCCCCCTACTCCTAGCCTTTTAGGGGTACAAACAATAGTAATTGGGGCCTAGTGTGGTTGTGTACGTGTGATATACATACACTTTTTTGGGATCATATTTTCTATTCCGCTATTTAATCAAAAACCTTTGGGGATCAGTTAAATTGGGGGATAGTCTGTGTTGGTACGTGTGAGAGAGATCCACCTTTCCAAGTTGTTGGGGTTCATCTCATACTTCTGAAGGTTTGAGGGTGCTGCCTGTTCCATACTCCCCCTACTCCTAGCCTTTTAGGGGTACAAACAATAGTAATTGGGGCCTAGTGTGGTTGTGTACGTGTGATATACATACACTTTTTTGGGATCATATTTTCTATTCCGCTATTTAATCAAAAACCTTTGGGGATCAGTTAAATTGGGGGATAGTCTGTGTTGGTACGTGTGAGAGAGATCCACCTTTCCAAGTTGTTGGGGTTCATCTCATACTTCTGAAGGTTTGAGGGTGCTGCCTGTTCCATACTCCCCCTACTCCTAGCCTTTTAGGGGTACAAACAATAGTAATTGGGGCCTAGTGTGGTTGTGTACGTGTGATATACATACACTTTTTTGGGATCATATTTTCTATTCCGCTATTTAATCAAAAACCTTTGGGGATCAGTTAAATTGGGGGATAGTCTGTGTTGGTACGTGTGAGAGAGATCCACCTTTCCAAGTTGTTGGGGTTCATCTCATACTTCTGAAGGTTTGAGGGTGCTGCCTGTTCCATACTCCCCCTACTCCTAGCCTTTTAGGGGTACAAACAATAGTAATTGGGGCCTAGTGTGGTTGTGTACGTGTGATATACATACACTTTTTTGGGATCATATTTTCTATTCCGCTATTTAATCAAAAACCTTTGGGGATCAGTTAAATTGGGGGATAGTCTGTGTTGGTACGTGTGAGAGAGATCCACCTTTCCAAGTTGTTGGGGTTCATCTCATACTTCTGAAGGTTTGAGGGTGCTGCCTGTTCCATACTCCCCCTACTCCTAGCCTTTTAGGGGTACAAACAATAGTAATTGGGGCCTAGTGTGGTTGTGTACGTGTGATATACATACACTTTTTTGGGATCATATTTTCTATTCCGCTATTTAATCAAAAACCTTTGGGGATCAGTTAAATTGGGGGATAGTCTGTGTTGGTACGTGTGAGAGAGATCCACCTTTCCAAGTTGTTGGGGTTCATCTCATACTTCTGAAGGTTTGAGGGTGCTGCCTGTTCCATACTCCCCCTACTCCTAGCCTTTTAGGGGTACAAACAATAGTAATTGGGGCCTAGTGTGGTTGTGTACGTGTGATATACATACACTTTTTTGGGATCATATTTTCTATTCCGCTATTTAATCAAAAACCTTTGGGGATCAGTTAAATTGGGGGATAGTCTGTGTTGGTACGTGTGAGAGAGATCCACCTTTCCAAGTTGTTGGGGTTCATCTCATACTTCTGAAGGTTTGAGGGTGCTGCCTGTTCCATACTCCCCCTACTCCTAGCCTTTTAGGGGTACAAACAATAGTAATTGGGGCCTAGTGTGGTTGTGTACGTGTGATATACATACACTTTTTTGGGATCATATTTTCTATTCCGCTATTTAATCAAAAACCTTTGGGGATCAGTTAAATTGGGGGATAGTCTGTGTTGGTACGTGTGAGAGAGATCCACCTTTCCAAGTTGTTGGGGTTCATCTCATACTTCTGAAGGTTTGAGGGTGCTGCCTGTTCCATACTCCCCCTACTCCTAGCCTTTTAGGGGTACAAACAATAGTAATTGGGGCCTAGTGTGGTTGTGTACGTGTGATATACATACACTTTTTTGGGATCATATTTTCTATTCCGCTATTTAATCAAAAACCTTTGGGGATCAGTTAAATTGGGGGATAGTCTGTGTTGGTACGTGTGAGAGAGATCCACCTTTCCAAGTTGTTGGGGTTCATCTCATACTTCTGAAGGTTTGAGGGTGCTGCCTGTTCCATACTCCCCCTACTCCTAGCCTTTTAGGGGTACAAACAATAGTAATTGGGGCCTAGTGTGGTTGTGTACGTGTGATATACATACACTTTTTTGGGATCATATTTTCTATTCCGCTATTTAATCAAAAACCTTTGGGGATCAGTTAAATTGGGGGATAGTCTGTGTTGGTACGTGTGAGAGAGATCCACCTTTCCAAGTTGTTGGGGTTCATCTCATACTTCTGAAGGTTTGAGGGTGCTGCCTGTTCCATACTCCCCCTACTCCTAGCCTTTTAGGGGTACAAACAATAGTAATTGGGGCCTAGTGTGGTTGTGTACGTGTGATATACATACACTTTTTTGGGATCATATTTTCTATTCCGCTATTTAATCAAAAACCTTTGGGGATCAGTTAAATTGGGGGATAGTCTGTGTTGGTACGTGTGAGAGAGATCCACCTTTCCAAGTTGTTGGGGTTCATCTCATACTTCTGAAGGTTTGAGGGTGCTGCCTGTTCCATACTCCCCCTACTCCTAGCCTTTTAGGGGTACAAACAATAGTAATTGGGGCCTAGTGTGGTTGTGTACGTGTGATATACATACACTTTTTTGGGATCATATTTTCTATTCCGCTATTTAATCAAAAACCTTTGGGGATCAGTTAAATTGGGGGATAGTCTGTGTTGGTACGTGTGAGAGAGATCCACCTTTCCAAGTTGTTGGGGTTCATCTCATACTTCTGAAGGTTTGAGGGTGCTGCCTGTTCCATACTCCCCCTACTCCTAGCCTTTTAGGGGTACAAACAATAGTAATTGGGGCCTAGTGTGGTTGTGTACGTGTGATATACATACACTTTTTTGGGATCATATTTTCTATTCCGCTATTTAATCAAAAACCTTTGGGGATCAGTTAAATTGGGGGATAGTCTGTGTTGGTACGTGTGAGAGAGATCCACCTTTCCAAGTTGTTGGGGTTCATCTCATACTTCTGAAGGTTTGAGGGTGCTGCCTGTTCCATACTCCCCCTACTCCTCATCTAGCCTTTTAGGGGTACAAACAATAGTAATTGGGGCCTAGTGTGGTTGTGTACGTGTGATATACATACACTTTTTTTGGATCATATTTTCTATTCCGCTATTTAATCAAAAACCTTTGGGGATCAGTTAAATTGGGGGATAGTCTGTGTTGGTACGTGTGAGAGAGATCCACCTTTCCAAGTTGTTGGGGTTCATCTCATACTTCTGAAGGTTTGAGGGTGCTGCCTGTTCCATACCCCCCCTACTCCTCATCTAGCCTTTTAGGGGTACAAACAATAGTAATTGGGGCCTAGTGTGGTTGTGTACGTGCGAGATACATACACTTTTTTTGATCATATTTCCTATTCCGCTATTCAATAAAAACCTTTGAGGATCAATTGAATTGCGGGATAGTCTGTGTCGGTACGTGTGAGAGAGATCCACCTTTCCAAGTTGTTGGGGTTCATCTCATACTTCTGAAGGTTTGAGGGTGCTGCCTGTTCCATACTCCCCCTACTCCTCATCTAGCCTTTTAGGGGTACAAACAATAGTAATTGGGGCCTAGTGTGGTTGTGTACGTGTGATATACATACACTTTTTTTGGATCATATTTTCTATTCCGCTATTCAATAAAAACCTTTCTAGGGCAAGATCTTAAATTACAGAAATATGAGGAGACCGTCAAATAAGGGCCGTGGCCTGGGTCGTGGTGCTGCTGGTAGAGCTCCTGTTGCAAGGAGAGGACATGGTCGATCTGTGCCAGCTACACGCACAAGTGAAACACCTTCCTCAAGTGTGAGTAGGCGACAGAACCTGCATCAGTATTTGGTAGGGCATCAAACGCCCCTAGAAGTGATGAGGCCAGAACAAGTTGAGGCGATAGTAGATTGGTTTGCTGCTGACAGTGCCTCCAGTTCCTTCACATTGTCTCCCACCCAGTCTACTGCAGAAAGGTCAGAGTTGGCACCTGCAGCCAATGTCCAACCGTCTTTCACCTCACCCCCTTGCAAATCAGGCCAGCAGTCTGAGCCCCAAGCCATACAGCAGTCTCTTATTCTTTTTGAGGACTCTGTCAGCAGGGTTTCCCAGGGCCATCCACCTAGCCCTGCCCCAGAAGTGGAAGAGATTGAGTGCAGCGATGCCCAACCACTTATTTCTCAAGATGAGTACATGCAAGGATCATCGCAGCACGTCTCCGATGATGACGAAACGCAGGTGCCAACTGCTGCGGCATTCAGCATTGTGGAGACCGACAAGGAGGGCAGGGGTGAAGACTGGGTGGAAGATGATGTGGAGGACGATGAGGTCCTCGACCCCACATGGAATGAACGTCATGCAGGTGACCTGAGTAGTTTGGAGGAAGAGGCGGTGGTCGCACAGAGCCACCAGCACAGCAGAAGAGGGAGCAGGGTGCAGAAGCGGAGCGGCCGTGCCCTAGACACTACGCCCGCTACTGCCCAACGCAGCAAGGGAACGAGCGCACCAAAGTCAGCTCAAAGGAGTTCTCTAGCATGGAAGTTCTTTAGAAAATGTGCTGATGACAGGACACGAGTGGTTTGCACCCTGTGCAATCAGAGCTTGAAGCGAGGCATGAACCTTCTCAACCTGAGCACAACCTGCATGATCAGGCATCTAAGTGCAAAGCACGAGCTGCAGTGGAGTACACACCTTCAAAACCAAGAAACGTCTCTGGCTCATCCTGCTTCCTCTTCTGCTGCAGTCTCGGCCGCTCCAGCCACATCTGTAGTGATACCGGCACCTGCCACCCCGCAAACAGACGATCTGTCAGCAACACCACCACCTGGGTCACCAACAACCATCTCCACAATGTCCCGTGGAAGCGTTCAGCTTTCCATCTCCCAAACACTTGAGAGGAAGAGGAAGTACCCCCCTACCCACCCGCGATCCCTGGCCCTGAATGCCAGCATTTCAAAATTATTGGCCTTTGAAATGCTGTCATTCCGTCTGGTGGAGACGCACAGTTTTAAAAACCTTATGTCGGTGGCTGTCCCACAGTACGTCGTGCCCAGCCGCCACTACTTTTCCAGGCAAGCCATCCCTTCCCTGCACAACCAAGTGGGGGAAAATATCAGGTGTGCACTGCGCAACGCCATCTGTGCCAAGGTCCACCTAACTACGGATACGTGGACCAGTAAGCACGGTCAGGGGCGTTATATCTCCCTAACGGCACACTGGGTAAATGCAGTGGCGGATGGGCCTGAGGCGGATAGCAATTTGGCGCATGTCCTTCCACCACCGAGGATTGCAGGGCGCTTCAGTTTGCCTCCTGTTCGTAACTCCTCCTACTCCGCTTCCTCATCCTCTACCGCCTCCTCATCCGGACAGCGTAACACCTTCACCACCAACTTCAGCACGGCCAGGGGTAAACGACAGCAGGCAGTTTTACAACTTGCCTGTTTGGGGGACAAACCACACACCGCGCAGGAGTTGTGGAGGAGCATGGAACAGCAGACAAATGAGTGGTTGCTGCCAGCGAGCCTCAAGCCCGGCCTGGTGGTGTGTGATAACGGGCGAAATCTCATAGCAGCTCTGGGCCTAGCCGGTTTGACGCACATCCCTTGCCTGGCGCATGTGCTGAATTTGGTGGTGCAGAGGTTCCTTAAAAACTACCCCGATATGTCAGAGCTGCTGCAGAAAGTGCGGGCCGTTTGTGCGCACTTTCGGCGTTCTCACCCTGCTGCTGCTCGCCTGGCAGCGCTGCAGCGTAACTTCGGCCTTCCCGCTCACCGCCTCATATGTGACGTGCCCACAAGGTGGAACTCCACCTTGCACATGCTGGAAAGACTGTGCGAGCAGCAGCAGGCCATAGTGGAGTTTCAGCTGCAGCACGCACGCGTGAGTCGCTCTGCGGAACAGCACCACTTCACCACCAATAACTGGGCCTCCATGCGAGACCTGTGTGCCTTGTTGCGCTGTTTTGAGTACTCCACCAACATGGCCAGTGGCAATGACGCCGTTCTCAGCTTAACTATCCCACTTCTATGCCTCCTTGAAAAAACAATTCGGGCGATGATGGAAGAGGATGTGGCACAGGATGAGGAGGAGGAGGAGGATGAAGAGGTAACATTTCCAAGGCTTTCAGGGCAGTCATTCGCAAGGGGCTCCGAGGGTGGGTTCCTGCACACGCAAACGCCAGGGACGCAATTGTCCAGCAGGGGCACAGTTCTGGAGGATGAGGAGGATGAGGAGGAGGAGGAGCTGGAGGAGGAGATGGAACCATGTTCACAGCAGGGTGGCACCCAGGCCAGCTCATGGCCATCACTGGTGCGTGGCTGGGGGGATACAGAGGACACGGACGATACACCTCCCACAGAGGACAGCCTTTCGTCGCCTCTGGGCAGCCTGGCACACATGAGCGATTACATGCTGCAGTGTCTCCACAACGACCGCCGAGTTGCCCACATTCTAACTTGTGCTGATTACTGGGTGGCCACGCTGCTGGATCCCCGTTACAAGGACAACGTACCGTCCTTAATTCACTCACTGGAGCGCGATCGCAAGATGCGCGAGTACAAGCGCACGCTGGTAGACGCCATGCTGCTGGCATTCCCATCTGACAGCGGGGCCACAGTGGAAGCACAAGGCAGAGGAGGAGGAGGAGGAGGTCGCCAACGCAACCAGGGCACCGCCAGCACCTCAGAAGGCAGGGTTAGCATGGCCGAAATGTGGAAAAGCTTTGTCAGCACGCCACAACAAACAGCAGCACCAGCAGCTCAGATGGAACGTCTTAGCAGGAGGCAGCATTTTACCAACATGGTGGAGCAGTATGTGTGCACACGCCTACATGTAGTGAATGACGGGTCTGCCCCCTTCAACTTCTGGGTCTCCAAATTGGGCACATGGCCTGAGCTTGCCCTTTACGCCTTGGAGGTGCTGGCGTGCCCTGCAGCCAGTGTATTATCTGAACGGGTATTTAGCACGGCTGGGGGCGTTATAACAGACAAGCGCAGCCGCCTGTCCAGAGACAATGTGGACAAGCTCACGTTCATTAAAATGAACCAGGCATGGATCCCACGGGACTTTTCCGTACCTTATGCAGAATAGCAATGGATACCGACCTTACCCACCCATTGTTCCATTTTTGCTCTTTCTCACTCTTTTGGGGTGTACCCTCATTTAAAATTTTTGAAAAGAAGCAGTGTTGGCTACCTCGTCCTCCTCCTCAGGGCCAGATTAATGTAGGGGCTATTGGAGCTGCAGCTCCAGGCCCCTACCTTTTATATAGGCCCCGGGTTGGCCATATTCACTGTTACCGCTCTTCTGTCACTTGTAAACACAGAAGTCTGGCTTCTATGCTCGCTTCCCCAGGCAGCACCCTCAGAACCTCCCCACACAGCGTGAAGGCCGGACAAGGAGGGACAGTTGGCGATGCATGGATGTGTTTATGGGCTTCAGAGACAGCATCCCATGTTGAATTAGGCATGCATGGCTGCACCCTTCCTCCTCTGGGTGCATGGCAAGGCACGGCCCTTAAGGCCCTTCAAAATCCTCAGCACCAAGCCCATGATGCTGTTAATCCGGCCCTGGTCCTCCTCCACCGCCGCTTCCACCTACACCGCCCATAGGTGTGCGCAGCCTATTGCATTAAGGTGTGCACCCCAAAGTTGAAATACACATGCATGTGTTTGCCAGCAGGGAGAGTAATGTATCGGGGCCATGTACCTGTAGGCAAGGAGAAATAGAGCAGAGCAGGTCCCAGGGAGATCTTTCCCATCTCCTCACTGGCAATGCTATGTGCCCTAGGTGATTAGGGTGTGCCCAGGCACACCCAGCACACCCTGTGCGCACGCCTATGTCACCGCCACATCCACCACCACCTCAACCTCCCTCCTACTCCATATGGGCCTCGTCCTTCAGAGATGAAGAAGAACATTGTTTTATTTTTCTGTTTTTTTTTTGTTGTTTTAAGTTATTTCCCTATCCACATTTGTTTGCAGAGCACTTGCCATGCTCTTAATTACGTTTTGCTGCCATTTGCAGCACTCTAGCCCTTTCCTTTGGTGTTTTAGAGCCATTTTAGTGCCTTAAAGTTCGGGTCCCCATTGACTTCAATGGGGTTCGGTGTCCGGGAAAAGTTCGGTAAAAGTCCGGGACACGGACCCGGACTTTTTTTTAAAGTTCGGCCGAACCCGTCGAACACGGACATCTAGGTGTTCGCTCAACCCTAGTAGAAATGTCACTGGTAACCCCAAAAGTGTCACAAATGTCAGTCAAGGGTCCGATCTGTCGCAGTACCGCAAAAAAATCGCAGATCGCCGCCATTACACGTTAAAAAAAAAAACAACAAAAATGACAGAAATCTTTCCCTTTGTTAGTAAACGCGATAACTTTTGCGCAAACCAATCAAAATACGCTTTTTGCGATTTTTTTTACCAAACATAGGTAGCATAAAACAAATTGGCCGAAAAAGTAAAAAAATTTTGATTTTTAAATTTTTTTTTTGGGGAATTTCATATAAAAAAATGTGAAAAATATTGCTATTTTTGCAAAATTGACGCTCTTTGTTTGTTTATAGCGCGTGATCAAAAAATCGCACAGGTGATCAAATACCACCAAAAGAAAGCTCTGTTTGTGGGAAAAAAAGGACGCCAAATTCGTTTAGGTACAGCGTCGCACGACCGAGCAATTGTCCGTTAAAGTCACGCAGTGCCGAATCGCAAAATACTCCCTGGTCGGAATGGGGGTAAAATCTTCCGGGGCTTAAGTGGTTAACACTTGTCAAACGCCTGGGCAACACAAGAGTAAATAAAGTTCTCGCATCTTTCAATACAGGCACTTTGCATAAAGACAGCCCATTTATTTGAATAGGCTGCCAATGCACCAGAATGGGGAAAAACAACCCACTGGCTCCTTTTTTTCCCATTACAGTGCACCACAATGCACAGTAGTGCATTACGTTTCATTCATTTACATACAGTAATACTGCACAATATACTGCAAAGCATGCTAATGCACATTTAATTGCTTTGCAGCACTGCATTTCCAATCAAGGTGAATGGCATCTTAATTCACCTGAACAATGCGTGAGTGCTGCAAACACAACAGTGCAGTACAATGCTCCTTGTTTTGTGTTGAGCTGCACTGCAGGCAATGTGCAGCCTGCCCCATTGTCCTAGGCATTTATTCTGAATGGGTTGTTTACTGCAACGCAACATCAAAGCATAACAACACTTGGGTTGCAGCGCAAAGCATTGTGTTGTAAATTGGGTGACATTGAGAATGAATGACACCACAATGCACTAATGCACGGACTGTAATATGCGTTGCTGTGCATTGCATTCATGTGCACAATACCACAGCGCATAGCTGTGAAGGGGGCCCTAGGTTACCCAGGAAGAGCACAGCATATTTTTGGTTGATTTAAATATTTTTATGGTCTTATGCAAAATATTAATGATCTTCTGGAAGTAATAACGAGGTGTGTGGCAAAGGTGTGTCTCATTTTGACCCTAAAATATGTCCCTGTTCCTAACGCAATTAAATTGGGAGGTAGGCCATACCAATTTGTTGAGCTGAAGAATATCTCTCTGGAAAAGAAAGGTTGAACTCCACGTTGTAAGCTTGCAGTCAGTCTTATATAAGACCTGAGACGGCTCTTGGAAAGGATGTTTGCGTTGGAATGCCACAGTTAATACATCCCACCAGTGATAATAAGATTTAATGCGACCTAGTGTCTGCAGCAGCTGGCTGATCCTTCCAACAATTCCAAACTATGTCTAGAGACAGGGTGGTCCCAACTCTAGCTGCTGACAAGTGTTAAGGTGACTACGAATTTGAAGATTTGTGATGCACTGGAATCTGATTATATGGAGCAATTATAATATGTGTGATTTATTCCAACTCCAGCCAAAAAGCTATATTTTGGTTGTGGATAAAGAAGGGGCTACAGTTGGGTTTTAAATGTTCTCACTCCGGGCTCAGCTAACCCCCATGAACCAATTACATGCCCTCCCTCCCGGGAGTCCACCCCACCCAGTATGTTTTCCTAAGCTTTGAATACATTTACCTATTTCCAAAGTCATTAAGTTGGTCACTTGGCTAGCTAGGTCTTCTTCAGCCCTCCCTGGACTGTGGGTGGTCCTCCAGATGCAGAGATTGGCATTGACATTATCGCTCATCTCTCTGCATAAATACAGTGAGGAGGAAGGGCACAGTGCTGATACCCCCCCAAGGGGGAAGACTCAACATGATACCTTAGGGACACCTTATTCCATTGGTGGGTGTCATTCAAGCCAGAGGAATGAGAGCACATTTGGGCCAATGAGATGTACGGCAGTAGAAAATTTCAGACCAAAGGCGAGTATCTAAATTATTATTTAAATTACTTTTTTTTCCCAAGAGTTGGGCTTAAAAAAATGTTTCCTTGCTCCGATGAGGGTATTTCTCTCCATATTCGGTTTGATAGATGCAACCTGGACAGGAAATGAGATATATAGGTGGTATGGCGCTCATAGATAATGCAGAGGAATATACAATAACAATACAGTAAGGAGTGGTATGTCTTAAATGAATGGCCAGGACAATATTCAGCGTGTTGTTAGGGGCTGTACTGACAATTAGCACAAGGTGGGGATTATAAGTCCATTGTGCAAGTCTCTGAGGATAAAAGGGAAATAAATGGCCTGGAATCCAATAAAGGATAAGCAGATATGGGGTGGATCCACGGATGGATGGATGGGTCACAAGGCACTCAGGGCTGCTGTCCGGGAGAGTGAAGTCGACTCTGAGCAGTAGATAAAGAGAAGAGGGAAGTGCCTCTTGAGTGTGGTAAAAAAGCACAATTTATTACAAAACAATGTAGTAACTTACATATAAGTAAGCTGGTAAGTGCATGGCTCTTCCTTTTTTTTTCTTGGTCTTATGTAATATTCTAATTTTCTGAGATAGTGATGCAGCAAGTTTTCCAGGCCTATGGGTCTGTCATCAGTACCGGTAACCTCTCCAGCCCATGTGAGCTGCGACCCTGGGTGTGAGAACTGAAGCAGCGACAACTCCGGCATCTTTGTTTGTGTCTTTTATTGTATTTTAGGGTATGGGAGAAGGGAATGAGTGGGATACTCCTTTAGGCTCCAACTAATTACACTTGGGACTTTGCTTCTGAAAAATGCCTGTTGGTGCTTCCTTGACGCCAGCCGGTGCCAGCCAATGCTCACTAACTATGAGAACACTCTGCAGAACACGGTGCCATAGGCAGAACATTATAACCAATTTAAATAATTGTATTTAAAACATATTAAATAAAAATAAAGAAACATTGAAACTTGCATTGAATATAATTGGCCACGGCCATTTATTTTTTTAAAGTAATTAAAAAACAACTTTACATTACACGTGGGATACAACCAAATTTATATATGGTTTAGCCAAAAAGCCCAAACCATCCCATTACTACAAACTTTTATGTAATCCAGCCAAGAAGCTCGAATTACCCAACATACTACTTAAAAACACATCCCAAACAATCAGGCCGTGACATCACAAAAAACAATAAATACCTGGGAGGAAGGGAGGGACAGCTCTTCTTCCTCTGCTCCCGCTGACTGTTTTAATAACGGTTATTTACCTCCTTTTATAGGCAATTTGCATACTCCAAGGTTGTTTGTTATTTTTCTTTTTTAGACCAATCATATGAAGTAACCAACTGACCAATAGCTAGTAGAAGTTAATGACCAATCACATTAGATATCATATCTACAATGTCATGCCATGGCCCCATACATGTCAGACAGGTACATTCTGACCCGTCTCCCATTTTCAATAAAAGCACTGAATCCTCGACTTGTAGTCCAGAAGATCCGGGACTGAGAACTGTAGAACCTCTGGCACTGTTGTACTGTAAAAGTCACTGAATACTTTCCTCCGCCCTGCCCGGCTTGAGGTAGTATGATAGAATATATGATGTAGAATCCTGTATGGCTGTAGCTTTAACTGACACACTCTGTACACTTCAGGGCCCAACTACAGGTGCCCCCTTTAACCTTGAACTCGTCAGGGTCCACTGACTAGGTACCCCCTTTACAGCTAGCTGACACTGGATCCTAGAACCTCTTGCAGAGTGGTCCCCTTTAACTTCAGGCAGACCCCCAGGTGCAATCCTCAGTACTCACGACCTGTGTAGGCTTTCCTGGGACTCGACACCTCTCACTCTCCGCAGGTTCTCGGCACACCGGATCCCCTCGGCTCAACTCAGCACTCTCTGGATTCTCAGGCGACACCCCGAGATATCCGCTTCCTCAGACAGGAGGAGAGACAGCTGCACTCTCCTTCCTGGGACTCTGCTCCCACCAAAGACACCATGCCACGCACTTCCCCCCAATATTATACCCACTCCCAGAATCCTTTGCAGCATAATCTGCCTTCTGGGGTAGTTACAAGCTGGGATGTGTCCCCTGATTGGGCTTCCACACTGCCCTATGAGAAGCCTCTCACAGGAACCAGTGGGGATACTTCTCCCTCAGCAGGCACATCTAGAAGCCCTGACACCCTACTAAATAAATCACAGCCCTGCTGTTAGGCAGACTAGGCCCACTATACCTTTACCTAGCACCTACCTGTAGAGTGCTACACTGAATTTTGGGTTGTCAGTAGCTGTAAGCCATAATCATCAAAGTTAAAAGAAAGAACTTCTTAAAATATAACACTCTGTATGTAACACATCTACATAATATATATGAGTTTTACTTTTTAAATTGAATTATCTAAAGGGTAACTCCACTTTCGTAGGGAAAAAAATATCAAATAAAGAAATAACAATATAGCGTATACAATTGCGACACAAATTATATTGTAATTGAATGTTATTAAAAATTATATTTCCTTTTCAATCTGCAGCTGTTGTAATTTTCTGAAAATGCAATATGGCTACCTGGAGGTGTTCTGTACACAGAATGTGTTCTGACCACACCCCAGAAACATCATTTCCTGCTCGTGTGATTGGCTCACCAATTTTCCCAGAAGTCTGCCTAAGATACAAGTCAGATTTCTGGCATTCCCTGCAACAAAAATGTAATTTTTGGTGAGATACTCCCAATAGGAACACCTCTAAAGGGATGCAGGCCCAGCAGCTTTCCTCATTAGAGCTCTGCAGCTGCCACTGCTGACAGATAATTATGAAATCACTCCCATGTGACCCACTCAGCACAGAGGAACAAACAGTGATTTCTTCAAAATAACAAAAGGTAGGAATCTGCAACAAAGTTTGTTAAAATCCTTGTAATGTACAGAGATCACCCAGAGGGGAATGTTTTTTCTCAACAAAAGTGAAGTTACACTTGAAATAAATTAACTTTTTGATGACATTCTAATTTTATGAGATACACCTGTAGATAAAATATTTGCATTTTTAAAATCTCAGAAAAAAAATCTATTATCTCATAGCAATGTATCAAATATTTTTGCATAGTCAGTTAGATTATTGCAGGGTACTGATGGATACATACTTGCCAACTGTCCCGTTTTTTCCGGGACAGTCCCAGCAAATAGGAGCCTGTCCTGGGCAATTTACATCATCCCGGCAATGTACTTATTTACACCTTGCACTTTATTTATATTTACATATTCCATTTTTAGTATGGTCACACCTGAGCACATTTGACAATTTAGAATTGCAGGGAATTGTGAGAATTTTAAACTTTAGGCAGAAGTAGTGCAGCTGAATGGGAGAATTATTCCAACTTTGGCCTCAAGTTTAAAATTCCCTTTTCCATTTCCTGTAATTCTCTCTTTATTGAGGAGACCCTATAATCTGATGATAAGTAGGCAGAGATTAAAGCGGGACAATCAGGGCTAGTGCATTTCATAATGGATAGCCTTTGAACTGTCCCGGGTCGCACTTACCTTTTAGAATAAATACTTACCTTGAACATTTCTTGTCCAGCGCTGCCATCTCAGGTGTGGGCAGCTGAAGCCAGCGCGTCCTCTTCTGTGTCCTCTTCTGTGTCTTCTTCGTCCCAGAATGCCTTGCACTGGCCCCGCTCGTCACTTCTGGGGCAGGCGCGTCATTCCTGCACAGCTTCTGGGCATCGGCATTGACTCCTGGGATCGATGACGGTCAGCTCCCAGGAGTCAATGCAAGGAGGAAGAGATGGTGGGGGCCGCAGAGGGAGGAAGTAGAAGGAAGGTAAGTATATTTTCTTTAAAAATAAGGTAAGTAAACAAAAAAAAAATTGGGACTATCCATTTATTTTTCAGGTTAACCTTCCTAGTGGTATTCCCGAGTGTGGCTCAGGGTTAAATTTCAGTGCCAAAAGCGGTAACCCCGAGCCACACTCGGGGTACCGCTAGGAAGATCGCTGGATCCTGTAAGAGAGGGTATTCACCTTGTCACCGGGATCCAGCGATGTATCCCGGCAGGGTGTGGCGGCGGATCTTCCTCCCGATGCTCTGTGCCCCGGCTTCCGTCTCCTGCGACGTGATGCTCGCAGGGGGGTGGAACCGGTGGCAAATTCAAAAAGTAAAACACACCAAACACACTGATACATTACAAAATAAAACAAATTCACATTAGTTTGCCCCCCAGTGCCCTTTCCTGCAGTTTTACTGTACTTTTTATGTATATATATATATATATATATATATATATACACATACATACATACTTTAACTTATTTATAGTTATTTATTAAATTATAATTTTTGATTTTGTGTTTCAAACTTTATCATACCTGAGATGTTATAAAGAAGAACGCACAGTGAAAAAAATAATCATATGTTAATAGTTTGTTTGGGCTGCTCGTCCTTAAGAATCACTAGCAAAATAATTGTACCGCTTTCAGCACCTAAAATTGGAAACAATCATACCGCCAGGGAGGTTAATGTCAGCAAGCGGATGGCCCAAAGTAATTTTTGAGGCCGGAACTCCGCTTTAATTATGTGGAGTGGGCGGAGCTTCAGGGAAATGGGTGTGGTAAGTAATTGATAGCTGTGCTGCAAAGTGTCCCTGGAAAGTTTTTTCAGATGTTTGCAACTATGTGGATATATTATTGCATGTTACATTGGGGTTGATTTACTAAAGGCAAATAGACTGTGCACTTTGCAAAGTTGCTCCAGAGCTTAGAAAATGAGCAGAATCTCTTCTGACTTCCATCATCCAATCATGTCTAAGCAAAAATGCAATTTTTGTTTATTTCCCTTGCACGTGATTGGGTATTCTTTGCAAAGTGAAGCTTTACCTCATTTACTAAGCTCTGGAGAAAATGCACTTGTAGAGTGCACAGTCTATTTGCCTTTAGTAAATCAACCTGTTGATATAGAATGAATTTGCTGTATATGTGCTCTAACAGACGTCTCTCTCTCTTTCTCTCTTTTTTTTACAGTTTTTCTGTAGCGTTGCGATAACGTCCCCCTGGCCTGTGGGAAAATGTGTTAGCACACAGAATGGGCAGCGCTGTTCCTTTGACTGCAGTCAGTGGCATTGTCCCAGCCAGTGGCATTGTCCCAGCCAGCACACATCCAGGAAAGCTGAGTCAGAGGAGACGCGTGTGAACCACCGCCGAGTCACCCTTCTCCTTTCACCCCACAGCCAGCCATGGCCTTTGTCTATTGTTCTCCCTGCCCACAATTCACCTGAATGTCAGAGGAGCCGCTTCACCATCCATCTCTCCGCTCTCCCTGCTCCTCAACTCACCCCCCCCCCCCCACCTCCAGTCACTCTCAATTCTCCAGAGTCAAAGCAGCATTAAACCTAAAAGCAAAGATTTATTACAGCTTACCGAATCCTAAATGTGATGGCTGCATTCGTTTTCTTTTTTAGGCTTTCTTTCTTCTATATTTATCTAGTGATCTTGCCGGTAAGTCTGTGGATTTTAAAAAGAACAAGCTTTCTTGCTGTTAGGGGGACTAAGCTTTTAACACTGACAGAGGTGCTTACAACGATCAGCTTTTATTTATTTATATAAGGGCCAGTTCACACTATAGAAACACAGTCCATATGTATTCCGGATGCTCATCTGCATACGCGTTTTTGGTGCTTTTTGATGCATTCCAGTGCTTTTTTTTCTCCCACTTTTTTCTTCACCTCAAGGGGCAGTTCCCACCATAGAAATACAATCCATATGCGTTCTGGGTGCTCTTCTGCATACGCCTTTTTGGTGCATTTTTGATGGATTCCAGTGCTTTTTTTTCTCCCACTTTTTTCTTCACCTTAACCACTTGCCTACAGTGCACTTTCACCCCCTTCCTGCCCAGACCGATTTTCAGCTTTCAGCGCTCTCACACTTTGACTGAGAATTACTCAGTCATGCAACACTGTACCCATACAAAAATTGTGTCCTTTTTTTCACACAAATAGAGCTTTCTTTTGATGGTATTTGATCAATACTGGGTTTTTTATTTTTTGTGCTATAAATAAAAAAATAGTGAAAATACTCATTTTTCTTTGTTTCTGTCATAAAATTTTGCAAATTAGTCATTTTTCTTCACAAATTTTGGCCAAAATTTATACTGCTACTTATCTTTGGTAAAAATAACCCAAGTAAGTGTATATTATTTGGTCTTTGTGAAAGTTATAGAGTCCACAAGCTATGGTGCGAATCATTGAAAATTGACCACAGTTGATCACACCTGATGTACTGAAGGCCTATCTCATTTCTTGAGACACTAAAAAGTCAGGAAAGTACAAATACCCCCCAAATTACCCCTTTTTGGAAAGTAGACATTCCAAGGTATTTAATAAGGGGCATGGTGAGTTTTTTGAAGTTGTAATTTTTTCCCACAATGCTTTGCAAAATGAAGATTTTTTTTTTTTTTTTACAAATTGCCGTATTAACAGGTTATTTCTCTCACACAGCACATGTATACTTGCAACTACACCCCAAAACACATTCTACTACTCCTCCTGAGTATGGCGATACCACATGTGTGAGACTTTTTCACAGCCTGGCCACATACAGAGGCCTAACACCCAAGTAGCACCGTCCGGGGCATTCTAGGAGCATAAATTACACATATAATTTCCTGACAACCTATCGCACTTTTGAAGGCCCTGGAGCACCAGGACAATGGAAACCCCCATAAAATGACCCCATTTTGGAAAGCAAACAGCCCAACGTATAATTTTTGAGGCATAATGAGTCTTTTGAATATGTCATTTTTTTCCACAAGTTTTTGGAAAATGTGGAAAGAAAATGAAAACACATTTTTTTTACACAAAGCTGTCCATTTATGCAATATTTCTAACACATAGCATGTACATAGCAAAAATTGCACCCCAAAATACATTCTGCTATTCCTCCTGAGTATGGCGATACCACATGTGTAACACTTTTCACAGCCTGGCCACATACATAGGCCTAACATCCAAGTAGCGCTTTACACAAAGTTGTCCATTTATCCACTTTAAGACTGGGCCTATTTTTGACACTTGGTGTTTACAAGCTAAAATCATTTTTTTTTGCTAGAAAACTATTTGGAACCCCCAAACATTATATATTTTTTTTTAGCAGAGACCCTAGAGAATAAAATGGAGATCGTTGCAATATATTTTATCACACCATATTTGCGCAGCAATCTTCCAAATGCAATTTTTTTGAAAAAAATTAACTTTTTTGAACTAAAAAATAAGAAAACAGTAAATTTAGCCCAATTTTTTTCCATAATGTGAAAGATAATGTTACGCCGAGTAATTAGATACCCAACATGTTATGCTTCAAAATTGCGCATGCTCACAGAATGGCGCCAAACATTGGTACTTAAAAATCCCCATAGGCAACATTTTAAAAATTTCTGCAGGTTACTAGCTTAGAGTTACAGAGGAGGTCTAGGGCTCAAATTATTGCTCTTGCTCTAACGATCGCGGCGATACCTCACATGTATGGTTTGAATACCGTTTACATATGTGGGCGGGACTTGCGTATGCGTTTGCTTCTGCGCGCGAGCTAATGGGGACAGGGCGCTTTAATTTTTTTTTTTTTTTTCCTATTTATTTTATTTATTATTTTTTTATTTCTACACAGTTTAAAAAAAAAAATGTTTTGATCATTTTTATTCCTATTACAAGGAATGTAAACATCACTTGTAATAGAAATAGGCATGACAGGTCCTCCTTATTGTGAGATCTGGGGTCAAAAAGACCTCACACCTCACAACTACACCAAAAAAGAAAAAAAAAAAAATTGTTGAAAGAGGAAAAAAAAAAAAAAGAAAAAAAAAAGTGGCCCTTTAAACTGGTTGCTAGGCAACGTCTTTTGACGTAGCTCCGGTCCTCCAAGACCATAGAGTTGAGTGAGGGCCATCTTGCCCTCTCTCGACTTCCTGTCTCTGAGGATCCGGGATCGGATAGTTTTCCCCGCTGCCGGCGGGTCCGGTAAGCTGGGAAAACGTCTGGGACGCGGCAGGAGGGGGGGGGGGCACCTCTTCCCCTGCACCGTAAGGGTAATTCCGCGGCAAATCCGCCACTGGGACCACCCTTATCTGAAAGCCGACCGCCCGCCGTTTCAAAAAATACCGGGGTTATGGGGGCTATCTGCTGCCATAACCCCAGTATTTAGCTTTTAATGGCCGACGCATATAGTCGTTAGGCGGTCAGGAAGTGATTGCATGCATATGGCAAACAGGTGACGATGACTGATGGGGTGACAGGTGACGATGACTGATGGGGTGACAGGTGACGATGACTGATGGGGTGACAGGTGACAATGACTGATGGGGTGACAGGTGACGATGACTGATGGGGTGACAGGTGACGATGATTGATGAGGTGACAGGTGATGATGATTGATGAGGTGACAGGTGACGATGATTGATGAGGTGACAAGTGACGATGATTGATGGGGTGACAGATGACAATCACTGACGGGGTGAGATGTGACGATGATTGATGGGGTGACAAGTGACGATCACTGATGGGGTGTCAAGTGACGATGATTGATAGGGTGACAGATGACGATGACTGATGGGGTGACAGGTGATGATGATTGATGAGGTGACAGGTGACGATGATTGATGAGGTGACAGGTGATGATGATTGATGAGGTGACAGGTGACGATGATTGATGAGGTGACAAGTGACGATGATTGATGGGGTGACAGATGACAATCACTGACGGGGTGAGATGTGACGATGATTGATGGGGTGACAAGTGACGATCACTGATGGGGTGTCAAGTGACGATGATTGATAGGGTGACAGATGACGATGACTGATGGGGTGACAGGTGACGATGACTGATGGGGTGACAGGTGACGGTGATTGATGGGGTGACAGGTGACGGGCGATGGTCACTGATGGGTGACAGGTGACGGGCGATGGTGCACGGCGGTACTGATGGCAGTCTCTGGTGACCGGTGAACTTTAGGCTACGTTCACATGTGAGCGTAGCGATCGCGGGCAGAATCACTGCGATTCTGCCCGTGATCCAGAAATCATTGCAAATCGCGGGGCGCCTGTGCGTTGCCCCTGTGATTTGCAATAGCACCCCAAACGCTGTGCGATGATGCTGCGATTTCCGCCTGCCGAATCGCGGTAACATTGCGCAAACAACGCATGATGCCCCAAAGAAACACTTGTACCTTTTTTGGGCGTCATGCGTTGTTTGCGCGATGTTACCGCAATTCGGCAGGCAGAAATGGTGGCAACATCGCACAGCGTTTGGGGTGCTATTGCAAATCACGGGCAACGCACAGGCGTCCCGCGATTTGCAATGATTTCCGGATCGCAGGCAGAATCGCAGTGATTCTGCCCGCGATCGCTGCGCTCACATGTGAACGTTATGGGTGTCAATTTCTGGGCACTGTTGAGGTGACTGTTGGGTGACAGGTGACATTGGGGGGGGCTGAGGACTGTGTGGGGACATTTATTTGTGTGATTTTACTTTTTACAGGTGTACAGAGCAGTAACTCACTGTTTCTAGCTCTGCTCTCCTCATACTGGAAGCTGCTCTTTGTTTACATTTTCTGATCAGCTGTGAATGGATTCACAGCCGATCACATAGTAAACAGTCACTATCAGTGACTGTTTACTACTGCCGGTGACAGCTGTGTTCCTACGGAACACAGTGCCACTGACATGACCGTGCTGCGCGCTCCCGATCGCGCATGCGTGGTCATCTGGTGGGCGCCTTCATTGTGATCGGCTGTGTCATTGGAACACAGCCGATCACGTGGGAAACAGCCACGCCCATTGGCTGTTTCCCCCCTGCCGGTGACGGGGGGTGTCCCGGGGACACCCCGACACCGGCAGTGCAGGGCGGCGCGCACGCGATCGCGCGCCTGCCCTGCTTAAAGTGATAATGGTCGCTCCGCTCCACCGTCATATGACGGCGGGCGGGCGGCAAGCGGTTAAGGACCAGTTCCCACCATAGAAATACAGTCCAGATGTGTTCCGGATGCTTTACTGCATGCGTGTTTTTGATGCCTTTTTGGTGCGTTTTTGATGCATTCCAAGGCTTTTATTTCTCCCTCTTTTTTCTTAGCCTTAAGGGCTAGTTCACACAATTGAAGCATTCCGGATGCTTTTTCATGCGCATTTTTGATGCGTTCCAATGCTTTTTTTCCTCTTTTTTTCTTCACCTTAAATTAGGCTCTGTTGACCCAATGCGTTTTTTTCATGCTTTTTTGCAGAAACAGGACATTTTTTTAACATGGGTTCCTCTGGAACACGTTTACATAATTGCATTGTGCCTCTGCGTTTTTGGAAAGGGTCAGAAAGGGACTTTTTTAAACACAAAACAGTGTTTTTTTTTTGCTTTTTTGGTTCAATAGACTTCAATGGAGAAGCTACAGAAAAGCATGTAATGCGTTTTTACCACGTTTTAACCGCGATTTTGCAGCAATTTTCGTTTTGTGTTTTTAAATCTGCCCAGCAACAAATGTTTCCAAAAAAAAAGCATTAAAAATGCAAAACGCAAATTGGGGTAAAATCGCAGCAAAATCACATGGAAAGCACAGAAAAAAAGCACTACAGAAATGCTTAAAAGCAACATGCATTAGGTGTGAATCGAGCCTAAGGACATGTGTGTTCCAGTGTGTTTTGGTGCATTTTTGATGCGTTCCAGCACAATTTAGTGCAGAAAAAATGCAGCATGTTGTACTTTTTTACTGGAACTGACCACACTGGTGTGAATTATGCCATTAAAAACCATATGGTCTACTATACATGCATTTTCGATGTAGAAAAAAAATGCACTGGACCACATGTGGGGTGAACTGGCTCTAAGTAGGGACATGAGTGTTCCAGTGCGTTTTTTACTTTTTCTAACACTGAAACTGACCGCACTGGTGTAAACTAGACCATTGAAAACCATATGACCTACTATCCATGCACTGAACTGCACGTGGTGTTAACTGACCCTAACCCCCGGTTCACATTAGTGCGATTGCAGAGATCGCATGTAATTTGGAGCGCATTGCTCCTAAATTACATGCGATCTCATGTGCGGTGCAAATATCATCCATTAACTTTGTATGGCTGAATTCGCACCGCATCCGCACTAAGCACGCACCTGATGCTTTTTTTTATCCGCAGCAGAATCGGATCGCATGGTGGTTCACACTAGTGAGATCCGATTCTGTGCGAACTTGCAGATCGCACTGCGATATGCAATCGCAACTGGGGGTGTCGTTAACTTTTAATTGACACCCCCTACGTATCGCATATGGCAGTGTGAACTGCCAGAGGTGCGGATGCGATGCAGGAACACGCTGCATATTCGCAGCGTTCCCGCATCGCACAAATGTGAACCGGGACTCAAACCCAATAAAAAATCCCAATAAAAAAAAAAAACTGCAGTAACTGCTTAGAAAGTGTGACTTGTGGCTTGGCTTCAGTTTGTTAGTGTATCTAAATCTGCTAGTATTTCTGAGGCTGGCCATACATTATACAGTTTTCTTATTCAACTAGATTTACCTTCAACTATGTAGTGCAAGGGCCGGCCTTATTGCATACAAAATGAAAGTGTTTAGGTTTGACCTCATATTATATGGTTTTGGTAAATCTAAAGAAAAATTATACAACAAAATTGTATAATGTTTGGCCAGAGGTCCACTTCCCTTCCCCCCAACTAAGATTAACCACTTAAGCCCCGGAAGATTTTACCCCCATTCCGACCAGGGGGTATTTTGCGATTCGGCACTAAGTGACTTTAACGGACAATTGCGCGGTTGTGCGACGCTGTACCTAAACGAATTTGGCGTCCTTTTTTTCCCACAAACAGAGCTTTCTTTTGGTGGTATTTGATCACCTCTGCGATTTTTTGATCACGCGCTATAAACAAAAAAAGAGCGTCAATTTTGCAAAAATAGCAATATTTTTCACATTTTTTTATATGAAATTCCCCCCAAAAAAATGTAAAAATCAAAATTTTTCAACTTTTTCGGCCAATTTGTTTTATGCTACATATGTTTGGTAAAAAAAATCGCAAAAAGCGTATTTTGATTGGTTTGCGCAAAAGTTATCGCGTTTACTAACAAAGGGAAAGATTTTTGTCATTTTTGTTGTTTTTTTTTTTAACGTGTAATGGCGGCGATCTGCGATTTTTTTTGCGGTACTGCGACATTGGGGGCGGACAGATCGGACCCTTGACTGACATTTTTGACACTTTTGGGGTTACCAGTGACATTTCTACAGTAATCAGTGCTATATATATGCACTGTTACTGTAAAAATACACTGGTAGTGAAGGGGTTAACTTTATTTGGGAGGGAGGGGCTGTGTGTATCCCTAGGGGCGTGCTTTCTACTGTGATTGGCTGTGGCTTCAGCTGTAAGGACACTGATCAACGGATCTACATACTAGATCCGAGTGATCAGTGTCTTAACAGCAAGGAGAATGACAGGTGGCTTGTTTACACAAGCTGCCTGACATTCTCCCTCTCCCCCGCCGATCGCCGAGTGACCGGCGGACATCGGGTCCGCCGGTCACACGCGCGGGGGGGTCCATGACCACGTGGGAGCGGGAGCGCACCTCCGGGGGCGCGCGCTCGCTCCCTAGACCCTCACAAGCTAGTGACGTAGCCCTACGTCACTTTGCCTGTGAGGGGCTGACTGCCGACGTAGATCGGCGTTAGGCAGTCGGCAAGTGGTTAACATTGCTGCTGTCCAAAGGTCATACTTCCCAACTTTTTGAGATGGGACGGAGGGACACCTATTAGCAAAAGTATGTAGGCATAGGACACACCCCCTGCCACGCCCCCTTAAAAATTATACAAAAAAAAAACGATTAGTTCCACCCATGAGTGTTTTTTTTTTTTTTTACCACTACTTTTCCTTTCCACTGCCTTTTAAAATTTACAAATGCAGCAATTTAGAAATTGGATGAAAGGTTTAGCACTGGGGAACACTTTTTGAAGTATAAAAAGTGCATTTTATATACAATTATATAGATCAGACCAAAATGAGGGATAAATAAGAAAGGAAAGAGGGACTTTGTTCCAAATCAGGGACAGTCCCTGGAAATCAGGGACAGTTGGGAGCTATGTAGAGGTGTTCCCTGTGCTCCTTTACCCAGAGAGGTATATTCTAATATAGGAGGTGTGTTACTGGCCAAATCACCAGGTGAAAACAGAGGGGAAAAGCCTAAAAAACGAAAACGAATGCAACCACTATACCTAATGATTGGTAAGCTGCAATACAGTGGGGGAAATAATTATTTGATTCCCTGCATATTTTGTACGTTTGCCCACTTACAAAGAATAGAAGAGTCTATAACTTTTATCATAGGTGTATTTTAACCACTTAAGCCCCGGAAGATTTTACCCCCTTCCTGACCAGGGCCTATTTTGCGATTCGGCACTGCGGGACTTTAACGGACAATTGCGCGGTCGTGCGACGCTGTACCTAAACGAATTTGGCTTCCTTTTTTTCCCACAAACAGAGCTTTCTTTTGGTGGTATTTGATCACCTGTGCGATTTTTTGATCATGCGCTATAAACAAAAAAAGAGCGTCAATTTTGCAAAAATAACAATATTTTTCACATTTTATTATATGAAATTCCCCCAAAAAAATGTAAAAATCATTTTAGGCCAATTTTTTTTTTGTACCATATGTTTGGTAAAAAAAAATCGCAAAAAGCATATTTTGATTGGTTTGCGCAAAAGTTATTGCGTTTGCTAACAAAGGGAAAGATTTTTGTCATTTTTGTTGTTTTTAACGCGTAATGGCGGCGATCTGCGATTTCGTTTGCGGTACTGCGACATTGGGGCGGACAGATCAGACCCTTGACTGACATTTTTGACAACTTTTTTTGAGAGGGAGGGGTTAACTGTGTCCCTAGGGGCGTGTTTCTAACTGTGATTGGCTGTGGCTTGATGTATAAGAACAGTGATCAACAGTCCTACATAGTAGAACCGTTTGATCACCATTCTTACACAGGGGAGAATGACAGGCGGCTTTGTTTACATTAGCCGCCTGCCTTTCTCTCGCTGTCACGGACGATCGCGAGTGCCTGGCGGACATCGGGTCCACCGGACACACGCGCGGGGGGGGGGTGGGTCTGTGACCGAGCGGGAGTGGAAGCGCGCATCCAGGCGGCGCTCGCTCCCAAAACCCTTACAGGCTAGCGACGTAACCCTACGTCGCTTTGCCTGTGAGGGGCTGACTGCCAACGTAAATAGTCGTGCGGCAGTCGGCAAGTGGTTAAATGATAGAGACAGAATATCAACCAAAAATCCAGAAAAAAACACATGGTACAAAAGTTATAAATTAAGTTTCAGTTCAATGAATGAAATATGAAGTATTTGATCCCCAAGCAAAACATGACTTAGTACTTGGTGGAGAACCCCTTGTTGGCAAGCACAGAGGTAAGATGTTTCTTGTAGTTGGTGCCCAGGTTTGCACACATCTCAGGAGAGATTTTGGTCCACTCTTCTTTACAGATCTTCTCTAAGTCCTTAAGGTTTCTTGGCTGTCGCTTGGCAACTTGAAGTTTCAGCTCCCTCCATAAATTTCCCATAAATGGAGACTGGCTAGGCAACTCCATGACCTTAAAGAAATTTATAGCCAAAGCTTGTTTGGCTGTGCATCTCCTATGCATCCCAGGAGTGCAGTTTGTTCTGCACTCCTGTGACCAGTTTTCAGCAGAGATCGGGCTGAAGTCCGCTCTCTGCTGACGTCACAGAAGACGTTCCAGGCACCGCGTCATCACGACCACGGAGTCGGGATCCGTAAGGAGCCTGGACCGACACCCAGCTCAGCCTCTCAGCAAGCCACTGAGAGCCTGAGCCGTCCGCTCCCCTCCACAGCCCAGCACTTCAATGAGCGAGGAGGAGGCAATTGGTGGTGTTCAATTGCTCGGTTCTCAGTGTAGAGGCACCAGGGGATAGATGCTGCATCCACCTAGGTAAGTATAAATAGTTACATATAGTTACATAGTAGGTGAGGTCTAATAAAGACAATAGTCCATCCAGTTCAACTTGTGTAGGTGTGTGTGGCCTTAATCATCTCACATAGCCCTTAATGTTCTGATCATTGAGATGTACATCCAAGAGTCTTTTGAAAGCCACCCTACTTCCCGCAGAAACCACCTCTTGTGGTAGAGAATTCCACAATCATGTAGCCCTAACAGTAAAGAACTTCTGAATGGACAGAGTCATAGTCAGGGGACATACAAAAACATTTAATGTGAAAATGGCTTAATGTAGCTTAATGTGTAATAAAGTGCCTAAACCATAATCAATTGCCCTGAAACTTTGCACAGACTAAGTTTTTAACTTCCCTAATATATCCTAGAAGTTTCATGTAGTTTGGTCTTCCAGGAGGCAAACAAGGGACATTAAGCTTGTTTTTTGGGGAGCTTAATGTGGCTTAATGTACAAAAAAGAGCTTAGATGTTAACCAATTTCCCCCAAACTTCACACAATAGAAGACTCTATTAATGCTAAGATAGTCTGAAAATTTTAGCTCATTTGGTAAATCACACCAAAAGTTATTCACATTAAGCTATTTTTTTAAAATACTAAAACGTTTAATGTCCACGGCCTAATGTGAAAAGAGCTTAATGTACCAAAATGTGCCTTAACCTCAACCAATTGTCCTGAAACTTTGCACAGCCCAAGTTCTGCACTTCCCAAAGCTATCCTGGAGGTTTCATCGATTTTGGTCTCCCACGTGGAAAACTGGGGACATTAAGCTCTTTTTTTGGGGAGCTTAATGTGGCTTAACGTACAAAAAAGAGCTTAGATGTGAACCAATTTCCCCCAAACTTGGCACAATACAAGAGTCTATCTATTCCAACATATACTGAAAATTTCAGATCATTTGGTAAATCACACCAAAAGTTATTCACATTAAGCTCTTTTTGTACAATACTAAAACATTTAATGTCCTTAGCTTAATGTGAAAAGAGCTTAATGTACCAAAATGTACCTAAACCTCAACCAATTGTCTTGAAACTTTGCACAGCCCAAGTTCTGCACTTCCCTAAGCTATCCTGGAGGTTTCATTGATTTTGGTCTCCCACACGGAAAACTGGGGACATTAAGCTCTTTTTTTGGGGAGCTTAATGTGGCTTAACGTACAAAAAAGAGCCTAGATGTGAACCAATTTCCCCCAAACTTGGCACAATAGAAGAGTCTATCAATTCCAACATATTCTGAAAATTTCAGATCATTTGGTAAATCACACCAAAAGTTATTCACATTAAGCTCTTTTTAGCAATCATAAAAACGCATGGCTTAATGTGAAAAGAGCTTAACGTACCAAAATGTGCCTAAACCTCAACCAATTGTCTTGAAACTTTGCACAGCCCAAGTTCTGCACTTCCCAAAGCTATCCTGGAGGTTTCATCGATTTTGGTCTCCCACGTGGAAAACTGGGGACATTAAGCTCTTTTTTTGGGGCGCTTAATGTGGCTTAACGTACAAAACAGAGCTTAGATGTGAACCAATTTCCCCCAAACTTGGCACAATAGAAGGGTTTATCAATTCCAACATATTCTGAAAATTTCAGATCATTTGGTAAATCACACCAAAAGTTATTCACATTAAGCTCTTTTTAGCAATCATAAAAACGCATAGCTTAATGTGAAAAGAGCTTAACGTACTAAAATGTGCCTAAACCTCAACCAATTGTCTTGAAACTTTGCACAGCCCAAGTTCTGCACTTCCCAAAGCTATCCTGGAGGTTTCATTGATTTTGGTCTCCCGCACGGAAAACTGGGGACATTAAGCTCTTTTTTTGGGGAGCTTAATGTGGCTTAACGTACAAAAAAGAGCTTAGATGTGAACCAATTTCCCCCAAACTTGGCACAATAGAAGAGTCTATCAATTCCAACATATTCTGAAAATTTCAGATCATTTGGTAAATCACACCAAAAGTTATTCACATTAAGCTCTTTTTAGCAATCATAAAAACGCAGGGCTTAATGTGAATAGAGCTTAACGTACCAAAATGTGCCTAAACCTCAACCAATCGTCTTGAAACTTTGCACAGCCCAAGTTCTGCCCTTCCCCAAGCTATCCTGGAGGTTTCATCGATTTTGGTCTCCCACACGGAAAACTGGGGACATTAAGCTCTTTTTTTGGGGCGCTTAATGTGGCTTAACGTACAAAAAAGAGCTTAGATGTGAACCAATTTCCCCCAAATGATCTGAAATTTTCAGAATATGTTGGAATTGATAGACTCTTCTATTGTGCCAAGTTTGAGGGAAATTGGTTCACATCTAAGCTCTTTTTTGTACGTTAAGCCACATTAAGCTCCCCAAAAAAAGAGCTTAATGTCCCCAGTTTTCCGTGTGGGAGACCAAAATCGATGAAACCTCCAGGATAGCTTTGGGAAGTGCAGAACTTGGGCTGTGCAAAGTTTCAGGACAATTGGTTGAGGTTTAGGCACATTTTGGTACGTTAAGCTCTTTTCACATTAAGCTAAGGACATTAAATGTTTTAGTATTGTACAAAAAGAGCTTAATGTGAATAACTTTTGGTGTGATTTACCAAATGATCTGAAATTTTCAGAATATGTTGGAATTGATAGGCTCTTCTTTTGTGCCAAGTTTGGGGGAAATTGGTTCACATCTAAGCTCTTTTTTGTACGTTAAGCCACATTAAGCGCCCCAAAAAAAGAGCTTAATGTCCCTAGTTTGCCTCCTGGAAGACCAAACTACATGAAACTTCTAGGATATATTATGACAGTTAAAAACTTAATCTGTGCAAAGTTTCAGGGCAATTGGTTATGGTTTAGGCACTTTATTACACATTAAGCTACATTAAGCCATTTTCACATTAAATGTTTTAGTATGTCCCCATAGTCAGTGACATTGTAAAAAAATGAAATAAAATGATAAAAAATAATACAATTAAAATACCAAAAAATAAAAACTACTGACACCAGTGGGTGAACTTCCTGGCTCGCAAAGGTCACACTTGCAACCGGGCCCTGGCATTTCACCACCGTGGGGAGGCCCCAAGATAGCAGGAAGTGGGCCCACTGCAGAACTTGTGAAAGGTCCCCAGGATCAGTGGGAAGAGCCCCAGGCTTGAAGGGAAGGGCCCCAGTCAGGGGTCTGGGGGGCCCTTCATGGTTTCTTGCACCGGGGCCCTGAAGGTTCTAGTTAGAACTCTGGCTTATGGAGATTTTTAGGTTCTGTAGTTTGAACCCATTCAACGGGTGTACAGAATTTTAAAGCGCAACATGTCTGGTATCTATTTACTGGGCATAACATCATCTTTTATATTTTACCGAACAATTAGGTATCATATTGTGTTTTTGCACATAGAAATTCAAGTGTATTTTTTCTAAAAAAATTGAGTTTGAAAAAACACAGCGCAAATATTGTGTGACATAAAAATATGTAGCATACTCCATTTTATTCTCTGGGGCCTCTGCTTAAAAATGATATAATGTTTGGGAGATCTAAATATTTTCCTAGAAAAAAAATACAGATTTTTACATATAGGAGAGGAATGTAAGAATTGCCCCGGACTAGAACTGGTTAATGAATTGCTTCTGCAAAAAAAGGCACAAAAGTTTTTAATCAAACTACAATGACAGTAAAAGACTACTGGGCTATGTTTAGGCTGCAAGGAGGATGTTGGCCATTTGGATTTGCTGCAGTCATTGGGCAGATTCCCTGTTCAGTGTAAAAAGATAACATTACTGAATGTGTTCCAAATTGAAATACTGCCTAAGGAGATTCAGTACAGAGATATCAACAAAGAGAATAAATGGACGCATTCCATGCATTGTATCTGTCTCTATTGTATTGATCAGTTTTATTCCTAATGTCTAACAGACCTTTCTTGTCAGACGAGTCCAAGGATTAAGTCCTCAGAGTGCCACACATGATGTCCCCTCACTCATTAGCTAGTTAGGAGATCGAATAACTGAGATGCCTCTTCACTTCCAGCCTGGACACTGACTCCCCTCTACCTCCAGGGACTTGATCAAAGGTTCTTCCTTGCTGCAGGCATCTTTCACACCCTTTGCTAAAAGAGGTAATCATGTTATTGTAACCTACAGGGTCAAGAGGTCAGTGTCACCTAGTGAGAGGGTCTGTCCAGAGAGTGTCATGTTTAATAGATTATCTTCACTTTTTAACTTGGACATTCAGGGCCCATGCTGGCCATACACAATCAAATTTTCATTGGCCTAATAAACCAATTTGTACCAGCAACTGTTTAAAAATAAGCTCACCCTGCTGGACCTAACTTGATGTGTTGCTTAAAGGAAGCCTGTTCTTTGCCCATGTAGGGCAAAGCAATAGATTTACGTTAATGGTGGTCCCAACAGAAGCACTAATTCCATTTGTTTGCCCACCTCTAGGAGTAAAGAGAAATAATTAGTACTTCTGAGTATGGCGAGCATGCAACTGTCCCACCTTCTTCTCACGTGATGGCTCTGGTACTTGGTGTTTGGCAAGTTAGGAACCCAGTACTGTCATGTTTGTTGTTTGGCCAGTTAGGAACCCAGTACTGTCATGTTTGTTGTTTGGCCAGTCGTCAGGAACCCAGTACTGTCATGTTTGGTGTTTGGCCAGTTAGGAACCCAGTACTGTCATGTTTGTTGTTTGGCCAGTCGTCAGGAACCCAGTACTGTCATGTTTGGTGTTTGGCCAGTCGTCAGGAACCCAGTACTGTCATGTTTGGTGTTTGGCCAGTTAGGAACCCAGTACTGTCATGTTTGGTGTTTGCCCATTTAGGAACCCAGTACTGTCAAATGGGAGCAGTAAGAGGGTACTTAGTCCTGTGTATGTCCAAAATCAAGACTTACACGGGATAACTCTCTTCTCTCCTGGTAGCCAAATATGGTGGTAGGATGTGAAGGAAAGGTGGGTAAAAGTTGCTGGTGTGGTTACCTGCACAGACAAAGCATAGGTTCACTGTGAAGGAGAGTTGGGAAATTGGGAAATATGAAGGCTACCGTTCCTAACTAGTGATGAATTAAGGTTCCAGCCAAACCCGCTTCAGCCCATCCTAGTGAAGGTTCAGCGGGGGTCTGGGCTGATGTTATAATCCAAACATGGTCATATTTCAACAATATAATTGACCAAATATGACCATGTGACCATAATAGGTCAATGATGACATGAACAGCCCCGTCACCTTGTCATCCCTCAC
This sequence comes from Pelophylax lessonae, assembly GCF_965119305.1. Classification (NCBI taxonomy): domain Eukaryota; kingdom Metazoa; phylum Chordata; class Amphibia; order Anura; family Ranidae; genus Pelophylax; species Pelophylax lessonae. Next base: position 71,204,456 of record NC_138774.1, read on the forward strand.
ACCTTGTTCTCTGTGCTGCAGGGCGAGGAACTCTATGGCCGAAGATGATTAGGCCGGTGGACATCTATTATCTGACAGCTTCCCAAGGGTTTTTCCCAAAACTTAGGGCATCAATGTTCCTGACCTCTTCTTCTGAAAAATGCTAGCGCCTATCTGTCATGTTGATCCATTGGGTTTCTATGCATGGATGGGCTCAGTAACCCAAGAAAGCATCTCTCCTATGAAAAAAAACATGGAAGCTATCATTGCTTATATTTCATTCTGCAAATGTCCATTGCCTGGGTATCATCTTGACCCATTGGCTTCAGTACTTTGAGTCACAGGCCTTGAACAAGCATTCTAACTCTGTAGGCAAAAGGGAAAGAAGAAAAAGGATTGATCATCATCCAGTAAGCCAGCCTATAAGTGGAAGTTCCTTGAGCTGGTATAGGGATGACTCAAAAGGGGAAGCAGGAAGATTAGGAGAAACAAGATGCATGAATGAATTTCATTTTCTTGTTAGGATATTTCACAACTCATTCAACAAGTTCTCTAAAGACAGAAATAATGTGAATTACGTACCTCCTAACTTTTCGAGATGACAAAGAACAACACCCTTCTGTAAAATGTATGTAGGCAAATGACACATCCCTAACCCACCCCTGGTTATGCAGACCAAGCAGAGCTTATCGGTAAAAAACAATAAATGCAATAATTTAGAGGTTCGATAAAAGATTTAGTACAGGAAATTTTTTTATACAGTTCTACACAGCAGTTCAAAAAGAGACAACCGAGGAGAAAAGTAGAATGAAGATGAAGAATTTGGTGCGAAATGATGGGACAATGGGGTTGATTTACTAAAATTGTAGAATTCAAAATCTGGTGCAGCTGTGCATGGCAGCCAATCAGCTTCTAATTTCAGCTTGTTTAATTAAGCTTTGTCAACAAAGAAAATGGAAGCTGATTGGTTTTCTACACCAGATTTTGCACTCTCCAGATTTAGAAAATCAACCCCAGTCTGTCCCAGTGCCATCTTAAGAGCCTTATAGGCCCCCGGGCAATGCAGTGCACTGGGGCCCCAAGAAAGAGGGGGAGAGAGAGAGGGAGAGAGAGAGAGAGGGGGGGGGGAGAGGGAGAGAGGGGGGAGAGAGAGAGGGGGGAGAGAGAGGGAGAGAGAGAGGGAGGGAGAGAGGGAGGGAGAGAGAGAGGGAGGGAGAGAGGGAGGGAGAGAGAGAGGGAGAGAGAGAGGAAGAGAGAGAGAGGGGGGGGAGAGAGGGGGGAGAGAGAGAGAGAGAGAGAGGGGGGAGAGAGAGGGAGAGAGAGAGGGAGGGAGAGGGAGGGAGGGAGAGAGAGAGAGAGAGAGAGAGGGAGAGGGAGAGAGAGAGAGAGGGGGGGAGAGAGAGAGGGGGGGAGAGAATAGAATGGCACACACAGAGGATATATAGGGCAGGAAAAGGATGGCACAGACAGTCGATGGAGAAAAAGAAATCAAGCAGCTGCAGCAGTCTGCTTACCTTCCACAACGGCTGCACAGCACATGAAGGGAGGAGGTGGGTGGAGCCCATCTTCTAGGCGCGGAGAGAGGAGGACGAGCCGACGAGGAGGATCCTCCTCCGCTGTGCATGATGGGTCATCTCAGAACGTCACTGGTTGCTAAATGCCAATCGGCTTGCCTTCCTAGCAACAAGTGTGCAGGGAGACTCAAAGCCACCGGCGGACAGCGGGGGGGGGGGGGGGGGGCGGCGGACAACGGGGGGGGCCCTAGACCACCAGGTAAACTAATCTGGAGACTGGCCTGGGGGGACAGTGTAATTGCCACCCTGTCTGTGGGGCCCCTTGGCAAGTGGGGCCCCCGGGCAACCGCCGGGTGTGCCCAATGGAAAAGACGGCCCTGGTCTGTCCAATTAAGGAGCAGTTGAGAGCTATGAAATTACAGTATTAGTTCAACGGATTCTGAGTATTAGAACTGCAGATTTATCATAATCCCCCCCCCCCCCTCTATGTACAATCTAAGTAAGGTTGGCCATACATTGATGATTTTTAATTTTTTTGGTCAAACCAGCAGGCGGAATGAAAAAAAAATGACCTGATTCCCCCATCCATGCATTCAATGTGGATGGGGGAATCACTCCTGCTGTTATGTTCTGATGGTAGTGAGCCTTCCATGTCAGAACACACTGATTATTATTGCCGGCTATAGCTGGCGGCACTGATTGGTCAGGAAAAACCCGACACGCTGGTTGAAGATCTACTTCTATACAACCAGCCTGCCCAAACATCGATCAAAATTTGTCCATTGTTGGCTGAATTGGCCAAAATTCGATCCATGTATGACTGCTTTAAGCCACTTTAGCTGTCCATAGATGGATCACTTTAGCTGGCCATAGATGAAAAAACTGAATGGATTCCCCCATCCACACAAGCAAGATGGATGGAAGACTCCGCCCAGCTGTAGTATTGTATTCTGACAGCAGGGACTCCTTCACTGTCAGAATACAAAGATCGGCTGCAGCACAGATTGAAACCATATTTTCCAACAAGCCATATCGATTTTTCCAACAAGATCAAGTCAATCATTAGATCCTTAGATCGACTTCTCAAGAACGAGTACAGCCATGGATGGATCAAAACCTTATCTGACCAAATTTCGATCCATCTATGGGCAGCTTTAGGCTGGCTATACATGTTAAGATTTCTCTCGTTTAACTGAGCAGGCTGATGGAAATTTCTCCAGTTAAGTTAAGGCAGGCGGTGTCGGCCGGGCCATGCACCGCTCCAATTACAGCTAATTCACAGGAATCGGCCGAAATTCGAACCGTGTGTGGCCAGCTTTACTGGAACAAGGAGAATGAAGATTTTGGAATATTCTTTCTACAAACAATACTCTTTCAATGCTTGCAGTGACAGTAATGTAAGTTTGTGTAGAAAATCTTTGCTGGCTAAGAAATAAAACTTAAAGTAATTTTAATATCAGTAATCAGCTGTATATATCATGCTTTTCACAAAACCATTTATAAGGCAGTGAATGTAACATTCACTAAACTTTCTCTGCAGATGATTCTTCCTGGTTCATGTGTTTTATGTGACTGTGATTGAATGTTTGGTGAGAGTCAGGCCCCTATCACACTATCCGTCCGTCGGACGGATTCCGTTTATCTCAGCGGGGGATCGATCCGCCGATCCCCCGCTGAGCAGCAGGAGGACAGCTGTGTCTCCGCGCTGTGTGCGGAGACACAGCTGTCATTTCTCCATGCATCTCTATGGGGGAAATCGGATGGGAACGGACCGTCTGTCCGTTCTCATCCGATCCCATCTGATCCGATCCACTGGACGGATGGAAAATAGGGTTTTTCAATCCATCCAGATTTGACAGATTGGATCGGATCGGATGTCAGCGGATATGTCTCCGCTGCCATCCGATGCCCCATAGGAATGCATGGGGGGACCGTTCAGATCCGCCAAAAAAACGAACAGGCGAATCTGAACGGTCCGCCTGTGTGAAAGGGGCCTCATATTCACTGCTAAATATTCCATGGGACAAAAGAGGTTATAATTACCCTTTGTCATAAAGATATAAAGGCGTCATTAAATGCAATGTTTCTTTCATTAACTTTTATTTTTTTTTTTTTTAACAATTAGAATGTTTATTTATGTTACATAACTTTGCTGAAAACCCAATATCAAACTTTTTTTTTTTTTTTTTTTTGCAGCCTGCATTGAAATGACAGTAAATAGTAGCTGCTTCTTTGCACGTGCAGCGGCAGGAATTTATTTCTCAACAGGAACAACATGTGCATAGTGTCTTCTGCAAGGTCTTCTGTGTGTCTATGAATAAACTGGTCTTCATGCACAGCTTTTGACGAAATTGGAGTTAAGCTGTCCATACACATATAGATTTTTTTAGTTTTTTGGCCGATTGAAAAAAAAAAATCAAATGGATTCCTCCATGCACGCTATATAGCACGGTTGGAAGGATCTCTCCCTGCAGCTAATACACATCATTGGCAGAATCTAATAGGATTCAGCCTTTGTTCAGCTGCCAATTTTCTGCCCAGCTTCTTTGATATTTAAGCCTCGTACACACGCACAGATTGTTGGCCGACTGATCGGCTGTCTTTTGTCCAGTGTTGTTTGTTGGTTGAAATGTGCTCTAGTCTTGCACTGGACTTTTGTTGGCCAACAAAAAACAACTTCAGAAGTGATGTCATGTACTGGTTAACTTTCCGTGTGTTTTTTCTTCTCTGAGCATGCCCAGTCTTGCTCATCTGATTTTTGTCTGCCAAAATCTGTACTGACTGAGGAACAATCGGCCATTCTGTTGTTGGCCAACAAAAATTGTATAGCCTGCACACCAGATTTTTTTCGGCCGCAAAGTCGCAGTTGGTTGTCGGAAGCATCATACTAACAAGCCGACAATCGGCCGATCGGACATTGGCCGACAATTTACGGCCAACAATCTGTGCATGTGTACGGGGCTTTGGTTTGAAGGATGTTGGACAACAGGGTGTAGACAGAGCCACCCACTGATTGAATTTCACCGGTTTCTTAAAGAACTGGACCATTAATTAAGTCCATCCCCTATGGCCAATATCTACGTATTCGTAGGAATTATTCAAATGAAATTACATTTCAATTGGAAGCCAACAAACTGCGAGATAGATTGTTGACCAAAGACCTACCAGATACACCTTGTTGTATGCCCCCAAGAAATCCTTCACACAGGATTGCACTCGGATTATTACCCCTTTTTGCCACCAGCACTCGCAGGTCAGAGCTATTATCGGCAAATATTGGCATTTGTTAGGTATGGACCCTGCAATAGGCCCCTTTGTGTCAGAAAAACCAGCTATTGTCTATCGACGAGCTAAATCGGTTGGTGATCACTTGGTACACAGTGAGATTACTCGAGACGAGACCCCCTGTAAATATTTAGGTACCTTCCACTGTGGAGACTGTAACTATTGTCAATACATGTGCACCCACAAAAAGGTACGCCTCCCCAATGGCACAATCTTCACACATAGCCATTATGCCAATTTCAAAACAGCTGAATTAGTATACCTTCTGACCTGCGAGTGCGGTTGCTTTTATGTGGGCAAAACCATTCAAGAATTCTGGAAGTGTGAGTACCGCCATATCCTCAATATGAAGACCTGGAATCCAGAATTACCATGGGGTCGTCATGTGACTCTTGTTAATGATAGTAATTTTCCACGTATTTGATTTCCTATTCTTGGCTGGCTTCATCCAACTCCTCAGGGGAGGTGGGGGGGGGGGGTGATTGGAATAAGAGACTACTCCAACACGAACTGCATTGGGTCCATCAGTTAGGGGCAACTTCTCCCCCGGCATGAATTAGGCCATTAACTTTAAACCCTTCTTGGAGGGCAATACATCACGGGCTTGGGATAAAGATATATAAATGCTATCCTCTTTATTTTTCCCTTTTCCTCCCCCTTTTTACTTGGTTCTTGGTTCTTTTTTTTATTTTTTACTTTGCTCTGCATTTTATTTTTTTTCCTGCATTACTAAAGATTCATCACCATGTTATGTTTGCATTTATTGAATATACATATGTTTTTGATTGATCTGTTAACTATTTTGGATTTTGTACAGTCATTGGCAATGTCCACCAATTTTTGCTCTTTTGATCATTTTATTCTATACTATTATACAATTTTGCGCAGCTTTGCAACTGTCCCTTTGGAACATACTATTTTCTTACTATGCTTGATTATATCTTTGCGCTTTTCTTTTCTCCCCCCCATGGTGCTGGGAGACCCACCCAGTGCATGTAGGCCGCTCATGGTTCCTTCCCGTGGTGGCCTTGTTTACATCTGGGACAGTGCAGGCCCTGTTTCTTGCTCCTCCTCCCCCGCTGCATCAGCAGCTCCATGGGGATGTGCTGAGCTGGGCAGGCTCCGTCCTTAAACGTGCCGGTAGGTGTGTGACATGTGACGTCGCTCCACGCTTTTTGGGGTGGGGTCGTGCGTCACACGCTCTGGGACCAAGCTGGAACACTCAGTGCTGGGTAATGGCGAAAGAAGAGCTGCCAAACAGATATATCCCGCCGGTGGGTTTTATAATGGAGGGACATTTTCATCTTGCGAGTCCATCTCTTGGCCTCTGCAGGTGGCGGACGTGACTTCACCTCACTGATGTGGTTCATGTGCAAGCAACATCTTTGCCCTGGAAAATCCTTTGAGTTCTCATGCTATATTATCTTAGTACCTGCATTTATACCCCAGCTGGTATTTAGACATTGTTTTACTCCATATAACCCTGTACTCCTGTATACTCTGTGTGATTGCTACATATATGCATACATCTATTTTATGTATGAGTGGTCGCCTCTTTTTAGTACAGTTGTTTATTAGATTGTAAGCTCTAACGAGCAGGGCCCTCTGATTCCGACTGTAATAAAGTGTATTATATTTGTACTGTCTACCCTCAAGTTGTAAAGTGCTGCGTAAACTGTCGGCGCTATATAAATCCTATATAATAATAATAATAATTTGCATTGAACTAGTTTAGTCTTTAATTTATTGGGGGCAAACTCACTTAATATATACGTACATGCCCCTTTTTTTATTTTTCAACATTTCAGTATATAATATGCTGCTGGCCATCATCATGGGGATATCCACTTATATACAGTACATGCATTATGCACATTTGCTGTTGAACTTTTCTAATTTATATAATAAAAACATATATTTATATGTATGTATGTATGTAATGGATCAACCTGCACCACGGCCGGGCACTTCCGTTGACGGATGCTTCTAGTGCTTCCCGAGGGCTCCAAACTCTCCGTTCTAGCTCCATGCTCTGTTCTAGCTTATGCATACACCTCTGAAACGCGTCGGGTGTTTTCCCTGGTTGCCCAGAGTGATGACAGTTGTGAAACATCTAGAGTCTCTGGCACTTAGGCATTTATGCTTTGTTTTAACACACATCAGCCTTAATTGTTTTTAAACTCTTGTTCAATAAAATGTATATTGTATTTTTAGATTGTTTGTGCTATATCCATTATACATTTGTATTTAGCTCTTAGGCCGTTAAGTCCCACTAAGGCCCCGTTCACATAGGGGCGACGCTCACATAGCGGCGAGCAGCGCGCCGCGACCTTGGAGCGGCCGCCTCGGACTTCATAACATTGAAGTCTATGGCGGTCGCCTCCTGGTCGCCCCAAAGAAGCTCCGGACCCTTTTTCTAAGTCGGAGCGACTTGTGTCGCTCCTATTAGAACGGGTCCGCAGCTTCCCTATGGGAGGCGACCTGTGAGGCGACCAGGTCGCCTCACAGGTCGCCTTAGTGTGAACGGGGACTAAGGGGTTCTCCTTCCTTTGGTGTCTCTACTATCAGGGATGTTGGCCTGACTTTTTTGTATCTATCATTCCTCCCATTCCCTAGTTTTGTACAGTTTATGGCCAACTTTAGAATTCTGTGTATATGTTTCACTGCTCCTGAGAGCCTAGGATATTAGAAAACATATGAAAGTATATGGCTGGTCAGCACCAGATTTATAGGGGGGCAAAAGAGGCAACTGCCCTGCCCCCCCCCCGACAGAAGGGCCCCCCTCTATACAAACATATAAAATGAATACTACTAATAAAATATAAAATGTATCATTAAAAATTACATTATTTAATTTATCTTCTGTAAAAGTTTTTACCCTGGACTGGTATATTGTGTCATTTTAAAAAAAATGATTTTGGATGTCTCAAGCGAACCACACATAGAGTGCTATGACTGCGTTTGTGTGTACGCTTGACCTTAGAATTACATTGTGTCATGCATTTTAAAAATGTGTGACTGTCACTGAAAATTGGCTCAATCCATAGCACTAAGTGTAATTTCTGTCTGGTGCCCCCTTTTCTGCTCTAAGTGTGAGTCACTACTGGCGAGTTTTCCTGACACCAAGAGAAAAATGGTGACAGGGGACACACAGCCTGTGATTGACAACCTCAGCTCTGTTCCTGTGTGAAGGGGGTGTGTCTCTTTTCTCCAATCAGTTCTCAGAGTTCTTCTTCTTCGTCCTCACTGATGTAATGTCAGCTCTCCACCACCTGATTTTTCAGAGCTGAGAGATCCTGTGTAACTTCTGCACCCTGAATGGATATAGAGAATACTAAAGATAAACAGGTACAACTTACGTAGGAGGATTTATTTAATCTCTGTGTATCACCTGAGGCCAGTCACTTCCCTTGGTATATGTAGGGGCTTACAACCACTTTAAAAATTCTTATCTTAAAGCGGAGTTCCGCCTTCCCCTCCACCCCCTCCAAAAATTAAAAGTCAGCAGCTACACATACTGTAGATGGTGACTTTTAATATTAGGACACTTACCTGTCCTGGAGTCCAGCGATGTCGGCACCTCAGCAAATGTATCCATCGGCTGTCGGTGCTCCCGCCGCCATTGCCGGTAAGGAAACCTGGCAGTGAAGCCTTGCAGCTTCAGGGGCGCGTCCCTACTGCGCATGCACAAAGTGCACTGCGCAATCCTATTGGCTCGGTGGCGGAGGAGGGGGCCGGACTTCCGAGGGACGGTACGTTTCATTGTATCCCGTAAGTGGGGAAGGGTACCTGTCAAAAACAGGTACCCGTTCCCCCCTCCCCCCTGAAAGGAGCCAAATGTGGCACCGGAGGAGGGGAGGAAACAAAAGAGTGGAAGTTCCACTTTTGGGTGAAACTCCGCTTTAACTAAGGACAATGTGCATTCCCATACCTCCCAACTTTTTGAGATATGAATGAGGGACACCTGATAGCAAAAGTATGTAGGCATAGGACACACCCCAGGTTACACCCCCTTAAAGGAGAATTATACAAAAAATCATGATTAGTTTAACCCACAAGTACTTTATTTTACCACTACTATTCCTTTATACTGGCTTTTTAAATTTACAAATGCAGCAATTTAGAAATTAAATGAAATGTTTACCACTGGGAAACACTTTTTTAAAGATAAAAACTGCATTTTATGTACAACTATAGAGATCAGACCAAAATGAGGGACAAATGAGGAGTAAAGAGGGACTGAGTGACTTTGAGCCAAATCAGGGACAGTTGGGAGCTATGGCATTCCAGCACATTTTCGGTACGTTTATGTGCGTTCCAGTGCATTCACCATATTTTGCCATGTCCCACATGCGTTCCATGCGGAAATAATGCAGCAGGTTCTATTTTTATTTACTTCACTGGAACTGACGGCACTGATGTGAATTAGGAACATTGAAATGGTTATTATTGTTATTATTATACAGGAGTGCCAACAGTTTGCCCAGCGCTGTACAATTACAATACAATTCAATACAGGAGGAATCAGAGGACCATGCTCATTAAAGCTTACAATCTAGAAGATAAATAGAAAACACGGTTCATAGGTTTTTGATGCAGAATAAAAACACACTGAACAGTATCTGGTGAGACCCAGCCCTAATGTTTTATATATAATATTTATATATTAGTGTAAAAATTTTGGTGACAAGCTCATATGGGAAATATATTTTTTTCAATGTCCTCCCGGGCTCTATGACCGGTGTAGTAGTCACCTTATTGTCATAATTGCATTACGATCGCAGTTCAAGTGCAGATCATACGAGCACTCCAGAGCTTACACTTCCCAAATCTGACACCTTGAAAACTGTAAATCACTTTGTAAAATGCACAGCTGCCTCTAAAACACATTGGTGTGACCGTAGAATGGTATGTTATGCCTCTCTGATCTCCTCTGTTCTACTCATTCCTCAGCCTCCTCCCTCCCCTCTTCAGCTTCTACATAGGAATGCTTCCTTTGCTATTGTACAAAATCTTCCAGTGGGTGTGTGTGACTCACAAATGGAAGGGCAGACTCCAATGAGCATTGACAATCCTCCCTTCTCCCTCGCCCTCCCCATCTAACGTGCACTCCCCAACTCACTTTCCACAACTTTACAGCTATTGGAGACATTGAGAATGTTCCTTTCATCGTTAAAAGTTAACTTTCTCATTTCTTGTAGCCATTCCAAAGCTTTGACCTAGTCATTTAGTGCCTGGTGGCATTTCAGACCTGCTGTGATTTGGATTTACAAACCTTCCTGGAGACTTTAACGCTCTCTTCTGGTTTGTTGTGGATTTTGGGCATATTTCGGTTCATTGAATACATCGTTTTTGGAAAAATTTGTTAAGAACTTTTTGGATTTTGGTCTTCGATGAGGAGATAACATCTGCTGAGCCGTACGGGGATTTAGAAAGGGAGAACACCTCGTCTCCGGAATGGGTTTAACGTTTGGGGTGCTGTTTCTCCTGGGAATTCTCAGGGCTGTGTTGGCACAGAGTGGTGAGTACAAACAAAGCCATTGTGTGCTGATTAGAGGACCAGTGACAGGGAGACAGTGCGAAGAATGTGCTGTCTGAAGCCTAGACAGATAAAAAAGAATGCTTTATGTTCCATAACTACTACCTCTTTCTTGTATACAGACTTCAGGTCACAAAGCTATCACTTGCTTTCATACAGACAGACATAAACTTCCTGCGCATGGGAAAATTGGGTCACCCTTTCTCAACAAAGGGTTTTAGTGATGGCCAATCTGACAGATGTGGGCAGTCCACTCAGGTGATGACTTCCAATAGCTTGAGATTGGGTTTCCCACATATACACACCCATACAATCCTTGAAAGATCTTTCTTTACATTGAACAATATCTGTGTAGCGGGAAAGTCAAAGAAAATCTATAAAAACAATCTTTTGTAGAAAACTCATCATTGTAGAAAACTTAAACATGTGTGTACATCTCTAGGGTCTATACCATCCTTTGTCATCAAGGGTTCTGTAGAACACTGTGGTTCCTCCAGAAGTTGCTAGGGGTTACTTGAGAAGTGCCAGGATGATTTCATGCCTACACTGACCACCAAAGTAAGGGGGACTTTTACACTGACCACCAAAGTAAGGGGGGCTTCTACACTGACCACCAATGTAAGGAGGACTTTTACACTGACCACCAAAGTAAGGAGGACTTCTACACTGACCACCAATGTAAGGGGATCTTTTACACTGACCACCAAAGTAAGGGGGACTTTTACACTGACCACCAATGTAAGGAGGACTTTTACACTGACCACCAAAGTAAGGAGGACTTCTACACTGACCACCAATGTAAGGGGATCTTTTACACTGACCACCAAAGTAAGGGGGACTTTTACACTGACCACCAAAGTAAGGGGGACTTTAACACTGATCACCAAAGTAAGGGGGACTTTTACACTGATCACCAAGTAAGGGGGACTTTTACACTGATCACCAAAGTAAGGGGGACTTCTACACTGACCACCAATGTAAGGGGGACTTCTACACTGACCACCAATGTAAGGGGGACTTTTACACTGACCACCAAAGTAAGGGGGACTTCTACACCGACCACCAATGTAAGGGGGACTTTTACACCAGTGTTTCTCAACCTCTTTTTAGTCAAAGCACGCTTTAAAGATATGGACAATCTCGAGGCACCCTTTAAAAATTGTAGATAGTCTCGAGCCACCCCATTCTAAAATGTAAAAACTATTCTGATTGTTTTAGACAATGCAGCAACATCCACACAAGTAGGACACCCAATGTTAGGGGGGATTTATTTTTCCAAAGCAAATACACGTTTGCAAACTGGTACTGACTAGTATTCCAATGTTTCGCTTCCCCCTCAGTTTTTTCTCCATCACTCAGCTAATGTGACTCTGCTGATGGAGAGGAGCAGGAGAGGGGGATATAAGGATGCTGTGCAGGCGACTGACATCCTCCATATCAACTGATAATGCCATTGGTCATTAGAACACCGGCAGCTAGAAGATTGTCATGGTGCACAGTGAAAACCCGTAGCTTTGTGTAACAAAAGGCAGGCTTCATTCACATGCTGGATTGAAAACAGTTTTTGGCCATTTTCTAGGCATTTGCCACCCTGGTTGGAAAAGGCTGTTCTACACTGACCACCAATGTAAGGGGTCACTTCTACACTGACCACCAATGTAAGGGGTAATTTCTACACTGACCAATAATGTAAGGGGTCACTTCTACACTGGCCACCAATGTAAGGGGTCACTTCTACATTGACCACCAATGTAAGGGGGCACTTCTTTATTGACCACTAATGTAAGGGGTAACGTCTACATTGACCATCAATGTAAGAAATCACTACTACACTGACCAAACCACCAATTGTAGGGGGTCACTTCTACACTGACCACCAATGTAAGGGGTCATTTCTACACTGACCAATAATGTAAGGGGTCACTTCTACACTGGCCACCAATGTAAGGGGTCACTTCTACATTGACCACCAATGTAAGGGGGCACTTCTTTATTGACCACCAATGTAATGGGGACTTCTACACTGACCACCAATGTAAGAGGTCACTTCTACACTGACCACCAATGTAAGAGGTCTCTTCTACACTGACCACCAATGTAAGGGGTCACTTCTACACTGACCACCAATGTAAGGGGTCACTTCTACATTGAACACCAATGCAAGGGGGGACTTCTTTATTGACCATTAACGTAAGGGGTAACTTCTACATTGAGCACCAATTTAGGGGGACTTCTACACAGACCACCAATGTAATGGGGACTTCTACACTGACCACCAATGTAAGGGGTCACTTCTACGCTGACCAATAATGTAAGGGGTCGCTTCTACATTGACTACCAATGTAAAGGGTCACTTCTACACTAACCACCAATGTAGGGGTCAGTTCTACACCGACTACCAATGTAAGGGGTCACTTCTACGCTGACCACCAATGTAAGGAGTCACTATTAAAAGATATTTATTAGAAAGTGCCAGTCTATAGACTGCAATAAAATGGTTACGGTGAAAAGAATGGAAAAGGGGGGGGGGGGATGATTGAAACCTTTAAATACATCAAGGGGGTGAATACAGTTCAGGAGGGCAGTATTTTTACAATGAAGCCATGATCAAAAACACAAGGACATGACCTCAAACTTGCAGGAGGAAAGTTCATAACTAATCTTAGAAAGTGTTATTTAACCAAAAGGGTAGTTGATGCGTGTAATAGACTTTCAGCAGAGGTAGTAAGTCAGTCAACAGTAAGGCCAAATGTACACTGTTGCTGATAAACGGACGTTTAGGAGCAGTTGGGCATATTTATCAGCAGCCCCTGAACTCCCCTCAATGTTATCTTATCTGCCCATGTACACTGAGACGTTTAAAGTTGTTTAGAGGCAGATGAGTTTTGGTGGCATTTTTTTTAAAGCAAAAAAAATGCGTTCAGACAGAAGTTTATTGGCATTTGAAACGCCAAATGCTTGTAACAGCGTGCAAACGCGTCTAAACGTGGTAACTTGCATTTATAAGCATTTTGTTTATAGGTGTTTTCAATGGGAATACATTTCTGACCATTTTACAATGTAAAAACGCTTCTAAACACAAACGCCACTAAACGCAGCATGTAAAACACGGCAAAACGAATGTTTTTAATTGTCGGTTATTAGCTGTCAAGTTCCAGCGTTCAGAAGAGGTTTTCAAACGTCGCATCTACATAAAACCTAAATAGATTTAAACATGCTTGAGACAAACATAGACCAATACAAAAAAACTAAAACAAAAAAACCAGCAAAAAAATACAAAAACATGTATAAATAAACAAAAATAAATAAATAAAGAGCAGACTCAATGGACAACTCGGTCCTTTTCTGCCTCTGCTTTTCTATGTTTTTTTACACTGACCACCAATGTATGGGTCACTTCTACACTGATCACTAATGTAAGGTGTCAATTTTACACCGATCACAAGGGTCAATACATTTTTTATTCTGTGGGGTTGATTTACTAAAACTGGAGATTGCAAAATCTGGTGCCGCGCTGCATAGAAACCAATCAGTTTGCAGGTTTTATTGTTAAAGCTTAACCACTTCCATACAGAGCAGTTTGACACCCTTCCTGCCCAGACCAATTTTCAGCTTTCAGCACTCTCACACTTTGAATGACAATTGCTCAGTCATGCTACACTGTAACCAAACAAATTTTTTATCATTTTTTTCACACAAATAGAGCTTTCTTTTGGTGGTATTTGATCACAACTGGGGTTTTTTTTTTTTCGTGATATATGCAAAAAAAGAGCAAAAATTTTGAAAAAAAAAAACACTTTTTTTTAGTTTCAATTATAAAATTTTGCAAAAAATTAATTTTTCTTCATACATTTGGGCCAAAATGTATACTGCTACATGTCTCTGGTAAAATTAACCCAAATTAGTGTATATTATTTAGTCTGTGTGAAAGTTATTGAGTCTAGAAGCTATGGTACCAATTACTGAAAATTGATCACACCAGAAGTACTGACTGCCTATCTCCTTTCTTGAGGCCCTGAAATGTCAGGACAGTACAAATACCGCCCAAATGACCCCTTTTTGTAAAGTAGACATTCCAAGGTATTTAGTAAGAGGCATGGTGGGTATTTTGAAGTTGTAATTTTTTCCCACAATTCTTGGGAAAATGAAGAAAAAAAATGTTTTTTCTTTTTTTTCCCACAAAGTTGTCAATTTATAAGCTATTTCTAACACATAGCATGTACACAGCAAAAATTACACCCAAAAATACATTCTGCTACTCCTTCCGAGTATGGCGATACCACATGTGTGAGACTTTTACACAGCCTGGCCACAAAAAGATACTCCACGTCCAAGAAGCACCTTCAGGCGTTCTAGGAGCATAAATACACATAAAACTTTCTTACTACCTATCACACTTTTCAAGGCCCTAGAGCACCAATACAATGGAAAAGTCCACAAAATGACCCCATTTTGGAAAGAAAACACTCCAACGTATATTCTATGAGGCATTATGGGTCCTTTGAACATGTCATTTTTTTCCACAGGTTTTTGGAAAATGTGGGAAAAAATGAAAACTTTTTTTTTTTACACAAAGTTGTCAATTTATAGGATATTCCTAACACATAGCATGTACACAGCAAAAATGACACCCCAAAATTCATTCTGCCACTCCTCCTGAGTATGGCAATACCACATGTGTGAGACTTTTTCACAGCCTAGCCATATAGAGGGGCCTAACATCCAAGGAGCATCATCATGCATCCTAGCCACTTGCCTAGGCCTATTTTTGACATTTGGTATTTACAAGCTAAAATCAGTTGTTTTGCTAGAAAACTGCTTAGAACCCCCAAACATTATATATTTTTTTTTAGCAGTGACCCTAGAGATTAAAATGGAGATTATTGCAATATTTTTTATCACACCGTATTTGCGCAGCGGTCTTCCAAACGCAATTTTTTTGGAAAAAATTCACTTTTTTTAATTAAAAAATAAGAAACCAGTAAAGTTAGCCCATTTTTTTTTCCATAATGTGAAAGATAATGTTACGCCGAGTAAATAGATACCCAACATGTCATGTTTCAAAATTGCGCACGCTCACGGAATGGCGACAAACTTTGGTACTTAAAAATCCCCATAGGCGACAATTTAAAAATTTCTACAGGTTGCCATCCTTGAGTTACAGAGGAGGTCTAGGGCTCAAATTATTTCCCTTGCTCTAACGATCACGGTGATACCTCACATGTGTGGTTTGAACACCGTTTACATATGTGGGCGGGGTTTCCGTATGCGTCGCTTCTGCGCGCGAGCTAACGGGGACAGGGTGCTTTAATTTTTTTTTTTTTTTTTTTTTTTTACTATTTATTTTATTTATTATTTTTTATTTTTACACCGTTTAACAAAAAAAAAAAAAAAAGGATCATTTTTATTTCTATTACAAGAAATGTAAACATTACTTGTAATAGAAAAAGGCACAACAGGACCTCTTTTTTGTGAGATCTGGGGTCAAAAAGTCCTCAGATCTCACAAGTACACTAAAAGATATATAAAAAAAAAAAAAATTAATATATAAAATGAAAAAAAAAAAAAAGGACCTTTAAACCGGTTGCTAGGCAACAACATTTTCCGTAGCCCCGGTCCTCCAAGACCATAGAGTCAAGTGAGGGCAAGCTTGCCCTCACTCGACATCCTGTCTGTGAGGATCCGGGACCGGATCGTTTTCCCCGCTGCCGGCGGGTCCGGTAAGCGGGGAAAAGGACCGGACGCGGCGGGAGGGGGGGGCACCTCTTCCGCCATCCCAGAAGGGTGATCCCACGGCGAATCCGCCGCTGGGACCACCCTTATCGGAAAGCCAACCGTCCACAGTTTAAAAAAATACCAGGGTTATGGCAGCTATCTGCTGCCATAACACCGGTATTTAGGTTTAAACGGAGGACGTATATAAACCTTTTTGGACTTAGACATGGTGGCTGTATGAAGGGTGACAGGTACTCGGGTAATTTGTTGGGCAGGTGACAGGTACTCTGGTACTGATGAGCAGGTGGCAGGTACTCGGGTACTCCGATAGGCAGGTGACAGGTACTCGGGTACTCTGATGGGCAGGTGACAGGCAGGTGATAGGTACTGATGAGTAGTACTGATACTGATAGGTGATACTGATACGTGATAGGTACTGATGAGTACTGATGAGTAGTGATGGGTACTGATGAGCAGGCGGCAAGTACTCGGGTACTTCAGGCGTCAGGTACTCTGATGAGCAGGTGGAAGGTACTCGGGTACTCTGATGGGTAGGTGACAGGTACTCAGGTACTCTGATGACGGGTACTCCGTTGACAGGTACTCAAAGTACCCGAGTATCCGTCATCAGAGTACCCGAGTATCCGTCATCAGAGTACCCGAGTACCTGTCATCAGAGTACCCGAGTACCTGTCATCAGAGTACCCGAGTACCTGTCATCAGAGTACCCGAGTACCCGTCATCAGAGTACCCGAGTACCCGTCATCAGAGTACACGAGTACCCGTCATCAGAGTACCCGAGTACCTGTCATCAGAGTACCCGAGTACCTGTCATCAGAGTACCCGAGTACCTGTCATCAGAGTACCCGAGTACCTGTCATCAGAGTACCCGAGTACCCGTCATCAGAGTACCCGAGTACCCGTCATCCGAGTACCCGTCATCAGAGTACACGAGTACCCGTCATCAGAGTACCCGAGTACCTGTCATCAGAGTACCCGAGTACCTGTCATCAGAGTACCCGAGTACCTGTCATCAGAGTACCCGAGTACCTGTCATCAGAGTACCCGAGTACCCGTCATCAGAGTACCCGAGTACCCGTCATCCGAGTACCCGTCATCAGAGTACACGAGTACCCGTCATCAGAGTACCCGAGTACCTGTCATCAGAGTACCCGAGTACCTGTCATCAGAGTACCCGAGTACCTGTCATCAGAGTACCCGAGTACCTGTCATCAGAGTACCCGAGTACCCGTCATCAGAGTACCCGAGTACCCGTCATCAGAGTACACGAGTACCTGTCATCAGAGTACCCGAGTACCTGTCATCAGAGTACCCGAGTACCTGTCATCAGAGTACCCGAGTACCCGTCATCAGAGTACCCGAGTACCTGTCATCAGAGTACCCGAGTACCTGTCATCAGAGTACCTGAGTACCTGTCATTAGAGTACCCGGGTACCTGTCATCAGAGTTCCCGAGTACCTGTCATCAGAGTACCTGATGGGCTGGTGACAGGTACTCGGGTACTTTGATGGGCTAGTGACAGGTGCTCTTTATTGGGGGGGGGGCAATCAGTGTGTTTGGGGTGCACTGTGATTGGTAACTAGCTGTTACCACACTCTCTTCCTCACACAGGATCAGTGTGTGAGGAGGAGAACACGGTGACAGCTAGTTACCGTGTTCTCTGTTGACATTTGTGACCGGCTGTGATTGGACACAGTCGGTCACGTGGTAAATTGGCTCTTTACCTAGATCGGGGATCGACTCTGTCCGAGGGACGAGCCTCGTCCTCGATCGCTGCTCTGCGGGCCCCCGGTGGCGCGCATTGCAGAGAGAACGAGCGGCTCGTGCTGGAGCCGCTCATGTGATCGGCTGTGATTGACACAGCCGATCACGTGGTAAACAGCCAATTTCTATTGGCTGTTTACCTTGATCAGGGATGGGCTATGTCCGAGGGACGAGCCTCACCCCCGATCGCCGCGTAGCAGCTAGAGCGGGCGGACGTCATATGACGCCCGCCCGGATCCGTACAACCACCATGCCGACGTCATATTACTATGACTCGGTATGGAAGTGGTTAATTGAACAAACTGAGGTTAGAAGCTGATTGGCTACCATGCATACCTGCACCAGATTTTGCACTCTCCAGTTTTAGCAAATGAACCCCTCTGTGTTTCTTTTCTGGGCATTATTATTATTATCATTTATTTCTTTTAATGACTATTATTAAACCTCATTCTTTATTCTTTTATTTAAGACTGAGAATGAGACCTAATGACTATTTCAGGGGTTCCTCCATGGTAAAAAGTTTGATAAAGGCTGGTCTATACCTTTATATTGTACATTTGTATGAAAAGAATGCGAGGCTTTTCACAGTACTTGTAATGTGAAATTGTGTTGACTTTATTAACAACCAGCAAAGGCCACCTTCCTCAAGTAACCCCTTTCCTGAGGAAATTGGCTGGGTTCCACCAAAACATTGATTGTCATTTAAATCATCACTACTTCACCTTACAAGTTCTGTGATTACCTCAGATCCCTCCATACAATGAGTTACACCCAGGCTGTTGCTATTCAGCTTTGTGTCAGTACCTAGTCATCAAAGTTATAGCATCTAAGTTTATGCATTTACATCTATATAATGGGGCAATAAGACCCTCTAGCAAAAAAACAAAACTTGCTTATACTTCTATCTTGACCACAGTGCAGGAATCTGCTACTGGAGGCCTCGTAAATTTGCATGCAAAGTCCAATTTACTGAGAAATCAAAATTTGCTCAAGGTTCAGCAAGCTGCCCCAGCGTCAGTGTTTGGGTATAGGGATTGGCCATTCGGTCAAAAAGTGCTACATTGTGGGAGGTCATACACAAATACCTCCATACTTGGAAGTTCCAGGTGTCTGTGGAGGCTTTGGTGGCAGATCCTGGTGACACGGGACCAAGAGAAAGGATTGGGCAGGCATTCTATAGTGCAGGCTAAGTTTTTTTCTTTTACTTTCTGGTTTATATTAATGATGGCAAAAGGTATGCAAATTTGAGTGCTTCAATGCAACAGTTGTGCCTTGATCAACAATTGTTATTTTTCCTCAACAATAAAGGGAATTAATGTTTCACCATAGATATGCTACATCACATAATTAAATGAATCAAGGGAAAGCACAGTAATGCTATTGGCGTAGTGTTTTTTTTTTTTAATGAAACAGGCTGGTTTCTCATTGCCTGCCATAAAAATAGGCATACATCAACCAATATTTGCAAGTGATTCAAGCATCATCGTTTGTTATAATTCAGTCTGCACTGGACACCATCATGTGCACTGGAAGCACTTGTTGCCTCGGGCAATTTTCCAGCAGGTTGGGAAATCTGAGACCAGTCAGCAATTGTTTTTCTGTTTCCACATAAAAAGGAGAACGCTCACTGTTTGGTTTCAGGGTTGTCTCAAGAACAAAAGGTGAATGTTTTACCATGGCCTGGTGAAGCCTTGAACTTAGTCCAACTGAGAATCTGTGGTACTATTCAGTAACGTGGATGCACAAGCATCATCTACATAACCTGAAAAACCTGCAACAAATCTGCCAGGGAAGAACAGGTCAGAATCACTCCTGGACAATGTAAAGTTAATACATATATAAAGGGAATGACAGTTTTAGCACTCCTCTACCTCTAACAACTATTGATGGTATAAAGGTAGACCTCCTATCGACAACAGATGGGAGGAAACTATTCAGTCTCAGGTCACTCAAGAAGAGACGTGGTGACTCAGTGAGGTTGGATGAGAAGCAGTTTAACCATAAGTGTAATAGGGAATTCTTTACTGTTAGAGTAGTAAGGATGTGGAACTCTCTTCCACAATTTATGGTTTCAGCAGGAAGTGTCCCTAATTTCAAAACTTTTTGATGTGAATCCTATTGAACACAATAGAGGGATATGGGAAGTGGTAGAGGCATAAATACACACACATAGGTTGACCTAGATGGACTGGTGTCTTTATTCAACCTTACCAACCAGTAAAATATAAAACAAATATGTCAATATTGTCAACACCACTAATATAGGACTAATAGTGCTTTACCTCTTGGCTTGGGGTTCTTCTTTTTTCAATGAGGTATGTTCTATATTCTAAAGGGGTAACGGGAACAATAGTTGCCACAGTAATTTTCCAGCCAGGATAACTTCAACCAACCCCTTGGCCTTAATTCCCTATAAGGCAGGCCATTGGAAGGCAGATATCTCCCTGAAGACCATATCTTGCTGCCTGTCCTTGAGTGAGCATTTAAAGCCCAAAAATCTGCTGTCAATTTTGGCAGAAGTTGACATTGGCTGGTATGCATTATTTGGATTGTTCCCTCTACTATAAGGAAGAAGAAGGATTGGATCTGCTTTAAGAAGATTGGCCATTTATCTTGGTCCAGCCATAGCACAAGCTATGGCTGGACAAGTGGCATTGATAGGAAGATTAATATTGGCTTTGCCTTATACACTGCTCAAAAATATTAAAGCAACACTTTGAAAACACTTTAAATCTCAATGGGGATAAATATTATGCTGATATCTATACTGATATGGATTGGGTAATGTGTTAGGGATGAAAGGATGCCACATTGTTTAATAGAAATTAAAATTATCAACCTACAGAGGACTAAATTAAAAGACACCCCAAAAATCAAAGTGAAAAAGTTATGCAGCAGGCTTGTTCATTTTGCTGAAATTTCATTGCAGCAACTCAAAATGGTACTTAGTAGGTTGTATGGCCCCATGTGCTTGTATGCATGCCTGACAATGTCGGGGCATGCTCTTTTTGAGACGATAGATGGTGTCCTGGGGTATTTCCTCCCAGATCTGGACCAGGGCATCACTGAGCTCCAGAACAGACTAAGGATCAACCTGGTAGCGTCAGATGCACCAAAACATAATGTCCCAGATGTGTTCTATTGGATTTAGATAAGGCGAGTGTGGGGGCCATTCAATGGTATCAATTCCTTCATCCTCCAGAAACTGGCTGCATACTCTTGCAAAATAAGGCCAGGCATTGTAATACACCAGGAAGAACCCAGGACCCACTGCATCAGCCTAGGGTCTGACAATGGGTCCAAATATTTCATCCAAATACCTAATGGCAGTCAGGGTGCCATTGTCTAGCCTGTAGAGGTCTGTGCGTCCCTTAATGGATATGCCTCCCCAAACCATCACTGACCCACCACCAAACTGGTCATGCTAAACGATGTTAAAGGCACCATAACGTTCTCCACGGCTTCTCCAGACCCTTTCACATCTGTCACATGTGCTCAGGGTGAATCTGGTCTCATCAGTGAAAAGCACAGGGCACCGGTGGCTGACCTGCTAATTCTGGTGTTCAATGTCAAATGCCAATCGAGCTCCCCGGTGCCAGGCAGTGAGCACAGGGCTCACTAGAGGACGTTGGGCCCTCAGGCCACCCTCCTGAAGTCTGTTTCTGATTGTTTGGTCAGAGACATTCACACCAATGGCCTGTTGGAGGTCCTTTTGTAGGGCTCTGGCAGTGCTCATCCTGTTCCTCCTTGCACAAAGGAGCAGATACTGGTCCTGTTGATGGGTTAAGGGCCTTCTACGGCCTTGTCCAGCTCTCCTAGAGTAACTGCCTGTCTCTTGGAATCTCCTCCATGCTCTTGAGACTGTGCTGGGGGACACAGCAAACCTTCTGGCAATGACACGTATTGAGGTGCCATCATGGAGAAGATGGAATGCCTGTGCAACCTTTATAGGGTCCAGGTATTGCCTTGTGCTACCAGTAGTGACACTGACCCTAGCCAAATGCAAAACAGTCAGAAAAGATGGGTAGGGAAAAAAATATCAATGGCCTGCACCTGTAAAACCATTCCTGTTTTGAAGGTTGTCTCATTGTTGCCCATCTAGTGCACCTGTTGTTAATTTCATTAACACCAAAGCAGCTGAAACTGATTAACAACCCCCTCTGCTACTTGACCAGATCAATATCCTAGGAGTGTAATTGACTTGATGCTATACTCTGATTAAAAAGCGTTCCTTTAATTTTTTGGAGTAGTGTACAAAAATATGAAGGTACAATCTTGTTTCCATTTCCTATACTGGGGATATGAGGTTCTTAATACGTATACATTTGTTCTGTTGAAAAGCATAATCATCTAAAATATAGATAAATTAGGAAAGATTTCTCACCTTGTTTGGTACACCAGAAATCACATCCGATATAGCATGGACCTTTCTTTACTTTCTCTAAATACAGGCATACCCCGTTTTAAGTACACTCACTTTACATACACTCGCGAGTACAGACACAGCCTGGTCAGCTTGGCATGGCACTACTCCCAGTTTTTAACTTTGGTGTCTATGGGAAATCTTGGTCAGTTTGACATGGCACTGCTCCAAACCATAAGTGATAGGGATACCAAACGTAGGGAACACCGAGAGGGGACCCAGGACTACAACATATCCTATTTCTGGCCAGCCAGCTTGCCAAGGTAATCTACCATATCATAGTCCTGGATCCCCTTAACATGCTCCCCAAGCTTGGTGTCCTTGTCAGCAGTCCCATGTCAAGCTGACCAAGATTTCCTATGGAGCTAGTGTATTTACATGCATTTCATATAAACTGAACACTGATGGTAATATATAGGCAGCATTGCAGTATAGCACTTAGTTACCAGTACTTCTATAGACTTTTATGGCTGCACACACAAGTACAGTATATAAGCTAATGGTCCATCTGCACATCACATGTGTGGTTAATCTTGCTTTGAAGAACAGATCATAAAAGAGTATGTCATGCAAAAGTGAAAACAACATTTTACACTTTTTTTTTGCCTTACTGTTCTCCTTCCATTAATTTGAGTATTATTCTATATACTGCATACAATATGAATCTTTGAATCCTTTTTTTTCCCTGTGATGTCCTAATTCTAATTCACAAATATCTAAGTATCTTTTGAAGCATTCCTGTCAGATTTTTTACCATTTAAGGCAAATTCCACCGAAACAAAACTTTCAGTTTTAGGTAGCGAGCGACCAATGGTTAATTTGCCTTCCTATTGTATAGTTATCTCAAAGACTTCAATGCTGTGCTCTTTAGTAGTTTGTTTCCTCACCCCTCCCTTAAGCCTCTTAAGTAAGGCAGCCCATACAATATACATTATTTTTTTCGTTAAACCAGCGGGTTGAACAAAAAAAGTGCTAATTAACCATTCACACATTGGAAGTCGTGGAGAATCAGTCCCGCTATGCTACTGTTTTCTCATGGGGGCAAGTCTTTCCCGCCATAGGAACAAATGATCAGTGTTTCCGGGTATAGGACGGTTGTACAGGAGTCAATCGATAGATCAACTTCTGTACAACCAGGGTGCTTATACAGCGATCGATATTCAGCTAGTCTCTGCTGAATGTATGGCCAGCTTAACACTGTTGCTACCGTAACTAAATCAAAACAGCAGCACCCTGTAGAATAAGTTGATTCATACTTTCCAGTGTGCAGTCTGTTAAATCATGGCTCTTTTTAAAGGCTATTAATGCTGCTTGTATCTAACATACCCAAGTGGGTTGGATACCTGAATCCCTTTTGTGCACTGTGGTTCCTCCTGATAACCTCTGTGCCATACAGGACACATGGCATGAGGGCTGGCAGGAAGACCACAGCAGATAGTTGGGGTTATTCTCTCGAACAGCCATTCTTAACCAGGGTTTTGTGGACGCTAGGGTCTCTCCAGAGTTTGCTAGGGATTCTTTGAGCTGTGAATGACTGACCACAGATTTGATTAAAGCTCCTCCAGTTCTAATGCCACTTGGCAGAGCAAGCGAGATGACACCAATTATTTTTTTTAGCTATCTGTAAGGGTGGTGGAATTCTGACCACTAGTGTTAGGTGGGCATTTCCCCGATTTCCATCAATGTAAAGGACGTTTTTCCAATGTCCCCTGATAAATGTATTTTAGCAGGAGTTCCCTGAGACCTGAACATTATTTCAAGGGTCCTCTGGGGTAAAAAGGTTGCAAAGTGCTACTCTACAAGCTGTAGGCCCCAGTTGCCTGTTCTACATTATCACTGGTTCATAATACCATCATTTGACTTTGGCGTGGACAAAGTAGGCACAATGGGCAGTTCAGATAGGGTTGGGTTGATGGAGGAGTCCTTGAAACACAAAAGAAGGTAATTATTATTGAGTTATTGAGCTTGTCCGTATCCACACAGAATTGAAATATCAGTTTTTGGTGTATTTGCTCTTTACAGAGCCAGATATTTAGGGTTATCATTGTAGGAGACCAATATTATAAATGTGTGCTCCTTGGGTTACCCCCTTAAGAGCACAGAGCATTGTGGCTGAAGAACTTCCCATGCTTCAAATAACATTTACAATGGACGGACCTTTGTCTTTTTTTACCCTTATAAACTATGTAACTTTGTATTCTAAATGTGGTTAAATGTTAATTTCTTTTCTTTTTTTATTAATTAATTGTAATTAATTTCTTAATATAGTCCCCTAAAAGGCTTACATAAAAGTGTAGAAGTAGTAGTACATTGTGCCACCTAGACCCTTGCCTTTCCTAAAATCTGGGCCTAGATTTGGGGGGGGGGGTTCAGCCAATGGTTTCTTATATCTCTTTGGCACAGGTCACTCAGAGGGCAAATTTATTTCTGCCTTCCAAATAAGGACTTTTACTCTTGTGGCTTCATTTAACAGGGAAAGTACAGGTCCATTACAGCCTGCCAGTCTGGAACTCATGTTTATTAAAGCGGAGTTCCGGGTACAAAATCAACCTTTTTTTTTTGTGCCCATCCGCTTGGTCTCCTTCACCTGAAAAGGAATTGAATAGTTAGTTATATATTTTTTTTTTTTTTTTACTCACCTTGTAATTGTAGATAGAATATACTCACCTATTCTCCACTTCCTCCCTCTGTGCCGCGGCTCCGTCGTCACTTCCTGGCTTGCAATGATTCCTGGGAGCTGAACGCCATCGCCCCAAGGAATCAATGCGACGGCACCAGCCCCGCTCGTCACTTCCGGGGCGACGCCGCATTCCCTGCTAAACAGCTTCTGGGCATGCCCAGAAGCTGTGGAGGAATGCAGCGCCACACCGGAAGTGACGAGCGGGGCCGGTGCAGGCGCATTCTGGGAGAAGAAGACACGGAAGAGGACGCAGAAGAGGATCGCGCCGGCTTCAGCTGCCCACAACAGAGATGGCAACGCTGGAGAAGAAATTTTTTTAAGTGAGTATTTCTTCTTGCAGGTAAGTGCGAACCGGGACAGATCAGAGGCTAGCCATTGTGGAATATACTAGCCCTGACTGTCCCGGGGGTATGTTTATTGAAAAAAAGTTTTCGTGCCCGGAACTCCGCTTTAATCATGCACCCTGGGACTCCAAGAGATATAATAAAACAGGTGAATGGGTTAAGCCCACTTCTAGTCAAAGCTGTTTTTTATTTTGTACAGAGTAGTTAGATACATTTTTGGGTTAGGGAGATTTAACTTTACTTCCTGTTCTAATGACAGAGTAGCAGAGGGGGCAAGAAGGGAAGGAACAAAGACAGAAAGAAGGGCAAAGTATTTAGTAGACTGGGTGAGGATAAAAACATTTGTTGAGGTTTTCTTGCTCTCTGTGTCTTTCTGTCCCATTGATACCCACACAATATTGTTTCTTATCCTGGTGTTGGAAGGACAGAAAGTTAGGTGAAATCTCCCCACGGACAGCTATAAAAACAATGTAGAGATATCCTTGAAAGTATTTTTCTTTTGTTCTTGAAAAAAAAATGATCAATAAAATTGTTATTTGAAAAAAAAAAAAAAAAAAAACAATGTGGAGGTTCTGATAATTACTACTGAAAACTAAAAAAAAAAAAAAAAGAAAGTTTGGCAAGAGTTCAGCAGTAATTCAGGAAAATCTATACAATACAAAAAAAATCAGATTTGGATGGACTAATCCTTTAAATATACCTCCCTGAAACAAAAAGAGCATATGTAAATCTCTTGTTTTCAGTATACCAAGGTGTGCCAGTCTGCCAATGCCCCATGTGCTCAGTCTGAAATTCATTGTTCGTGTCCTTACATGAATATTAAGTCTTGAGGGTACATGTATACAGACGTTTCCTTTGTGCCCATGGTGTGTCTGCTCTGATTATTGGCACTGCATAGAGGGATCGCTAAACAATGCAAGGACTGTGCTTGGCAATGGACATGAGTACTCAGGCTAGACTATGAGTTGAACCAGTGAAGAAGCTCCTGGCAATGGGTGTACAATAGCATTGTGGGTCCCATGAGTTAAATTGACCAGATGCCAATCCCTTAGTTTATTACCTCCTCAAAAGGAAGAGATATCTACACCTCTGGCAAAAGAGAGGGAGCATTGACAAGCATTATTTCTAAATCATGATCTACCGAAGATGCTGCCTGTTGCACCATGGATGTTGTCTGTCCAAAATGCCCCACTGCTGTATGTTTGCACTCTATTTGCATGTTTGCACGCTGCTTCAAAGCTATGAATTTTTTCTGTTCAGAAGCCTGACATGTCACCAAACCAGTCTTTAACTTTTATCATCACCCTGTCCCTGAAAACCTTTAACTTAGGTTCACAGGGACAATGTACAGTAATTGCTGTGGTTAAAGTCCACCTGGACACATAGTCTGTCTTCACCTCAAGCTGGCCATACACCAGTAGAATTTCATTTAAATCTTTAGTTTTTAGAACGTTTGATTTTCTTTTTTCTTCCATAAACATTTTTATTGAAGGTAAAAAATAAGTGCATACAGAGCAAACATTACACAACATTATTTATTAAAGGTCCATGACGTGCAAATGTACTATGGACCACCGATGGCTTGCAAGCCTCAGAAAATAACAAAGATAATAGTACATTAATTCCGGGGATTTAGGTAAACAAAATGATTTGTTAAACAGAGTTCATTTATATCTTCATGCAGATTCCTTAACCTCCCTGGCGGTATGATTATGTCTGGAATTACATACCAAAAGCGGTACAATTGTTTTCATGGAAATTTGGCGTTATGTATTATAGGCCTACAATTCTTAGTAATTACTGACTTAAACCTGACCAAAACAAGAGTCTAGTAGACATCCCAGATGTGATAAATTTTAAACACAAACACGTGAATTATAATCGAATCAATAATATTATTTTATTATTTAATATATAATATATATAATAAAATTATATTATTGATTAGATTATAATTCATGCATTATATATTATAGATATATGTGTGTATATATATATATATATATATATATATATATATATATATATATATATATATAATATATAACGCATGAATTATAATTGAATCAATAATATAATTTTATATATATATATATGTGTGTGTGCATATATATATATATATATATATATATATATATATATATATATATATATATATATATAATACAAAATGTGTTTTGTGTTTTGTGCAACGTTTTTTTTTTTTTTTTTGAATTTCCCTCCCTAGTTCCGCTCCCATGCAGCATTGCTGCTGCAGGGAACGGAACTAGGAAGTGATCAGACCGACGGAGGACGGAGGAGGGGCGGGACTCTCGGCTGGCGATCTCAGCAATGAGAGATCATCGCTGGATCGCCAGGATAAGGTAAGAGAACACCGCTGCGCTCTCTGCAATCCACCCCGAGCGTGACTCGGGGTTACCGCTCCTGATATGAAAAACCAAACCCGAGTCACGCTCGGGATTACCGCCTAGGAGGTTAAAGTCCCACTATGCATGGTTCGTAGGGTTCAATAAAATCCTTAGAGTGTAATGAAAAGGAACCAGAAATTAGAAAAAAAAAGGGGGGGTAGAAAGTGAGGAGAAAAAAGAAAGGGAGAAAAAAAAAGAAAAAGAAAAAAGGGCAGGGGAGAGAAGAGAGGAAAAGGAAAGGGACCAGAGGGGAGGGAGAAAGAAAAGTATGGTCATAGAAAGGGCTATACCTGCTCCCCTATTCCTGTCTGGCAACTCGGTTTGGGCTGCCTTAGTCTCTATCCACAATTTATGTGTCAGTCATATATCTAAGAGTCATAGGACTGAAAACGCTCAGATGTTTTGAAGTGGTTCCAACATTCCCACGTTCTTGTAAAAGTTTGTATTCATTCTTGGGAGATGTAGACAAGTTCCTCCATCTCCTCTGCTTTAGAAAGTCTAGTAAACCATTCTCTAACTGTCGGGATACGTGTGAATCGCCAATGTACCGGAACGCAAAGTCTTGCCGCATTCACCATATGCATAGCCAAAGATTTATGGTAGTCTTTTTGAGATAAGGTCGTATGGTGTATGAGATATTGTGCTGGAGTTTAGTCTAGAGTGAATGTGGTGACGTGTAATGATTTTATGGACTTTTTTCCAAAAAGGTTGAAGAGACTCACAATCCCACCAGATGTGGAATATGGTACCTTCTGCCTTCCCACATCTCCAGCATATACTTGGTATAGATGGGGAGAATTTATGGAAGTGAGATGGAGTTCTGTACCAACTTCTTTGTAGCAGTTTTCCTGAATGGCTATGTAGCACTGCCCCCTAGGGAGCTGCTGAGTGTGGATTCCCTTGGGTTAACCATAGCAACAGTCTGTAAAATGTATCACTTTAAGACTTGGCTCAGACAATAAACAGTCCAGGGGATTTGTTTTTTGTGTTTTATTTTAGAACTTGGATGGGAGAAGGGATGAGTGGGATACTCCAACTTGAAATATGCACAATTTCAGAGGACAACTGACTGTAGTGTGTGCGGCAAGGCCGCTGTTTCACCTTGCCACTGAAGTGAAGTAAAAGATATGTTCCTGAATGAATTCCTCTTCAGGGTCCTAACCTGGCCCCCCCTTTCTCACTTACTGTGCATGCTAGACCTTGTCCACTGACTCTCCACTGGAGTGGTCCCCTTCCTTGGCAGAGCCCTGGCAAGCTTCCCGGTACTCACGGACACTGTTTTTCCCTGGGTTGCTCTGCCTTCAGCCCCACTCGTCAGTATCTTGGACCTCCTGGCTCAGTATCACACACTTGGTCCACTAGGCCGACCGCCTGCGACCACCTTCCTTGCTGACAGGAGGAGAGACCGCCGTCACCCTCCTCCTGGGACCTGGCTTCCTGCCCAAAGACACCTTGTCACATGTGCCCCCCCTCCTCCCCCCGGTTTTTATGACCTATCCCAGAATGCACCACTGGGACAGCCACAAAAGCCTGTGTGTCACTGGCTGGGTTTCCTCCACAGTCCAACAGGCTCTCCCATTGAATACAGTGGGGACACTCCCTCAGCCCAGATGAATCACACCCTGGACACATACAACAGGCAGAACTAACAATCAGGCTCCACTGATAAGCAGATAGAGCTGCTAAGCTTTTATCATCCTAGCACCTTCCTAGGAGGGTGCTACAGCTACATTAAGAGAGCCCTTAACCGCTTGCCGACTGCGCACAGTATATTTACTGCGGCAGTCGGCCCCGGCCAGGCAGAGTGACGTAGGTCTACGTCGCTCGCCTGTCACTCCTTCCAGAGCCAATAGCGGGCGGGCGCGCGCCCGCCGAGGCGCGCGCCCGCCTCGGCTCGTTCACGGAGGAGTGCGGGAGTGTGACTGGCGGACCCGATGTCCTCCGGTCACACTACGATCGCCGCTACAGCGGGAGAAAGACAGAGCGGCTTGTGTAAACAAGCCACCTGTCAGTTCTCCCTGTGTAAAAGTGAAGATCAAACAGTTCTACTATGTAGAACTGTTGATCTTTGTTTTTACACTAGTAGACCTGTCCCTACACAGTTAGAATCACGCCCCTAGGACACACTTAACCCCTCCCTGTCCAATACTGTTAACCCCTTCCCTGCCAGTGTCATTTTTGCAGTAACAGTGCATATATATAGCACTGATTACTGCAGTAATGTCACTGGTACCCCCAAAAGTGTCAAAAATGTCAGTCAAGGGTCCGATCTGTCCGCCGCAATGTCGCAGTACCGCAAAAAAAATCGCAGATCGCCGCCATTACTCGTTAAAAAAAAAAACACCAAAAATGACAAAAATCTTTCCCTTTGTTAGTAAACGCGATAACTTTTGCGCAAACCAATCAAAATACGCTTTTTGCGATTTTTTTTACCAAACATAGGTAGCGTAAAACAAATTGGCCGAAAATTTTAAAAAATTTTGATTTTTACATTTTTTTTTGGGGGAATTTCATATAAAAAAAAGTGAAAAATATTGTTGTTTTTGCAAAAATTACGCTCTTTTTTTGTTTATAGCGCGTGATCAAAAAATCGCACAGGTGATCAAATACCACCAAAAGAAAGCTCTGTTTGTGGGAAAAAAAGGACGTGAAATTCGTTTAGGTACAGCGTCGCACGACCGCGCGATTGTCCGTTAAAGTCACGCAGTAAAAAATCGCAAAATAACCCCTGGTCTTTTAGCAGGAAAATCCTCCGGTGGTAAAGTGGTTAAACGTTTAATTTTCTAACGGTTAGTGGGGCTAAATCGATGTTCGTTTTTGACTGTACTGATGGGAAAAATCAAATGAGTGGATGGAAAATTTTTCTCAAACGTACAAAATTCTAACTGTGAATGTGGTTTTTTGTTCAGGAAAAAATGTACATATTGTAATAAAATCTGGCTAATACATCTGGAATATCATTCTAATAGCAGATCTGGATAAAATGAGTTGACTCATGACGGCAAGAAAGAATGTTTCTGACAAATATTTTTTCAGAATTTCTGTATGGAGATTTGAATGTAAATAAATATGCTCTGATGTGGCTCGATATTTAGAATACAGCCTTAAAGAATATGTAAACCCAACATTTCATATACCTGATATGTGCCTGCTGTACCATGTACTTGTATGTTCTCTTTGTATTACTTTCTTTGTGTGAAATCCCTTGTGTTTCTGCCAGTCCTTCAGTTTTTCTATTAAAAACTGACCACAATGCTGTATTAGGAAATTAGCCTGCTCTCCTTCAATGACACCCCCCTCCACCCTTCCCTCCCCTGCACAGCCTTTCGATGGGAAGATCAGTGTACTGCTATTTCTCCCCCCCCCCCCTCCCCCCAGCTCTTTTTCAGCTGAGAACAGAGGGAATCACTTATAAAAAAGGGTTTAAAAGCATTTAAAATGTTTATATATATATATATATATATATATATATATATATATATATATATACAGTAAACCCCCCTCCATTGCGGGGGTTACGTTCTGGACCCATCCGCGAAAAGTGTAAATCCGCGAAATAGAAAAACCCTATTAAAATGCATTGTAGGCACGTTTTTTTTACTGTCACTGTACGTGTAAAAGCATTTTAAGGTCTTTAAACACACTTTTAAAACAATAGAAACTCATTTAAACACATAAAAGATACTAAGAGACAGAGCAAGAGCTATGGAAAACACAAAAATATTAAATTTTTAATGATTTATATAGTAAAATAACATTACAAAAAAAACGCAATATACCGGGACCGCAAAAACTGAACCGCGATGGAGCGGGGGTTTACTGTATATATATCTATATATATATATATATATATATAGATATATATATAGATATATATAGATATATATATCTATATATAGATATATATATATATATATATATATATATATATATATATATATATATATATATAGATATATATATATATATATATATATATATATATATATATATATATATATATATATATATATATATATATATATATACACAAATGTTTTGCCTTTCAATTCTATTTTAAACCAAATGGGTTGTTTTACGCAGTGATCGTAAATTACAATCACTTTAAGAGCTTTTAATGATATTGCTTGACCTAATGATGGCAAGACAGAATGTTCTGATGAAAACTTTTTAGAACCTCTGTCTAAATATTTAGCGGAAAATCTTTGGCCAGCTTTAGAGACAAAGAGCAGGCAATGGACCTCAGCAGGAGGCTGCAAATACATGTGCACTGATTTAGCTAAACCAATGCCATACACAAATAATTTTCTTTCCTTTAACCAACGGATTGAACGAAAGAAAATGAATAGATTCCCCCATCCACACATTCAAGGAGCTATTGTATTCTGACAGCGGGGAGGCTTTCCTGTCATCAGAATACACTTATAAGCACCATCGACTATAGCTGGTGGTTGGTACTGACAGAGCGAACATTTGCCAGCAAGCTGGTTGTGCGGAAATCAATTGAGATATTGGTTGATTTGCTAAAGGCAAATAGACTGTCCACTTTGTAAAGTGCAGTTGCAGTCTGCAAGAGCAGTTGCTCCAGAGCTTAGTAAATTAGAAGCTTTGCTGACTTCCATCATCCAATCATGTGCAAGCAAAAATGCTGTTTTTTTTTATTTTCCTTGCACGTGATTGGTTATTCTTTGCAAAGTTAAGCTTTACCTTATTTTCTAAGCTCTGGAGCAAACGTGCAAATTCTACTTGCCTTTACTATTGACTTCTGTACAACCAGCCTGCCCATACACGAATCAAAATTTGTCCAGTCCCTGCTAAACTGGCCAAATTTTGATCCACCTATGGCTGGCTTACATCTTCTGCTTGGGAATTGCTACACACTACTTAAAAAGGATATTTTTTGGATAGAGCAGGGAAGAGTTAGAACCTCTGTCAGGTTTTATTTTCTGTGTCCTAGATCAGTGGTCCTCAACCCTGGCCTACAGGGCCCACTAACAGGCCAGATTTTCAAGATAACTGAAATACATCCCAGGTGATATCATTTGCTGCTCAGTGATTGCAGTACTCTAGTCTGCATCTCCCCAAGGTAATACCTAAAATCTGGCCTGTTAGTGGGCCCTGTAGGCCAGGGTTGAGGACCACTGTCCTAGATGGCCAGGATATAACACAAAATGATATCAGGTACTCTCTAAAGGGACACAACAAGCAATAAAAACACATTTGTAATAGAATAGGGTGGCAAATCCATATGCTTTGTACTGCTGTTTGTGATCTCGAGAAAGATTTTCTCTCTTGGGACCAGAGAAATTTGAAATTCTACCTTGTGGAGACCCAGATTGTGGTTAACACCTAAAAGGATTCTAACACTTCACACTCCATACAGAATTAAGAGGAAAAGAAAAGTTGTTATGGAATCGCACAGTAACTGCTTCAGTACTTTTTTTGGTAAAGGTCCTCTTATCTTATAATCAATGTGATAGAACCTTCTAATATTCTCTGGTTTAGATTTTTTTTGTTGTTTTTCTTCAACACTCCTTATAATAAAACCTTCATCTCACAGAATGTCCTACTGTAGCAGTCCAAAAATGGAATATAAGTTTTCATGGCCAGCTGCTTTCTTTGTACCTTGTTAGCATGCTCTTAAACTGTAACAAAAGATAGGCATAGCGAGATGTGGGGGGTCCTTGGCCTTGAAATTGTTTCAACATTGCTAAATATTTCTTGAGAAAAGTATGTTGGAAGATTGGCATACCAACAAAAATGATGCATTTGCAGATGCCTGTAAAAACAAAGTTGCCATTACACTAAGGCTCTATTTATACCTTTACTTATGTGGTCCTTTGTGCATTATCACTTGTTGGTGTGAGCACAGTAGCATGAGCGGTATATGGCCATTGCTATTTATTCTGAATTGCACTCCAATGCACATACAAACTCACTCATCCATGTCTTTATGGTGCTTTGTGCACTAGTCCAAATTATTTGGTGGAGGTGGGATTATGGTGTGGGGTTGTTTTTAAGGGGTTTGGCTTGGCCCCTTAGTTCCAGTGAAGGGAACTTTTAAGGCGTCAGTATACCAAGAAACTTTGGACAATTTTATGCTCACAACTTTGTGGGAACAGTTTGGGGATGGCCCCTTCCTGTTCCAACATGACTGCACACCAGTGCACAAAGCAAGGTCCATAAAGTCATGGATAAGCGAGTTTGGAGGTGGGAGAACTTGACTGTCCTGACCTCAACCTGATAGAACACCTTTGGGATGAATCAGAGCGGAGACTGCAAGCCAGGCCTTCTCATCCAACGTCAGTGCCTGACCTCACACAGGCTATCCCCCCTTCAATCCATCATGAATGCTGCCGCTAGACTCATCCACCTCACCAATCGCTCAGTGTCCGCTGCTCCTCTCTGTCAAGCCCTCCACTGGCTTCTGCTCACCCAACGAATTAAATTCAAAATACTTACAACATCTTACAAAGCAATCCACAGCCTAGCCCCCAGCTACATCACTAGCCTCATCTCAAAATACCAACCTAATCGCTCTCTTCGTTCTTCTCAAAACCTCCTGCTCTCTAGCCCCCTCGTCACCTCCTCCCATGCTCGCCTCCAGGACTTTTCCAGAGCCTCTCCAATCTTATGGAACTCCTTACCCTTATCTGTCCGATTATCCCCTACTCTATTAGCTTTTAGGCGATCTCTGAAAACCCTCCTCTTCAGAGAAGCCTATCCTACCAACCCCTAACAAATGTACCTCCTTTTTCTTCATCAACCCATCCCCCACAGTTATTGCCTTTTGTTTCACTTGACCCTCCCTTCTAGATTGTAAGCTCTAACGAGCAGGGCCCTCTAGTTCCTCCTGTTTTGAACTGTATTGTAACTGTATTGTCTTCCTTCACATTGTAAAGCGCTGCGCAAACTGTTGGCGCTATATAAATCCTGTATAATAATAATAATAATAATTCTGGAAGAATGGTCAAACATTCCCATAGACACACTCCTAAACCTTGTGGACAGCCTTCCCAGAAGAGTTGAAGCGGTTATATCTGCAAAGGGTGGGCCAACTCAATATTGAACCCTACGGACTAAGACTGGGGTGCCATTAAAGTTCATGTGCGTGTAAAGGCAGGCGTCCCAATACTTTTGACAATATAGTGTAAAGAAACAGAAATTCCCTTTCATTGCAGCACAACACACAGGTGTGAATGGATTGCGAATTTTGGTGTGCTGTGGTGGCCAAATATAGTGCAGGTTTGGATTTCCTTGCATTGTGCACCAAGGTACAAAAAAGTGCATGCCCATGGAAATGCATAAATAGGTGTAATTACAGCCTTAACATACTGTATATCTAAAGCAAAATCTTTTTTTGGATACATCTGTGTCTTATCAGGGAGATTTCCTTTCACCTCCTTTCCTCTAGATACAACCGGGAGAGATAGAAAATCTCACTGTATGTGGATGGGGGAATCCTCCCCACTGAGCTATTGTATTCTGACAGCGGGGAGACTTTCCTACCATCAGAATACACTGATCAGCGTTGCAGGCTATACCCAGTGGTGCTGATCGAGTGGGGAATTTCTGCCAGGGCGGTTATAGAGAGCTTGAATTGTAGATCAACTTCTGTACAACTTCCCTGCCCATACATGGCCAGCTTTAGGGAAATCCCTTCTTAAGCTGGCCATAGAGCTTGACAAACTATGATTCAGAAATCTAAAGCCTTGTACACACTACCCAGTGGGTTGAACGAAAAAAAAAGCTGACAGCTCAGGTCGGAGCCGCTGTATTAACAATCCGATGTTAGCACAGTGATCTCCCCTGTTGTGCTATTGTGTTCTAACAGAGTGACCCCGCGGCAGAAAACTCCAGTCAGCGCTCTCAGCAATTGGCTAAGAGCGCTGACTGGGAGCCAATTGGCAGACCTTTTTTTATAATGCCCCTTCGACAGGAAAGCGGCCAGCTTTTGTCAGACCGTCTCTAGTACACACGGGCCGAATTTCGGCCGGTTTCTATTGAACCACCCAACATTCGGCCTGTGTGTGTAGTAGGCTTAAGGAGCTGAGCAAATAAAAGTCTCATGAGCAGTGACTGCAGCCAATTAGCTGCAGTTCAGGTATTCTGACAACTAACAGCCATGGTTGTCAATAGCACTGATGGCGCAATCTTCGGGTTGGTAAACCTATGAGGTAGCGCTGCTAAATATACCAATAATCCATTATTTTGAAAATGACAGTGCCAAGATAATATAATAAAAAATATTTGTAAAAAAATGAAAAAAGTTGTGCAATCCAAAATAAGCACCTCCTAAAGTGCAAAATTAGTGCAAGAACACCGTCTTTAGTTATAGATAGTGATAGAATAAAAAAAGGGAGAAGGCACTCCTTTGTGCAAACATGCAATATAGTCCAAACAGTCTCTATATAAAAGTGCAATATGTGAATCATTCTATGTGTATCCACTGCTTAAATCTTGTGCTGCAATCCCCAGGTGAAGTGTCTGCTCACCTCCATAATTAACTCACTAGGGGTCTATGGCAATATTAAGACAGATAATCACTGCTGACTGCTCACCAGTCCCACAGTCCTTGGCATTACTCCAAATTAGCACATATAGAAACAAAAAGGACAATCTCCAATGGTGCAGTATCCAAACGTTAAGGAAGCAATAAGACAACTAAGACTAATCACAGCTTTAAATATTAAACTCACATTTATTAAAATGATATACAGCTTAAAATCACAATTCCAACAGTGATCACATGAAGCGTCAAACCTGCCCACTGCTTGGTACCTCTACGCGTTACGCCACATCCATCATGGCTTCAACTGGAGGAGAAAACAGGTTGCTATCGTTCAACCCGCTGGGCTGAAGTAGAGTAATCTTTGGGTGTATGGCCAGCTGTAGACAGCTGTCACTGGAACAGGTTTCCCCAATTAAAGATTTGTCTTCTATTGCTGTTCTGGTGGCAACTCATAATTTTCAAATGTCCCTCATTATTAGCCTTGGTGAAAATAGTCACGAGGTAAAACATGGAGCATAATTTTAATTAAGGGTACACAAAGCAATAAAAGTTGGTGTGCAAGGAGTAAAGTTTCAAAAGCTGATTATGTTTTACTTAGTCTTTTATGTCATAAAAAGCCAACCCGTTTCAGAGGTTCAAACTCCCTTTCATCAGGCAATGGTACTGTTCAATCATATGTAGTGTGTACCTGACTGATAAAATTGGAGGAATCCTGAAGGCTAAATTGTCTGATGATCGCTCAAGATGCGTTTTGCCACCACTCCTGGCAAGCTGCCTAAGAAGAACTATTCCCTCTACGCTA
Organism: Pelophylax lessonae; assembly: GCF_965119305.1. NCBI lineage: Eukaryota > Metazoa > Chordata > Amphibia > Anura > Ranidae > Pelophylax > Pelophylax lessonae. The sequence goes on from NC_138774.1 coordinate 71,241,442, forward strand.
CTTAAAGTGATTAAAGGCGGAAGGTTTATTTATCTCAATGCTTTTTTTGCATTAAGATAAAAAACCTTCAGTGTGCAGCAGCCCCCTCAGAGCCAGTAATATTTACCTGAGCCCCATCTGGATCCAGCGATGTTGTAGGATTGTCTTGACTGCCTGGGACTCATCTCCTCATTTGGGAGGGAGGGGCCAGGAGAACTTCAGAGGGACCTGAGAAGAAGAGGATCCAGGTTGCTCTGTGCAAAACCACTGCACAAAGCAGGTCAGTATAACATTTTTATTTTATTTTTAACTAAAAAAAAAAAAAAAAATTAGACTTTAGTATGAGTGCAGCCAAAATAAAAACACAAAAATCAGCACAAGGGACATAACTTAAAGTCGGCAGGATGTATCCCTTGTGCTATTGCTTTATCTGTTAGGTAAAATACTCCCCCATCCATGCTCCTCCATCCCTGCCGCTGTAATCTAGGAGATGTGCATCAGGGGTAATAGAAATAAGGGAACTGTCGCAGGCTCTCATCAAAAGTGCCCGAATATGCCCGCCCTTTCAGCCCAGCTGCTCCATTCTGGACATGTGCATGACGAAAAAATGTGTTTAGCTTAGTTTAGATTCGGTAATCTAGTTATTTAGTTTAGTTAAATTTGATTGATTCGTTCATTCATATTCGGAATTCGTATTCAGAATTCATTCTATGTATTTTTCAAATCTTCTTTGAATTTACCGATTTTTTTCTGGATTCGAAACATTCGAATTGATAGATTTAGAATTGGTCGAATCAAACATTATAGGGTTTTTTTAGATTCAAATGTGGCAGCTCAGTAATCAAACATCTGATTGATATTTACACAGATTGATCTTGTTTGTATTAATAATACCTTTTTTTTAAATATGCAAAGTGTTCTAATTAATAAAAGTAGAATCTTACGTTCAACATTTTCCTATGTACAATACTGTGTAGAAGTTTTAGCAAGGTAAGAAAAAAAATTGTCAAGCACAAATGCTTTTAAATATTTATATTTTACTGGTTTCTTTTCATCAATTTTACACTTGCAAAGCGAACAGCCAAAAAAAAAATTTTTCATCAAATATTTATAATTACTCTTTAAATCACCTTTAGCTTAAATGAGAAGTATAGCCAAAGCTTGTTTGGCTGTACATCTCCTATGGATCACAGGAGTGCAGTTTGTTCTGCAGTCCTGTGACCCATTTTCAGCAGAGAGCGGGCTGAAGTCCGCTCTCTGCTGACGTCACAGAAGTTGGTCCAGGCACCGCGTCATCACAACCACGGAGTCCGGGTTCCGCCAGGTGCCTGGACCAACACCCGGTTCAGCCTCTCCGGGAGCCGCTGAAAGCCTGAGTCGGCCGCTCCCCGCCCCTCCACAGCCCAGTGCTCCAATGAGCGAGGAGGGGGCAGAGCAGAGAGCTGTAACAGACAGTCAGCAGCTCTCTGCTCGGGGAGCTGTCAGAACCGAGCGATCGGCAGTGGTCGATCAATCGATTCTCAGTGTAGAGGCACCAGGGGCCTGATGCAGCATCCACCAAGGTAAGTATAAATGGGACAAAATCCCATATATCTCCTTTAACAAAAACAGCATTATTTGGATATGGCACACTATTAAAGCACACAGTCTTTGATTTCAACAATATGTTTACCGTTTGAATTTGAATTGAATTTTATGTAAAATTTGAGTCGAATTTCAATTAGAATTTCGGAAATTTGGACAAATTTTGTTTCGTTATTCGGAGAATTCGGCAAAATTAGTTTGTACTGTAATTCAAGGATTTGGATATATCTGAATCTCCGAATAACAAATAATGTGTCTAAATATTTATTCAAAGCGAAACAAACCGCACATGTCTACTATATTCAATGAAGCCATACTATAGCTTCAATGCATTAACCACGATCTATGGACGGTGCAGACCTTTCAATTATCCACCCATCCTCCATTCATAGATCACATTTTATTAATAGAAGACCTTAGGCCCCTTTCACACATATGGGCCGTTTGTCCGTTTTTCATCCATCCGTTGAAGGATGAAAAACGGACATCAATGCATTCCCATAGGAAAATGGATGATAACGGATGATCATCCGTTTACATCCGTTTTCATCCACTTCTGTTAATATCCGTTTTTTTGAATGGATGAAAGCCCTTTTTTTCTTCCGCTAAAAAAAACAGATTGGACGAAAAACGGATGTAGACAGACAAATGGATGAAAAATGGATGGAAAACTGATCCATTTTGACGTGACTGAACTGTTGAACTGAACGAACCATATGTGTGAAAGGGGCCATAGTATGACTTCTATGAATGGAGCAGCTGGGCAGAAGGGCGGGCATAGTCGGGCACTCATGGTGAGAGCCTGTGACAGCTTTTTATTTCTATTACCCCACCGCAATGAAAATGATGGCTGTGGGGATGCACATTTGCTAGTTGGTCAATGTTAGGAAATCTCTGCATCCTCCATTAGTAGTGGGGGGAACTGGGTTATAGCATTCCATTCTACTTTATTAACACAGATATTTACAAAGTTGGCTGAAAAAGTCCAAACCATCACATCCCTGCCAACTTCTGTGACCCGCCAGCATGACCATTCATGCTCCATACAAGGGAAGATTGTTCCAAGTTTGCAAGAAAAGTTCAAGACTGATAAAAAGCTTCACAATACATTTCTATCTGGGGTGATCAAAGCAAACTACAGCATATTTTCACCTTGTAGTAAACTGTTGAGTTTAGCAGTGTTACGAATTTGTCTTTTTCTCCTTTGTCCTGTATTCTGTGTCATGTCACCGGCATGTCATGTCACCAAACCAGTTTGTATCTTGTATCGTTTTACAAAGCTGAGTGTTTATTAACAGAACTCGAGCTAAATGGTTTGTTAGTTTGGGCGATTGTTACCTCTGTCGAGCAATGAATTGTTAGGAAAATGGCTCACTGTGAAATGGGTATATATGCATTTAGGTGTCTATTCACTGTAAATATAGCTTTAGGCATTAGATCGTCCTTAACAGGGGACTCTAATGTATGTTTAGTAAGCGCACTTTATGAATTAATATTGTAAAAGTCGTCTGAAAGTAATTTTTACTGTAACTTTTACATTTTTCTGTGCTTTCTCTACTCTATTTTTATGTGTGTATTTCGATCTTTATTTAGTGGCTGATCTGTATATCAGTCATGCACTCAGCATCAGTGCTGAATATCTGCTAGTCCAAAATATAAAGGAGTATGTTATTTCCAGTTACGTAACTAAAGCCTCGTACACACGCACTGATTGTTGGCCGTGAATTTTCGGCCAACGTCCGATCGGCCGATTGTCGGCTTGTTAGTATGATGCTTCCGACAACCAACTGCGACTTTTCGGCCGAACAAAATCTGGTGTGCATGCTATAAAATTTTTGTTGGCCGTCACCAGAACGGCCAATTGTTCTTCAGTCAGTACAGATTTCGGCAGACAAAAATGTGTTGAGCAAGACTGGGCATGCTCAGAGAAGAAAAAACACACGAAAAGTTAACCAGCACATGACATCACTTCTGCAGTTGGTTGTTGTTGGCCGACAAAATTTGTGTGCAGTCTAGAGCACATTTCAACCAACACAACAACACTGGACAAAAGACGGCCGATCGGTCGGCCAACAATTGGTGCATGTGTACGGGGCTTTAAACTGACATACAACAGCTGGACATACAGGGGTTGATTTATTAAAGGCAAATAGACTGTGAACTTTGCAAAGTGCAGTTGCTCCAGAGCTTAGTAAGTGAAGTAAAGCTTCACTTTGCAAAGAATACACAATCACGTGCAAGGAAAATAATAATAACAATAAAAACAGCATTTTTGCTTGCACATGATTGGATAATGAAGGTTAGCAGAACTTCTGCTAATTTACTAAGCTCTGAAGGAATTGCACTTGCAGAGTGAACAGTCTATTCGCCTTTAGTAAATCAACCCCACACTGTGAAAATTTTCTGATAAACCAACCAAATATAACTCTGTGGGTGGTCCAGTCAGCTCCCTCCCACGCAACATCCTTTGATTGAAAAATTAAAGGAACCAGGTGGAAAATTGTCATTTATATAGTGGCTGCATCCAATCATCCTATAGTGTCGGTCAAAGAATGGCAGCAGCTGCTGTTTGGGTATTCTGATAACCGCCACTGGCAGTTGTCAGAATACATTAGTCCTAGCCAGAGCTTTTTTCTCAGAGAATAGGTGCAGGAACTCCCCCTTCTAAGTTACTTTGTGTCTCCGCCCCCTACCCACCTCCGAGCACTAACCCTTGGTTCCACCTCTTCCAACCTCGGAGCACTGAACCTTGGTTCCACCCCCTACCCAGCTTCCAGTACAGCCTCTTTTAGAGAATATAGAACCAAGTATAATTTTGTATTGGAATGTATGCAATTAGGTTATGATAACAAGAAAACAATAGAATAGATCCCCCCAGCAGCAGCGAAAGATCTCCCAGCATCAATAGACTCTCTAGCAGCTAGCAACAGTAGACCCCTCCCTAAACAGTAGATTCCTTCTAGCAACAATTAACTCTCAGTATCAAAAGATCCTCCACCAGCAACAATAAATTGCCATCCAAAAATAGATCCCCTCCAGCAACAATAGATCTCCCAGCAGCCAGCATCACCCACTGGAGGTGCCGGTGTGCCGTGAAAATTACCTACCCGTGAGAAAAACCTACCCTCGTCACTTCCGGTTCACCCTCAGTGTGTATAACGCTGCCGTTACATTAAACCAGCTGCCCTACAATACGAATCATCTCCGCTCCTTCCCCTGACACTTCACTGATGTCGGCTAGTAAATATAAAAGCGGCGGCGGGTGTATGAGAAGATACATAACGGAGCCGCCAGCCGCTTTTATATTTACTAGCCGACATCAGTGAAGTGTCAGGGGAAGGAGCGGAGATGATTCATATTGTAGTACAGCTGTTTTCATGTCACCGCCGCATGGGTAGGTTTTTTTCACGGACACCCTAATACTTTCATCCTACTGCGCATGCCCTGTAGTCAGCTCCTAATCTTTTTCATTAGGTCTCCGGGGCTCTGAGCATGCGCACTGCTGCGCTGCTCAGCTGTTCATGCCCGGAAGTGACGAGGGTAGGTTTTTCTCACGGGGTAGGTAATTCTCACGGAACACCGGAACTGTGTTCCCCCGCGTTCCTGCTGAAAAAAAGCCCTGGTCCTAGCAAGGAGATGCCTCCACCTGTGCTAAATATTGTGGATGTAGGAACCTGTTAGAATGTTTTTATTCAGCTTGTAGGCTGAATGAAAAAAATCTAAGACTGTATGGCCAGTATTACACTGAATGGTATAGCACAATTATTGTGCACAGTAAGAACTCATATACAAGACCTGCAAAAAAACTGCATTTTTATCAGTAAAGTTTTTTGCGTACAGCGTACTGCACAAATTCAATCTATTGGAGCAGCCTTCATCCTAGGAACAGAAGGACGCTAGATGACTTAATTGACCAACCATCTATATCCTAGCAATGAAGGGATGCTAGGTAGCTTAGTTGAGAAGCCATCTGCATCTTAGCAATGGAAGGACATTAGACGGCTTCATTGAGAAATCTTCTACATCCTAGCAATGGAGGAATCCTAGGTAGCTTAGTTGAGAATCCATCTGCTTCCTAGCAATGGAAGGATGCTAGGGGGCTTAATTCAGAAACCATCTACATGGTAGGAAAGGAAGACCGTTAGGTGGCTTGTTGAGAAGCCATCTGCTTCCTAGCAATGGAAGGATGCTAGGTGGCTTAATTTAGAAACCATCTACATGGTAGGAAAGGAAGAACGTTAGGTGGCTTGTTAAGAATCCATCTGCATCCTAGCAATGGAGAGATGCTAGGCAGCTTAATTTAGAAACCATTTACGTCCTAGCAATGGAAAGATTCTAGGAAGCTTTACTGGGAAGCCATCTGAATTCTATCAGCAAAGAACACTAGGTGGTTTCGGTAAGAAGCTGCCTGCATCTTAGCAACGAAAGGATGCTAAGAAACTTCACTTAGCAGCTGTCTGAGTCCTAGCAATGGAAAGTCACTAGGCATCTTCATTGAGAAGCCATCTGCATCTTATCAACAGAAGAATGCTAGGAGGCTTCATTGAGAAGCCCCCCAATGTCCTAGCAATGAAAGGATGCTTCATTGAGAAGTCATCTGAATTTTATCAGCAAAGGACACTAGACGGTTTCGGTCAGAAGCTTTATATATCTTAGCAATTGTAGAATGCCAGGCAATTTATTTGAGAAGCTGCCTGCATCCTAGCAAAGGCAGGATCCTAATCCTTCATTATGAAGCTGTCTGTGTCCTAGCAACGGAAGGATGCAAAGCAGCTTCACTGGGAAGCCATCTGCGTCTTAGCAGCTGTAGGACACAGTAAGAAGCTGCTTGCGTCCTAGCAATGGAAGGATGCTACGGTAACAGATGTTAGAAACATTATTTACATTAAGATAACCAGATTCAAACAGATATGTCTATGCATAAATTTAAAAAAATACAATGGTTTGCTTTTGTATCTATGGTTATCTTTAGATCACAGCATATACCCCAAGCTAAGCATTGTCATGGGTGATAAAGCATTTTTATTTTTAAAGTAGATATCTGCAGGGCAATGGCATCTAAAACCCTGCCGTGGGTGTGTTTGGGAATAGCTCTACTCCTGCATCAAAAGTAAGTAATAGGCCAGGAGCTGAGGCGTAGCCTGGGCAGAGGGACTGCATGACTGGGGTTTGGACATACAGGCTACAAAGAGCTAAAGGGTTAAGTTGGTGAAGGTATATATATAAATATAGGACTTACCTTATTGGTGGAGGTCAGGGTGGGGCAGGGTGTGGTCTCAGAGGGATCTTCTGGGGGACGTGCTGCCTGGGGCTTCATTCCAGCAAGGGACAGCGCAAGGTTAGATTCTCCCTCCCTCCCGCCCTGTTGTGTTGTTTTGTTGGGTTGGGGTTTTGTTCGGTGAGGATTTCCGGCTGCAGGTAGTGTCAGGGCAGTGGGCAGAGGTCGCTGGGTTTTTGAAGGCAGGAGATGGTTACGCTCTTTGGAGAGCGAGGGTCTGGGCCCATCTTCGGTATGGGTGTACCTGCCCTAATAAGTGGTGGATTTAATATTGAAGTGTTGTAAGCTGGCTGAATCGGTTGGAGGAGTTATAAATGTTTGTCCCCGAGTCGGTGTAATTGCGGCTGGGGGCCTCTGGTGACACAAATGGGGTGCCAGATACAGCCGGTTGGTCATTTAAGGGTGCCTTCAAAAATCTTAAGACCTATTGGAAGAGCAGGTAGATATATCAGGCTGGTCATGTATGTTATGTTTTTAAAAGAATGTGATATGGTGTAATGAAAAAGTGGTGATTTATGTTTTGTTAACCTTCTTAGCGGTATTCCGGAGCGTGGCTCGGGGTTAAATTTCAGAGCCAAAAGCCGTAACCCTGAGCCACACTCGGGGTACCGCCAGAAGCATCGCTGGATCCTGTAAAAGAGGTTACTTACCTTGTCACCGGGATCCAGCGATGTATGCGAGCGGTATGCGGCGGCGGATCTTCCTCCCGATCCTCTCCGTGCCCCGCCTTCCGTCTCCTGCGACGTGACGTTCGCAGGGGGGTGGAACCGGCGGCAAATTCAAATGTAAAACACACCAAACACACTGATACCATTCAAAATAAAATAAATTCACATTACATTGCCCCCCAGTGCCCTTTCCTGCAGTTTTACTGTACTCTTTATGTATGTGTATATATATATACATACATGTATATATATATGTATATATATGTATATATATATATATATATATACATATATATATATATATATATACACACACACATATATATGTATATATATATATATATATATATATATACGTATATATATATATATATATATATATATATATATACTCACATATATATATACACACATATATATATACGTATATGTGTATATATATATATATATATATATATATATATATATATATATATATATATATATATATATATATATATATATATATGTATACATACATACATACTTTAACTTATTTATAGTTTTTTATTCAATTAAAATTTATGATTTTGTGTTTCAAACTTTATCATACCTGAGATGTTATAAAGAAGAACGTACAGTAAAAAAAAAAAAAAAAAAATGTAAATAGTTGGTTTGGGCTGCTCATTTAAAAAATGACATGCAAAATAATGGTACCACTTTAAGCACCTAAAATCCGAAAGAATCATACCGCCAGGGAGGTTAATAAAGAGGCTGCTTTGGCCATTTTAAACCCAAATAAAGAGGTGGTGTGAAGTCATTTATTGGGGTACAGGGAAGGTATGTGGTGTTGGTTGGGTAGGCTCTGGCAGCCGTAATATTGGGCAATACCCCCAGTCAAGGATTCTCAGGTCACCAGGGACTCCAAGGGAAAATCCACTCCCAACAACTGAAAGACTTTTTGCATCAAAACTGAAAATCTAAGCAGATTCTCTGTAATCCTTGTGAGTGTCAGTTGGGAAAAAGACTCAACCTAATGGTTTCCTTCGACAAAAAAGATATTATTTTTCTTTCTCTGAATATGGTTGACCTGGGAACCACCAAAATCAGATAAAGCCTGTACCCTTAAATATTGGTTTAGGGGGTTGTCTTCACACAATCTATTAAACCATAACAAAGCAAATATTGGAAATGGAACCGTCTTGTGTGTAGTATGGTAAGCAACGGGTTAAGTTGCTGTCTGCAAAATGTTACAATTATGTATATGTCTGGGAGCTGGGTGTGGCTGAAGTTAGTTGCATGCTGATGTGCAGTGAATAAAGAAGCAACCTGTACAGCCTGGTCTGTGTTAATACACTACACTTGTGGATGGATATATATACCATATATATGGTATAAATAGTCTAAAACATACACTGGTATCTATCTGTATCACCCACAACCCCTTCTCTATCCCCCCTGGAAAAGTACCTTTCCCCAAAGAGGAGGAAACCCCTTCTAAAAAGGGAAAGACCCGGAATGCTTTGGCATTTTGAAGATAGAGTACTGCAATCAGTAGTGGAGCTGATCAAGCTTGTGATCTTTGCTAGAGGTTAGATACAGTTACTATATGTCATTAACTTTTACTTTACCACAATTCTGGGCATCCAATACCACCTCAACCCCATCCAAGTTGATTCCCCTAATAAACTGAAACAAAACAAAGCCCTTGAACTAGTTTTCTGACTACGGAGTGCTTGCTGAAAATACCTGTTGCCTGGCTGTGCATGCAAAGGGAAGGTCCAAAATCCAGCGGCCCCTAAGGGGGTAGCGTTACATATATTTTCTATATTATTAAGAAATTTGTGGTAGACACAAGGGGTTGATTTACTAAAGGCAAATAGACTGTGCACTTTGCAAAGTACAGTTGCCCTCTGCAAGTGCAGTTGCCCCACAGCTAGGTAAATGAGGTAAGGCCTTACATTGCAAAGGGTACCCAGTCACATGCAAGGTAAATTATAAAAAACTGCATTTTTGCTTGCACATGATTGGATGTTGGAAGTCAGCAGAGTTTCTGCTCATTTACTAAGTTCTGGAGCAACTGTACTTTGCAAAGTGCAGAGTCTTTTTCTGTTTAGTAAATCAATCCTTAGGTGTAATTTCCAATTTTTGCTTTATTTTGGTTTATTATAGTTACTTCCCCAGTGGTCTGTGTCTTCCACTTTCTGTCCATCTCAATGCTACAAACTCTTCAACATTCATTACTTTCAGCAGTGTTGGATGCCCACGTTCTGTGCCGCACATTGTGGTTCCATAACCTAACCCAGCCTACATCATTATAGAGCAGAACAGTGATGTAGGAGTATGGAGACACCACATGTAGTGGGGGACACAGCCATCTGACATTCTTGGAAGTGTCAAATGCTGAAGATTCTAGAGAGGTAATAATTCTTTGTCTAGCAGTGTAACTTTCAAATGCCATTTTCCAACTGGTAGGGTCACTTTATAGTTTTTTTTTTTCTTTGTATTTGTTTTTTTATGTAGCACTGTCCTAGGTAGGTGCTAGGAAAAAGCATTTCATGCTCCTTCTGCTTATCAGGGGAGTGTGATCTGTTAGGTTGCCTGTTGCATGTTTCCAGGTGTGATTCACTGGGTCTGAGGGAGTGTCCCCACTGCATCCAATGAGGGAGCTTGTTGGACAGTGGAAGAAACCCAGCCAGTGACACATTGGCTTTTGGGGAGTCCCAGTTGGAGGGCATTCTTGCAATGCATCTTGGGATTGCCCATAAAAGCCAGGGGGACATGTGACAGGGCATCTTTGGCTGGAGGTAGAGTCCCAGGAGGAGGCTGATGGCTGTCTCTCCTCCTGTTGTGTGAGGAAAGTGGTCATGGTCAGTCAGCCTAGTGAACCAGGTGTGGGACTGAGCTGCAGAGGATCCAGTGAAGCTGACGGTGGAGTTGCTGGCAGAGTCTTTTGGGAAAAATAGTGTCCGTGAGTACCAGGGGACTTGCCAAAGGGTCAGCCCAGGAAGGGGACCACTCCAGTGAGGTCAGAGGATCAAGGGGTCAACCCACACAGAGTGTTCCAGTGGAGGGGGTGCCGTGTAGAGAACCCTGGGGAGTAGGGACAGAGGGGGTGCCAAGTAGGGCCCTGAAGAATGATCTGCAATACAATGTAGCTCATCTAAAACTTCTTCACTGCATTGTCGGGGTGAAGCAGCGGCCTTGCTGCAATCAGTTATATTCAGCAGTCCCAGCAATTGTGCATAGTTTATTCAGTTGAAGTTTCCCACTCATCCCTTCTCCTATCCAAGTTCTCAAATAAAACCACAAAAAACCAAACCCCCTGGACTGTTTTCTGACTGAGCCAAGCACTTAGAATATACTGTAATGTCAAGTTGTTGCTATGGGTAACCCAGGAGAATCCGTAACCAGCCGCTCCCATGGGAGTGATGCTACATTTAATAAGTTGGTTAAGAGGCATAACTAGAACCTTCAGGGCCCCAGTGCAAGAAATTATGAAGGGCCCCCTGACCCCTGGCCGGGGGCCTTTCCCTTCAAGCCTGGGGCTCATCCCATCTGCAGCAGCTGGCGAGGAGAGGGGAGGGAGCACAGTAGGGGGGGGGAGGGGGCAGCACAGTGGGGGGGGGGGACCAGGGGAGCACACAGGGACCCAGAGACAGCAGAACACAAGTGAACTGGATAGGAAGAGCGGCGGGGGCAGCATACAGAGGAACCAATCTCCTCCATTTCCCTCCTGCAGCTACAGGAGAAAGAAGGAGGACAGTGATTTCTCTACATCCCTGGAGCATGGGGCCCGGTTGCAATTGCAACCCCTGCAACCCCTGTAGTTACGCCCTGAGTTGGTTGTAAGAGTTTACTCTATCTTATCCCTTAGCTTAGGTTTATTGAATAGCTTCATAGACTTTTTGTTGCAGTGCAGTGGCCTTTGTTTGGAGAATACAGTTGTGTATTACTGCCCAGCAGATTCATCTCAATAATGAAGGCTCATTCAGCTGCACGGTCTCCCACACTTTGTGTACAGATGGCATTATCGCAAACATCTTAGTCATTTTTGAGTAATGCAAACAAGCTGAATGAGTGTGCTGCCATGGATCTGAGTCATTCTCCCAACATCTCCGGATCAAAGCCCCGTCACGGTTTAGGGGAACTCCAAGTCAATCTAAAAAAAAGAGACTTTCTACCTTATAGGGTACTGAGCATTCTGCTTTTCTGTGTTATGAGCCAGAAATCAGTGAATAGTAAATGTGAAGAAGAATGTTATATAATCTTTGCACGATTATTCATTCAGAGACTGGAAACTGAAGAGAACAATGCTCAGTTTTATACATGGCATAATTGGTGAGGTTGACCTAAAATAGCCATTTCTATTAAGCAGCCCGTAGATGACTCGATTTTCTTTCCTTTCACCTAGAAAGAAAATCGCTTCATTCCCCCATCAACATAGTTAGGGGTTGATTTACTAAAGGCAAACAGACTGTGCACTTTGCAAATTGCAGTTGCCCTCTGCAAGTGCAGTTGCTCCAGAGCTTAGAAAATGAGGTAAGGCTTCACTTTGCAAAGAATACCCAATCACCAGTGTTGGGGTAGTTACTCAAAAAATGTAACTAGTTACTTCTGTAAATTGTAATGAGATTACTTTACTAGTTACTGCATTTGAAAAGTAACTTCACTACTTATTACTTTACTTTCCTCTTTCTTAATTGACCGTGTAGAAGAAGATACATGACACTCTTTCTGCATAGAGTTTATTGTATAAACACAGGCTTTGGGAAACATGAGAACAAAACCTGAAAAAACAGAATAAAACATAAAGTGCAACAAAAAGTCATAAACTTCATCCCTCTCTATTCTTCCAAATAACGATTGTATCGCACAGATTGGGTAATGCAGGAAAGCGTGTTCCTATAGCCTAGTAAAGTAGTGTAGTTACCTCCTACAGCCTAGTAAAGTAGTGTAGTTACCTTCTATAGCCTGGTAAAGTAGTGTAGTTACCTCCTATAGCCTGGTAAAGTAGTGTAGTTACCTCCTATAGCCTAGTAAAGTAGTGTAGTTACCTCCTATAGCCTAGTAAAGTAGTGTAGTTACCTCCTATAGCCTGGTAAAGTAGTGTAGTTACCTCCTACAGCCTAGTAAAGTAGTGTAGTTACCTTCTATAGCCTGGTAAAGTAGTGTAGTTACCTCCTATAGCCTGGTAAAGTAGTGTAGTTACCTCCTATAGCCTAGTAAAGTAGTGTAGTTACCTCCTATAGCCTAGTAAAGTAGTGTAGTTACCTCCTATAGCCTAGTAAAGTAGTGTAGTTACCTCCTATAGCCTGGTAAAGTAGTGTAGTTACCTCCTATAGCCTGGTAAAGTAGTGTAGTTACCTCCTATAGCCTAGTAAAGTAGTGTAGTTACCTCCTATAGCCTAGTAAAGTAGTGTAGTTACCTCCTATAGCCTAGTAAAGTAGTGTAGTTACCTCCTATAGCCTGGTAAAGTAGTGTAGTTACCTCCTATAGTCTAGTAAATAGTGGGGAGGTACATAGTGGGGAGGTACCTGGCCTCAGGGGATACACAGAGATGAAACAAATCCCCCTACATATGTTGTAGCTGTTTATCTGCAACCTTCTCTTCTCCACATCTGTTCAAAGTGCAGAATTTATAAAGCTTGTCTGAGGGTTCAGAAACCAGGGGGCAGAGAGCTGAAATTACACACTGCAGAGCTCAGTGTGGAGATCTCTGATAGCTGATTGGAGGGAAGGGATACCCGCCTCCCTTTGCACAGCACAGAGGAACAGAGCTGAGGCTGTCAATCACAGGCTGTGTACTGAAGCTCTCCCCCTGCCCCTTTTTTATCTCTTGGTGTCAGGAAAACTTGTCAGAAATGACTCATGCTGATAGCAGAGGAGGGAGGCAGCAAACAGAAATGACTTTTAGTGCTTTGGATTGAGACAAGTACACACTATAGAGGGATATGCTTTGTTCATATTCCATGTCTGAGGCTTGCAACCACTATAAATATATAAAGGTAATAAGTGTAATAAAGATAGAGAATCAAAGGCAGAGAGTAAGGTACCCATAGTGATAATGGTTGGCTCTGAGAACAATTGTATGTCTATGGGCTACAGCCAGGGCTTTTGTTCAGTGGGAACGTGGAGGAACGCAGTTTCGACACCTCCAGAATGTATGTAATGGCAAGGGGTGGTGAGGTGTGAGGTCAATAGCTGCTGGGGGATCTATTGTTCCGGAAGAAGATCTATATTTGCATGGCAGTCTATTAATGCTAGGGAGGTCTATTATTGCTGCTGGTGGGGATCTATTGTTGCTGGGGGAGGGGCTTATGTTGCTGGGGGGGGTCAATTGTTGCTTGAAGATATCTACTGTTGAGGGAGGGGTCTATTATTGATGGCTGCTGGATTATCTATTGTTGCTGGGGGATCTATTTTTGCATGGTAATCTTTTGTTGCTGGGAAGGTCTATTGTTGCTGCTGGGGGAACTATTGTTGGTGGTTGGGCTTATGTTGCTGGGGGGGGGGGGGTCAATTGTTGCTGTAAAGGATCTAATGCTAAGGGGGGGTCTATTGTTGCTGGCTGCTGGAGAGTCTATTGATGCTGGGAAATCTGTTGTTGCTGCCGGGGTCTTTTGTTGTTGGGGTCTGTTGTTGCTGAGGAAAACTTTTGTTCCTGGGAAGGATCTATTGCTGCTGGATGTGGGGGATCTAATTTACTGCTTTCCTTGTTGTTGTTAACAAATTTCATACAAATGACCTAGCATCTCAAAATGATACTTGGCTCTGTATTCTCTAAAATGGGGCGGTACTAGGAGTTGGGTAGGGGGTGGAGCCAATGGATGATGCTCGGAGGTGGGTTAGGGGCAGAGACAAGAACTGGCTACAGTTATTCAGCTACCCCTGCTCTGAGTAATATGGGGAACAACTCATTAACCAGGATAGATTTTCCCAGGGGGTCATTATTATTGCTGAGATAAGACTCAGTCCAGGGATGTGCGCAGAAGGCATAAACATGCACACTTGGCTGGTGTCCAGAAAAATACACAAGGTTCAGCAATCTGAGCTGAAACCACTTTATATCTATAGGTATTTAACCACTTAAGCCCCGGAAGATTTTACCCCCATTCCGACCAGGGCCTATTTTGCGATTCGGCACTGTGTGACTTTAACGGACAATTGCGCGGTCGTGCGACGCTGTACCTAAACGAATTTGACGTCCTTTTTTTCCCCACAAACAGAGCTTTCTTTTGGCGTTATTTGATCACCTGTGCGATTTTTTGATCATGCGCTATAAACAAAAAAAAGAGCCACAATTTTGCAAAAATAACAATATTTTTCACATTTTTTTATATGAAATTCCCCCCAAAAAAAATGTAAAAATCAAAAATTTTTAACATTTTCGGCCAATTTGTTTTATGCTACCTATGTTTGGTAAAAAAAATCGCAAAAAGCGTATTTTGATTGGTTTGCGCAAAAGTTATCGCGTTTACTAACAAACGGAAAGATTTTTGTCATTTTTGTTGTTTTTTTTTTTTAACGCGTAATGGCGGCGATCTGCGATTTTTTTGAGGTACTGCGACATTGGGGCGGACAGATCGGACCCTTGACTGACATTTTTGACACTTTTGGGGTTACCAGTGACATTTCTACAGTAATCAGTGCTATAAATATGAAGGGGTTAACTTTTTTTGAGAGGGAGGGATTATGTGTGTCCCTAGGGGCGTGATTCTAACTGTGATTGGCTGTGGCTTGAGGTGTAGGAATAGTGATCAACGGTCATACATAGTAGAACCGTATGATCACTATTCATACACAGGGGAGAATGACAGGCGGCTTGTTTACATCAGCCGCCTGCCTTTCTCCCTCTGCACCGACGATCGCCGAGTGACCGGCGGACATCGGGTTTGCCGATCACACGCGCGGGGGGGGGGGGGGTCCGTGACCGTGCGCTCGCTCCCCAGAGCCTCACAGGCTAGCGACGTAGTACTACGTCGCTAGCCTGTGAGGGGCTGACTGCCGCAGTAAATATACTGTGAGCAGTCGGCAAGTGGTTAAATGTATACCTGTTGTGAGCTTTCTAATAAATCTAGCCTAGGTTCATACAAGAGCAATTGCGATCCTGTAGTACAAGAACATCTTCTCTTGAAAGCCCTCAACGTGTGACAGGGTCAGATCATTTCTCATTTCTTTCATAGTGCAACCATCAGTTAGGAATTTGCATGCTGTAGTTATCAGGTTCAGGCATCAGAAGCTCCCATTTGGCCTTGTCTTTGTCCAACAAGACCAGTCTGACGAGCCCCGTCCCTTGGGGGTCTGAAAAGTTATATGTGCACCGGATTTTGGACAACTTTCCTATATTCTGCTGACAGGACAGAGATAAGCCGGTGGTGGGGGTCAGCATTCTTCCATTAGAGGATAGGCAGGTAAAAAGAAAGGAAAGACAAAAAAAACCTTTACCCCTAATTTGCACAAATCAGCCTGAAAAAAGGACTGCCAACAAAACTGACAACATTGTGCAAGAGATACTTCTTGTTTCTGGTTTTTATATATGTTGTTTTTCTAGTTTTTAACCTCAGAATCCCATGTGACTCAGTTTCCACTAAATTGAATATACTGTATATGCAATATTGGGATTTCTATGCATAAGCTATATTACCATTGTAAACATTTCAGTGTAAAACTTCTATATTTTAATGTACTTGTCATGAGAGACGCATAAGGGCTGCCACAACTGACCTCCTTCTAAAAAATCCCTTTTAACTGGCTGTTGTATTCATCCCCAGGTATGGTGGCTTTTACATAGTAACATCGATCCAGCATGGATCAATATAATTATGTATGTTCCATACCTGTGGGATCCCTCTAGAACAGGAGTCAAAGCAGAGTTCCGGCCTATTTTGCAACTTTAGTGATTCCTGATTGTGATTGTTGATCGCTATGCTCATCAACAATGGGGCATTTTCAATTTTTTTCGGGGGTCCCTTAGCCTTATTTTCAGGGCATTTTTGATTGTACTTCCTCTTTCTCCCCCCTCTGTGGCCGCTGCCACCGACATCACTTCCGCCTTTGCATTGCATCCTGGGAGCTGTTTGTCATCCCTCCCAGGAGGCTGGAATCAGGAAGAACTCCCAGAACACTCCCTGGTATCAGGAAGAAGGACACAGCAGATTACACTGCGGCTTCAGGTGCCCACATCCAAGATGGCCGCGCCCAGACAGCGTTTTTAAAAGTAAGATATTGACTAAAATCCAATACTGCACACCTTGTAAGTATGAGAACAGCTGTTCTGTAAAGGGCGATGGATTAGTATTATAGGAGTATTTTTAGTTAAAAAAGGTATTTGAGGCCGGAACTCTGCTTTAAACGAAGTCGAAAGCCGTAGTGAAATTGGAGGCTCAAATCACACTGAAATTGTGCGGAAGTAGCGCGATTTCAAAGCCGCACCAGTCGAAACCAGAGCTTAACCACTACAACCCTGGAAGATGTACCCCCTTCCTGACCAGGCCTTTGTGTTACTTTAACTGACAATTGCGCGGTCATGCAACGCTGTACCCAAATAAAGTGTGTGTGTCCTTCTTTTCCCACAAATAGATCATTATTTTGGTGGTATTTGATCACCTCTGCGGTTTTTTATTATTGGCGCTTAAAACCAAAAACGAGCGACAATTTTGAAAAAAAAACACAGCCAATAAAAAAAACGTAAAAAATCTTATTTCTTCATCAATTTAGGCCAATATGTTTTCTGCTACATATTTTTGGTAAAAAAGTCTCAATAAGCTTATATTGATTTGTTTTCGCAAAAGTTATAGTGGCTACGAACTATGGGATATATTTACGGAATTTTTATTTATTTATTTATTTATTTATTACTAGTATTGGCAGCGATCCGTGACTTATAGCGGGACTGTGATATTGCTCCGGACAAATCGGACACTAACTGACACTTTTGACACTTTGTGGGAACCAGTGACACTAATACAGTGAGTGATCAGTGCTAAAAATATGCACTGTCACTGTACTAATGACACTGGCTGGGAAGGGGTTACCATTAGGGGCGATCGAAGGGTTAACCCAGGGTGTGCCCAGATGGTGTTTCAGGGTAGTGGGGGAGGTGCTTTTACTAGTGGAAGGCATGGATCGGTGTTCCTGCTTTTTTGGCAATCTGCTTTGTTTACATAGGCAGATCGCCATTCTGCCTGTGCACAGAATGATCAGCGGGTGCGGCAGACATCAGATCCGCTGTGTTGAGTCCCAGCTGGAGTGAGCCTTCGGCCCACACTCGTGCTCGATACTCAGAAGTAAATGTGCTATAGGGTGCTCAGCAAGGGGTTAAAGTGCATGTAAACTCTAACATGGAAATTCTCTTACATTCTGCTTTTTGGTCTGGTAAATATACCACTTTGTTATAAGCGTTCTATAAGTTTAAAACGATAACTGTTGATCCTGCCAGAAATCTTGTGAGTTGATAACTTCCTGTGTTCTCTGTCCTTGCTGACTTTTACCAGTTATCATTGTTCCAATTGACATTGTTCCGCTCCACCTGGGCTTTTTTTTTGCTGGCATTTATCGGGCATTTTTTGGGCGTCTTTGGAGGCATGCCTGCCTCCAAAGATGCCCAAAAAATGCCCGATAAATGCCTGCAGCAAAAATGCCCAGGTGGAGAGAAGCCATATGCCTGTGCTACTAAAAATTGTAAGAAAAATTATCTTTTTTTCTGGTTCTGGACATGCTACAGAGCTGAAACTTCACAGGTACACTTTTTAGACCCCAAATCCAAAGAAATCTCATTTTTTTTTTTTTTTAATAATTTTTTCAATAACTGGCTCTCTATCAAAAACGACAATTTTTAAGAACTTTTTTTTGTGTGATTGAGCATGACCCAGAACCATCATATTCTGATTGGCCAAATACAAAGTCGTACAAAGTTGTCTATCATACAAGTCGCGCTGAATACGCGCAAAGTCGCGCTGAAGTCGCGCTAAAAGTCGCGCTAAAAGTCGCGCTAACAAGTCGCCCCTTATGAGGCGATTTAGAGGTCGTGGCAGTGTAAACCGGCTCTAAGGCCTCCCTGGTATCTGTATACTGACCCTTGCTCTAGATCAGGGTTTCTCAACTAGGGATCCTCCAGAGATTGTTAGGGGTTCCTTTCTACCTCTCAGGTAAGTTCCCCTCTGACACCATTGATATTTTTAGCTATCTGTAAGGGAGGGGGGTAATTCTTCCCAATGACAACAAGTGTAAAGCAGCCCATATATGGAGTGAATTTCTTTCCTGCAACCAATCAGTGTTGACAGGAGACTCCTGAGTCCTGCTGCTGCATCCATTGACAGAGATAGCAGAACTCAGCCCCGCCCCTGGTCCGTTGTCACTGCTTTTGATTGACAGCAGCCGGAGCCAATGGATCCTGCTACTATCAATCTGTCCAATGAGGGGAGAGACAGCGACTGGAGCACATCGAAGGATCTGATCGGATTCAGGTAAGGAAAGGGGGGATCGGGGGGGGGGGGGGGACCTACAGCATAGAAGGTTTTTCACCTAAAAGTGATTGTAAAGGCAGAAGGTATTTTATCTTACTGCATTCTATGCAGTAAGATAAAAAAAACCTTCTGTGTGCAGCAGCCTCCCCAGCACCCATTAATACTTACCTGAGGTCCCTCTAGATCCAGCGATGATGAAGGATTGTCTCGGCTGCCTGGTACTCCCCTCCTCATTGGCTGAGACAGCAGCGTGGCGCCATTGGCTCCTGCTGCAGTCAATCAAAGTCAGTCAGCCAAAGAGGAGAGAAAGGAAGCGGGGTGGAACCGGGCCACGACTCCGTGTCTAATGGCACTTTTCCACTGCAAGTACCGGCTAGTACCGGCTCGGCTCTACTCGACCCTGCTTGGCCCGGTTTGCTTTTCCACTGCGGTACCGCATGGTATAGTGTTGGAACGGTTCGGTACGGAACGGTATAGGTTTGCTTTTCCACTAAAGTAGTACTAAAGTTAAGTGGGTGGGATAACAACGGGGTGGGTGTGATTCTCTGACCAATCAGTGGCTAGTAGTGACTGCATGCAAAGGATTGTGGGATATGGTACCAGTTTGGTACCTGTTGGAACCACAATCGAGTAGGTACTGTTTTTTCAGAGCCGTACCGTACCGTTCGGTTCCATGCAGTGGAAAAGCAAACCTATACCGTACCGTACCGAACCGTTCCGACCCTATACCGTGCGGTACCGCAGTGGAAAAGCACAAAAGCGTGCCGAACGGGTATGGATCCATGCAGTGGAAAAGCGCCATAAATGGACACAGGGAGCTTCATATCAGCTCAGGTGCCCCCATAGCAAGCTGCTTGCTGTGGGGGCATTCAATAGGAGGGAGAGGCAAGGAGAGCCGAAGAGGGACCCCAGAAGAAGAGGATCGGGGTTGCTCTGTGCAAAACCAATTGCACAGAGGAGGTAAGTATAACATGTTTGTTATTTTTTTTTTTTTTAAATCAAGACTTTACAATCACTTTAATCAATAGAATGGATTATGGTGAAAAACCTTAAAGAGGAAGTAAACGCACATAAAAAAAAACGAGAAAAAAAAAAGCCCTGTAAAGACAAAGGCACAATGAGCTAGTATGCATCGCATATTAGCTCATTATGAAATACTTACCTAAAAATGAAGCCCCCACCGTGTCGCTCGCTCAGCAACAGGGAGGCCGACATGTCCGGCCGCCCCCCTTTTTTCTTGTTCGCGTCCTCCGGCCATCTGATTGGCCGGAGGCGTGATTACATCACTCCCACGCATTCGCGTGGGAGCCGCCGTTCACGGCATAAGATTCTGAGGGAACGGCACAGGTGGCTGTTCCTTCAGAGCGCATGCGCCGATGATGTCATCGGCTGCATGCACTGTAAATATCTCCTAAACGGTGCAGGTTTAGGAGATATTTATAGCACCTATAGGTAAGCCTTAATATAGGCTTACCTATAGGTAAATGTCAAAAACGTGGGTTTACAACCACTTTAAGGCTTTACAACCACTTTATTGTCTTGCCGACCACCCAGCACAGATATATTGCGGCAAGATGTCTCGGCCGCGCGAATCGCCGTACCCATACGTCGCTCCTCAGGAGCGATTGTGGAGGCGCGCATGTGCCGATTCGCGAGAGGGGAAGCTGATCTGCGTGGCCGGCGGCTGTGATTGCCGCGGGACACCTGTGGTCACTCCCTGGGGAGACAGGACAGTGTCTACCAATTATAAACACGGCAGACCGCTGTTCTGTCATCAATCAACACAGAGCACCTGTGTTCCTCCTATTTAGGATCACAGGTCCCTGTGTTGACTGCATAGGCCTATCCCCCTCACAGTTAGAAAACACCCCCCTAGGCATTCATTTAACCCTTTGATCGCCCCTGGGTTAACCCCTTCCCTGCCAGTGTCATTAGTACAGTAACAGTACATATTTTTAGCACTGATTACTGTAGTAATGTCACTGGTACCCTCAAAAGTGTCCAAAATGTCAGTTAAGCGTCCGATATGTCCACAGCAATGTCACAGTCACGCTAAAAATCTCTGATTGCCGCCATTACTAGTAGTAGAATTTTTTTTTTTTTAAATTACATAAATCTTTCCCCATGTTTGTTTACTTTTGCGCAAACCAATCAATATACACTCATTGGGTTGTTTTTTTTTTTTTTTTTTTTACCAAAAATAGGTAGCAGAATACAAATTGGCCTATAAGGGCTCTTTCACACGGCCGCTCCGCTGTTTTTCTCCGCTGCAGGACTTTTTTTTTTTTTTTTTCACTGAGCCGATGACATTTGTGTCATCCGCTCCGTATGCCCGCATATCATCCCATCCGTTTGCGGATGATATGCGGACATAATGTAAGTCTATGGGCATTGCGGATGTCAGCGGATGACACAAGTGACATCCGATTTTCCTTCCTTTCCGTTTTTTGAACGGAGGAAAAATAGGGTTCTGTTCTGTTCCAAAAAACGGAACAGAACTGAAAGGAAGAAAATCGGATGTCAGCGGATGGTATTCCGCTGACATCCGCAATGCCATTGACTTACATTATGTCCGTAAATCATCCGCAAAAAAATAGGATGATTTGCGGACATACGGAGCGCCCGTGTGAAAGAGCCCTTAAATGATGAAAAGTTTTGATTTTTAATCTTTTTTTATTGGGAATGTTATATAGCAGAAAGTAAAAAAATATTGTTTTTTTTTTTCTTTCAAAATTGTCGCTCTTTTTTTTGTTTAATAAAAATATCAATGTCAGAGGTGATCAAATGCCACCAAAAGAAAGCTCTATTTGTAGGGAAAAAAAGGGCATCGATTTTTTTTGGGTACAGCATCGCACGGCTGCGCAATTGTCAGTTAAAGTAACGCAGTGCCGTATCGCAAAAAAATGGCCTGGTCATTAAGGGGGTAAAATCTTCCGGGTTCTTAGGTGGTTAAGGAGCATCTTCCCAGTGACCATCACACTAATATATCATGAGTTGTAGATATATCGTAGTCATTTTCTAGCCGGGGGTTCCCTGAGAGCAGAAAATTATTTCAAAGGGTTCCTCTGTGTTGAAAAGGTTGAGCGAGGCTGCTCCATACCCTGATAAGAATCCAAACTTTTCCTAAGTCAATGTATATAGTGATAAGATTGCACCATCTTGTATAGTAGTAGAGAATATCTGTGCTGATAATCATCACTCTGTTCTATGTATTAACAAGATAATAACAGCCTATTGAATGTCCCAACAAACACGCTGCTTTGTAACACAATGGAAAGTCTTTGCGTCTGTTTTGCTCGTAGTAATCTTTCCTAAGGTAGAATTGTGTGGAAATTAATAAACAATCGGCTAGCAGTGTATGTTGAATGATTTAGTAGGTCTTTGGCAAGGCTCACCCAGCCAGTACATGAGGAAAGCCATTCATTATCACAGAGAAAAGAGTGATTCAACTACACAGAGTTATCGGTCAAAGGCTCCGGCTTTCTTCACAAAGTTACTCCGGGACAATGACATCTCTACACACAATGTCCTCACAGCGAGCCCGCTGCTACAAGTTCATATGAGTGCAAGACAAAGGGACATGAATAGAAACATTCCCAATACGTGAAATCCAAGTCTTATTGAGGAAACTCTAATGTTTAGTTCAGTAAGCACTGATTTATTATTGGAAATTTGTATCTTTCAGGGCAACGGTTTTGGATTATTTTTCCTTTTATTAAAATTTTTAAATGAATATATTTTTAAACTGATGTATTATATTCATCTTCAAATAACAGATTTAAAACAAAGATACAATATAAAGTACACTAGATTACCAAAAGTATTGGGGCGCCTGCCTTTACACGTACACAAACTTTAATCACTTTAGGACCGGAGGATTTTCCTGCTTTACGTCCAGGCCACTTTTTGCAACTTGGCACTGTGCGACTTTAACTGACAATTGCGCGGTCGTGCAACGCCGTACCCAAACGAAATTTACGTCCTTTTTTCCCCACAAACAGAGCTTTCTTTTGGTGATCACCTCTGGGCTTTTCATTTTTTGCGATATTAATAAAAAACGAGCGACAATTTTGAAAAAATAACAATATTTTTCTACTTTGACAGTTAAAAAATATCCAATATATTCAATTTTTGTCATATATTTAGGCCAAAATGTATTTAGCTACATGTCTTTGACAAAAAAAATCGTACTCCTAGGCTTGGGAGGACATCTAGATCCAACTGGCTTATGCGTTTCGTGGGTAGTACCCTCTTCCTTGGAGGCTCTGAGGAAGATTACACTCAGGAGGAAGCCTGATTGGAGAGCAATATGCAGGCAGTCATTCCTGAACTAGCACTTTAACCACTTTACCACCGGAGGATTTTGCTGTCTTCCGTCCAGGCCACTTTTTGCGATTCGGCGCTGTGCGAATTCAACTGACAATTGCGCGGTCGTGCGACGCCGTACCCAAATTAAGTTTATGTCCTTTTTTCCCCACAAATAGAGCTTTCTTTTGGTGGTATTTGATCACCTCTGCAATTTTTACTTTTTGAGCTATAAACAAAAGAAGAGCGACAATTTTGAAAAAATAACAATATTTTTCAAATTTTTTTTAATATGAAATTTCCCAAGAAAAAAAATTTAAAAATCAAAATGTTTTAACATTTTAGGCCAATTTGTTTTCTGCTACATATGTTTGGTAAAAAACATCGCAATAAGCGTATTTTGATTGGTTTGCGCAAAAGTTATCGCAGCTACTAACTACGGGAAAGATTTCTGTCATTTTTATTGTTTTTTTTTTATTTAACAAGTAATGTCGGCGATCTGCAATTTTTTTTGCGGGAATGCGACATTGCGGCGGACAGATCGGACCATTCACTGACATTTTTTACACTTTTGGGGGGACCAGTGACATTACTACAGTAATCAGTGCTATAAATATGCACTGTTACTGTAATAATGACACTTGCAGAGAAGGGGTTAACTTTATTGGTGATCAAGGGGTTAAATGAATGCCTGGTGCTTACTGACGTGTGTGGGGGGAGGGGACTGTGTGACACAGGCACAGATCGCAGGTTCAGCTATGCTAAATCCTGTAATCTGTAACTGTCTGTCACATAGGAGATCCGCCCGCTTTGTTTACACAAGCGGGTGGATTTCCTCACTCGATCCCCGACGATTGGGGAAGAGCGGCGGTGATCACCACCGATCCTCCCCTGGTCCGACTCCCGCTGTGTCTGAATACAGTGGGAGCGAGCCTCCGGCGGCGCGCGCGCGCCGCCCACATGGGGAGGAGTCCAGCGACGTAGAATCGAGACACTTTGCCGCAGTACGCTTCATGTGAGCGGTCGGCAAGTGGTTAATGGCATCCCAGTCTTATTCCGTAGAGTTCAATATTGAGTTGGCCCATCCTTTGCAGCTATAACAGCTCCAACTCTTCTGGGAAGGCTGTCCACAAGGTTTAGGAGTGTGTCTATGGGAATGTTTGACCATTCTTCCAGAACTGCATTTATGAGGTCAGACACGTATGTGGATGATAAGGCCTGGCTCGCAGTCTATGCTCTAATTCATCTCAAAGGTGTTCTATTGGGTTGAGATCAGGACTCTGTGCAGGCCAGTCAAGTTCCTCCACCCCAAACTCGCTCATCCATGACTTTATGGACCTTGCTTTGTGCACTGGTCCAAATCATTTGGTGAAGGGGGGATTATGGTGTGAGGTTGTTTTTCAGGGGTTGGACTTGTCCCCTTAGTTACAGTTAAAGGAACTCTTAAGGCATCAGCATACCAAAACATTTTTGGACAATTTTATGCTCCCACCTTATTAGGAACAGTTTGGGAATGACCCCTTCCTATTCCAACATGACTGCTCATCAGTGCACAATGAGCGAGTTTGGGGTGGAGGAACTTGACTGGCCTGCGCAAAGTCCTGACCTCAACCCGATAGAACATCTTTGTGATGAATTAGAGCGGAGACTGTGAGCCAGACCTTCTCGTCCAACATCGGTGCTTGACCTCATAAATGCACTTCTGGAAGAATGGTCAAACCTTCTCATAGACACACTCCTAAACCTTGTGGACAGCCTTCCCAGAAGAGTTGATGCTGTTATAGCTGCAAAGGGTGGGCCAACTCAATATTGAACCCTACAGACTAAGACTGGGATGCCATTAAAGTTCATGTGCGTGAAAAGGCAGGCGTCTCAATATTTAATATAAGTATTTTGTATAAAATTACAGCATTTCCCGAGCATCCCAAAGCATATAAAAAGACTACAATTATTATATAGGATTTATATAGCGCAGACAGTTTACACAGCGCTTTACAACTACTACATTTTACTAATAATAATTAAAATACAGTAAAATAAAATAGTGAATAAATAATGTATAAGTAGTGAATATATATTTTATAAATTATCTATAAAATAATTTTTCACTATTGTTCACTAATTTTATATTTATTCACGTATTTATTTTATTTAATATGAGCTATATTTATTGTATGAATTTATATTATTTAAAACAGTAGTAAAGTCCCATAATAGAAAAATAAATTGGGCTCACCAGGAGGTTTAAGACATAAAGTGCTAGTATGCACCACATACTAGTACATTATGAAAGACTTACCTTAAACAAAGCCCACCAGTGTTCTACTGTTACTGCTGTAGGTGCTTCTATCTTCACCCAGTCTTCCTTCCGGGTTCACACTCTCCAGCCATTTGAATGGCCAGGCCGCGATGATGTCACTTGCACATGCGCACGGGAGTCACGATCATGGCACAGTGCTCTCAATGGACAGCATACTCCAGTGTGCTGTTCATTCAGAGCACAGTGCGCATGTTCAAGTGATGTCACCAGTCGCTACAAATGTAAATATGTCCTAAACAGTACACGTTTAGGACATATTCACTGTAGCTACAGGTCAGCTTTATTGTAGGCTTACCTGTAGGTACAAGTCATAAAAATGAGTTTACTACTGCTTTAAGGTATCTGAGTAGCAGTGCAATGTTATGCACAATACTTTAACCACTTGCCGACCGCTCACGTTGAGCCTACTGCGGCAAAGTGGCTCGTTATCGTCCAGCGACGTAGACCTACGTCGCTGGACTCCGCCCCTTGTGGGCGGCGCGAGCGCGCCACCGGAGGCTCGCTCCCGCTGTATTCAGTCACAGCGGGAGTCAGGCCAGGGGAGGAGCGGCGGTGATCACCGCTGCTCTTCCCCGATCATCGGCGATAGAATGTGGAGATCCGCCCGCTTGTGTAAACAAAGCGGGCAGATCTCCTAAGTGACAGGCAGGGACAGATTGCAGGATTCAGCATAGCTGAACCTGTGATCTGTGCCTGTGTCACACTGTCCCCTCCCCCCACACACGTCAGTAAGCACCAGGCATACATTAACCCCTTAATCACCAATAAAAGTTAACCCCTTCCCTGCCAGTGTCATTTTTACAGTAACAGTGCATATTTTTAGCACTGATTACTGTAGTAATGTCACTGGTACCCCCAAAAGTGTCAAAAATGTCAGTCAAGGGTCCGATCTGTCCGCCGCAATGTCACAGTCCCGCAAAAAAAATCGCAGATCACCGCCATTACTAGTTTAAAAAAAAAACACCAAAAATTACATAAATTTCCCGTAGTTAGTAGCTGCGATAACTTTTGCACAAACCAATCAAAATACGCTTATTGTGATTTTTTTTTACTAAAAATATGTAGCAGAAAACAAATTGGCCTAAAATGTTAAAAAAATTTGATTTTTACATTTTTTTGGGGGGAATTTCATATAAAAAAATGTGAAAAATATTGTTATTTTTTCAAAATTGTCGCAATTATTTTGTTTATAGCGCAAAAAGTAAAAATCGCACAGGTGATCAAATACCACCAAAAGAAAGCTCTATTTGTGGGGAAAAAATGACATCAATTTAATTTGGGTACAGCATCGCACGACCGCGCAATTGTCTGTTAAAATAACGCAGTGCCAAATCGCAAAATATGGCCTGGTCAGGAATGGGGTAAACTCTTCCTAAATATATGACAAAAATTGAATATATTGGATATTTTTTAACTGTCAAAGTAGAAATATATTGTTATTTTTTCAAAATTGTCGCATTTTTTTATTAATATCGCAAAAAATGAAAAGCGCAGAGGTGATCAAATACCACCAAAAGAAAGCTCTGTTTATGGGGAAAAAAAAGACGTAAATTTTGTTTGGGTACAGCGTTGCATGACTGCACAATTGTCAGTTAAAGTCGCACAGTGCCAAATCGCAAAAAGTGGCCTGGACGTAAAGCAGGAAAATCCTCCGGTGGTAAAGTGGTTAATAAAATAAACCCTGTTGACTCAGCCGTGTCTCTCGGTTGTGCTCCTACATTTTCACCATGTCACAGGTGTCCAGGGCGGAGACTAAAAACAGCTAATTGTAAAATGATAAAAAAAAAGTATTTTATAACAAAAAAGGCAATTGGTTATGATACACAGCAAATTAAATGTTATCTGGCTAGGGTTTAGCTTTACTAATTCAAGTTGTACCCACGACACAGGCTTTATAGAGCACAATGGCATTTCTAAACAGAGGGCACAGCCGATGCCAGCCTGTAGCAGGAGGAGTCCCTAGTCAACTAGGTCCCCCTGTTTTAGTGGTGCAGGCCCCTGTTGTTCAGGTGAGGTAGGAGAAGGGTATTTAAGAGAGGTAAGGGCCAAGTGTAGAGATTAAGAAGAACTGAAGAACTAAAGAGCTCCCACTTTTGTTTTCTCTTGCCTTTACCACGTTTTTGGAGAGATTCTGGAAAGCATTGACTGTTCATTAATAATCTATGCAGAAAAAAAAAAAAAGAGTTAACATTTTTATTCTAATTTTGACTCCGTGATCATGTTTGGTGAAGCTATCAGCACAGGTAGACCAAGCTTGACTTGGTGGGTGTCTATGTGCAGCAGTAGGGTAATGCTTAGCACTGCTCTCATACGTTCTGGACTGATCAGGTATTTTCCAGAGAAACCTCCAATACAGCCAAAATCTTGTGAATAATACAACCGGTTTTCGTATGGGAGTGATCTAGTTGGGCAAGTCCTGTCTGATTGGTGGTGGAAAGAAGGTTCCCTTGGGTTCATAGGCCTGATTACTTAGACCCCAATGTGTCATAGGTCTCGGATTTTTGGCAGGATCCTCTGTGAATCATACCTAAATCCATTGGAGACAGAGAGGCAATTGTGTAATCTGAATAATATAGTGAACCAGAGGAACGGTTGTTGGAGTCCCAGATCTGCCATCACTGCAAACTTTAACGCAAGGCCTCAGAGTGGGAACTGGCTCAACAGCCCACAGTAAAAGGGCACTACAAGGCAGGTGGTAGAAGATCTGAATATGCCCTGGTTGCTTTTGTTCTCCCCCACCTCTTCCCCCTCATTATTCCAGAGAGCAGTGGCATCACCATTCCACTTTACTCACTGTGAGAGACCATATTTTGTAATGTGTGGATTATCATATATACAAAGATCGTATAAACTATATTTGATATGTCGTACTGGTGGAAATGATTTTACGTGTACCCATGTGGGTGTTTAGATGAACTGACTGAGATTTTATGCATACATTTTGTGTCCCTGGAAATCCCATAATATAATAACATTGCCTAAACATCTATCCACCAAACAGTTCATTGACATTCTGATAATGTTTTGGTAAAACTACATGGAACAATATCATAAATCTATATAACTCTCCCTTTCTGCATTTTAGATATCCATTTTACAATAAATCCACTCAATGTCACCTCTTCCATTGGAAAAGATATTGTTCTTCATTGTATGGTAAGTGGAGAAAGGGAGCCGACTCCAGATGTGGAATGGCTGAGGGATGGACAATCTTTGGTCCTTGCCGACACTAACCAATTCCAGATGACACAAGATGATGACAATTGGCTGCTCATCAGTGAATTGAGGTAGGTGAAACTCTTAACACCGGAGGCGGGTCAGTCATCCTGGTGGAAATCTGATGAGGAATGAAGAGAAAAGGCTGAGCAAACTATCACTTTTCTAAAACATGTCTATTAATAAACTGCCAGTCTTGGATTTTGGTAGATCCTTCACTACAATAAAAAGAAGCTATGTGTGTTTATAGACCACACACTTTTAGTAACTTATAATATAGGCATATCATTTAGAGGTTCATTTAGTGTTTGGGTTAAGTTACAGGAAATTTATAGACTGCCATTGATGCTTGATCTGACTAAATATGACTAAATATGTCAATACTGGATGCATGGGCGTCCGCAGGTAGGGGCAAAGGGGGGCAAATGCCCCCCGCCCCCCCTGGAATCTCAAGTTCCCCTTTCAAGTGGTTGTTAAGCCACTTTATACCATCCTGTCTGGTCTGTTTAATAATCCTGTGTACCCTTGTGTCTGTGTATGTGTGTGTGTGTTTTTAAAAAAAAAAAGCCGTTCTTTACCAGTTTTCAGAGGGCCGAGTGCCACTCACGTGACCGTCGGCTCTCTCCTCTCCCCGTCTGATGCCTGCAGGGCTGAGGATTCCTCACTGATGTCAGTCAGGAGGGGAGGAGGAAGGGAGGGGGAGAGGAGGAGAGAGGCGGCGGGTCTCGTAAGCGGCGGTCAACGCTCTGAAAACTTATAAAGAATGGCTTATTTTTATACAAGACAGACACAGGGGCACACAGAATGACGGAGGCACGTAAACTGACCACAGTGTCAGAGCTCAGCTGCCATGGTATAAGGTGGTCAGTTTACAGAAGGGAGGACATAGCCAGGCAGGATCAGCCAGGTATTTTATGTGATACGGGGGGGGGCAAATTACACAGCAAAGCATTGTGCATGCTTTAAGGGAACAGGATCATTTTTTTTTTTTATTTTTTTAGGTTAACAAATGCTTTAAAAATAATTGTTGCTGTTTGCTCTTTAAAAATAAATGCTCAAAATAAGTATAATGACATTGTTGAAAAGAGGCGGAGCATGGGTGACCTTAATGTTGCCCCCCCCCCCCCCCCCCAAAAAAAAAGTTCTGCGGACGCCCATTACTAGATGTCTGGCTGTCATGCTAAGCCTTTTGCTTCTGCATTTCCAGTCATATAAGGACTTCTGACTTTACTGATCTGAATATTTGTACCATTTCAGTGACACGGAAGGCAATGAAGCCATTAGGTCAATGCAAAAGCTAGGTAACTAGCATTTTCAGAATTTGGCCTGCAATGGCAGATCGTGATCTAATGGTTTCAGTATTATTTGAGTCAGAGACCCACAGAAAATGTAGTCAAAACTCCTGATTAGTACACTTACTGTGGGTCAATGACTTGAAAATAATCAAAGCCAGTGAAGCACTTGGCAGCCAAGGAGCTGGAATTTTTAACCACTTTAAGACCGCTCACAGTAATATTACTGCGGCAAAGTGGCTCGTTATCGTCTGACGACGTAGTACTACGTCGTCAGACACTCCCCCTTCTGGGGAGTTCACAGCGGGAGTCGGGCCAGGGGAGGAGCAGCGGCGATCGCCGCTGCTCTTACCCGATCGTCGGGGATCGAGTCTGGAGATCCGCCCGCTGTGTGTAAACACAGCGGGCGGATCTCCATAGTGACAGGGAGTGACAGATCGGACTGTTCAGCATAGCTGGACATCCGATCTGTCCATGACTCACTCAGTCACCTCCCCCCACACACGTCAGTAAGCACCAGGCATACATTAACCCCTCCCTCTCCAATAAAATTAACCCCTTCCCTGCCAGTGTCATTTTTACAGTAACAGTGCATATATATAGCACTGATTACTGCAGTAATGTCACTGGTACCCCCAAAAGTGTCAAAAATGTCAGTCAAGGGTCCGATCTGTCCGCCGCAATGTCGCAGTCCCGCAAAAAAAATCGCAGATCGCCGCCATTACGCGTTAAAAAAAAAAACACCAAAAATGACAGAAATCTTTCCCTTTGTTAGTAAACGCAATAACTTTTGCGCAAACCAATCAAAATACGCTTATTGCGATTTTTTTACCAAACATAGGTAGCAGAAAACAAATTGGCCAAAAATGTTTAAAAAAATTGGTTTTTACATCTTTTTTGGGGGGGAATTTTATATAAAAAAATTTTAAAAATATTGTTATTTTTTCAAAATAAACGCTCTTTTTTTGTTTATAGCCCAAAAAGTAAAAATCGCACAGGTGATCAAATACCACCAAAAGAAAGCTCTGTTTGTGGGAAAAAAAGGACGTAAATTTCGTTTGGGTACGGCGTCGCACGACCGCGCAATTGTCAGTTGAATTCGCACAGCGCCGAATCGCAAAAAGTGGCCTGGACGGAAGACAGCAAAATCCTCCGGTGGTAAAGTGGTTAATGTGCTAGGTCAGGAATGACTGCCTGCATATTGCTCTCCAATCAGGCTTCCTCCTGAGTGTAATCTTCCTCAGAGCCTCCAAGAAAGAGGGTACTACCCACGAAACGCATAAGCCAGTTGGATCTAGATGTCCTCCCAAGCCTAGGAGTACGTGGAGTGGACAGAGAAAATTTGTTACTTTGATGAGCCTTGTCTGTTTTATCGTTTGTACGTAGATATAGGCTGATTTTTACAATAAATGGTTAATGAGATAATGCCCTAGGCTGGTGCACCCTCTCTTTCTTGTGTTACTTCCTATCCTAAGGTAACAATGCTTACCCACTGGACTGTGCCTGGACATATGTTAGATCAATAGAATACTTCTCCCTCTCCTTATCTCCATTACATAGAGACGAGGTGTTCGTTAGTTCTCAGAAGATAGCTGGGAAAGCTGATAACATTATTTGAAATATTAGTTCAGTGCACCGGAAGTTCCAAGGACACTGCATTTTTGGTGGGATCAATGATTATTTTTATTCTCTGTATTGGCAGAAAAATTGTTTTTAGCCTAAAATAAAAGATAGCCAATGCAGTCACCATATCCTAGAACCAATAGGCTGCAATATATAAAGTTTTCGTTCTTGGATTTTAGATATCATCTAACCCTGGCTACGTACTGTAATTTAAAATCAGATAACCATATCAACGTTTATAAAAAAAATAACCCAATAAAAGCCAGAGGTAATTTAAGGCTATCTATTTAAATATATGAAAACACATGAAAATCATCTTTGACGTCTTTTTATTTCCTGGGTGAAAAGGTCGAGTGTCAGAAATATCATTCAAAATCTTGTTAGGGTAACTATCCTAGTAAATGGCACATAGCATGCTATAAATATCAGCCTGACCAGTCACCACGCTGAGCTGTATGTTATGTGGAAATTCTGTAATCCGGGACTGGAATGCAAGTATTAACATATCTAAGTGCGGAGAATTTCAGTTCTGTAAACATAAATGGTTTGGGTAATATGTTGGAGGGACTTGGATTTCAGAGAAATTAAAGGTCACAAGGTCAGAGCAGAATGTGGAAGGAAAATGAAGTAAGCCTATGTGAAGCAATGGGAATAGCTAAGTCTGGGCTGGTCCTGCCATACACTTTTGACCCTATGATTTTGTTCTACTCATACGTCTAAATATGCACTGTACAGCTTTTATATTTCCTTCCACGTTAATGTTTGTACAACCCAAGCAAAACATTGTCACTGTACTCCCAAGCTGCACTGCAGATATGCCTGTACTAGCACACGCCATGTCTATAGATAGTCCATGGACTGCACTCGGGGAGAAAGAGGATCCACATCTCTATTGTCTTCCCCCCGTTGCCGGCACAGTCTTGCTGCTCCTTAGACCCCACCCCCCGAACCTGGTCAGGGACACTCCTACAACCTTAGCTTTCCTGGTTAAAGCTGAAAAAAAAAACTATTGTGGGCTGTTTGCTGTGTAGAAATAAAGGACCCCTTTATTTAATTTGGCCCCTACAGCGTCAATACCTTTGTTACACACCGCTCAGCTGATCTCCCGCTGCTCTCCTTCTCTTCTCCCAGCTGTCAGCGGGGGATCTCAGCCCCTCCCCTCTGCAGTGCTCAGAGCGGGTAATGGAAGCGCCGAGTATTATATTATAATTGTGTGAAATACCTTCGTTACAGCGCCGCTCGGCGCTTCCGTGACCCGTTCTGAGCACTGCAGAGGGGAGGGGCTAAGATCCCCCGCTGACAGCTGGGAGAAGAGAAGTAGAGCAGCGGGAGA
This sequence comes from Pelophylax lessonae, assembly GCF_965119305.1. Lineage (NCBI taxonomy): Eukaryota > Metazoa > Chordata > Amphibia > Anura > Ranidae > Pelophylax > Pelophylax lessonae. The sequence goes on from NC_138774.1 coordinate 71,274,488, forward strand.
ATAGCTGAGCGCTGATCGGTGCTGTATCGAAGGTATATGACACAATTCTAATACAGAAACACACACTGGACATGATATAAAACAATAATAATATGGATTCTAGGATTTTACAAACTCTTTAAACTAGGGCTTATTTGCAGGGTAGGGCTTATATTGCAGCCCTTCCCAAAAATAACAGTAGGTCTTATTTTCAGGGTAGGTCTTATTTTCGGGGAAACACAGTATTTACTTTCACGCATTATGCGCTTCCATGGTTAGATGATCCTGAGATTTTATTGGCTGTAGCATAGCTTTAATTAGGACCTAGTAGCAAACAAAGTCACCAACCACCACCCCCCCCCCCCCCTTCCCAATTCAATTACTGTTTGTCCAAACACTTCATTTTAAACATTTATCTTTTTACCCACCCTTTAAAACATCAGAAAGGGGTCTCAGCATGACCGACATCTAGTTTATATGGACCTCTCAGTTCCAAAAGAGCCTTGTGCAACTGATCCCCCATTGGTCCAGCCATGCCAGCAAAGTCTCTAGCAAAAATGTTGTGTGAGAAATTGGTCTGTTTTGAATATTGTTTTATGAAATAAAATACTAAATAAAATACTAAAATAACACATTTCTTAAAGCAACTTTTTCCAGTATGTAAATCCCTGAGACTAACAGCCACAATGCAATGCATTGGGTTCTAGATGCCTTTGCATACCTTTTAACAGCAAAGTCAGCATCCCCCTGCTGGGCTATTGAAGTCTAACAGCTGGAAGTGGCAGCTGTCAATACACCCAAACAGTGGCTGCATCTGATTGGATGTAGTTGCTGTTCAGTGAAAACATTTCCATCAGTTGAATGATTGACTTTTGTTGAAAGGAGTTGGGACGGTAGGGCCACCCACTAAGCAAATGTTTGCCAGTTCATTAGGAACTGGTGAAAATTCTTTCAGTGTATGACCAGAGGAGGGAGAACATTAAGATTCAACTGCTACTGGTTTCAGGGATCCCACTGCACTAACAACACAAAGGTGTGTGCATTGCATTCTGTGTATCACTTTAGAGCAGGGGTCTCTAAATTTTTCAGTATGGGGGCTGCATTGTATATTTTACAAATAATTGCAGCCCGAAAAAAAAAATCCCCTAGACGGTCCTCCCTTACATTAGGGTCCCCTTTAGAGTTTCCACCTACATCAGGGTTCCCATCAGATCCCCCTCTTACATCAGGGTCACTATCAGAGTCAACCCACTATCAGGGTCCCTATTACAATCCCTCTTACATCAGGATCCCCATCAGAGCCAAAGCAGAGACGTTAGGCAGCCTCTGTTGACCTGAATCTTCAATCTGTGCACATCTAGGATATGTAACTGGCCCTAGCCATGGGCCGGATAACATCTTGTAGAGAGCCGGATGTGGCCCATGGGCCGAAGTTTGGAGACCCCTGCCTTAGAGGGTTTCTTGCGAAAAAAGCCAGTGCTTCAACACTCCTTCTTTTTCTGTTGATAGACTTATTAGCTGTAGGTCAATGCTCAGATTGCCATTGTAGTCCACCTATTGTGATTGCTACTTTCCTAAAACTGATTGTCATTGCTTTCTTCCCTAATATATGTGAAGAATTCTGAATTTAATGAAATGTCCCTATTTGGTGTATTTAAACATTTTTTTTCCAGGAATCATTATTATTATTATACAGGATTTATATAGTTCCAACAGTTTGAGCAGCGCATTACAACTTGAGGGCAGACAGTACAGTTACAATACAATGCAATACAGGAGGAATCCGAGGGCCCTGCTCATAAGAGCTTACAATGTAGGAGGGAGGGTCAAGTGATACAAAGGGTAATAGCTTTGAGGAATGATCAGATGGAGAAAATAAAAGTACAGTTGTTAGGAAGGGGCAGTATAGGCTTATTTAAAGAAAAGGGTTTTCAGGGATCGTCTAAAAGAAAACAGAGAAGGAGATAGTTGGACAGATTGGGGTAGGAGGTTCCATAGGATAGGAGAGGCTCTGGAAAAGTCCTGGAGGTGAGCATGGGAGGAGGTGATGAGGAAGCAGGAGCAGGAGGCCTTAGGAGGAACAAAGAGAACGAGTAGGTTGGTATCATACCGTAATGGTCTTCTGTCAGTGTCAATCCTCTTCTCTAAAAGCAGCAAATTCTCAGAGTGCATTTGGCCTTTCTCATCTTGCTTGCATCCCTGGTTGGCCTTCATATACTTTGTTAGATTAAGAGCTAAACTACATTTGCAATGGTAATCTCCTGATTCAGAGTTTTAGCAGTGACCTTATCTGCAGCACACTGAGTTTCATGTGTTGCTAATTAAATGTTTGCCAAAAACAGGTTTAATCTCATAGTAGTAAAAGATTAATAACTCTTTTAGTTTTGCCTTTGTGCTAAATGACCTGCTATATACTGGCATCATTTTGTAGTGTCACTCTTTATTCTTGTTACTGTGTTTTTTTTCTTTTTTTTTTTTTTGGATGCGCTCCCAATAACTTATTTTAGTTTGCCATGCCCATGGCTGTTGACTTTTGTGACAACACTTCACAAACAATGCTCCATATATAAAACACAATATATTAACCTAATCTCCAAGGGTAATGAAATGTGTTTATTGATTGCATTCTTGGTGCTGTATTCCTTGTACTGCTGTGCCTTGCTCTTATCTCAGTCTCTGCACCTCTATCTTGAATTGGCTGTTAGATTTGACCATACAATCTCTATACTGGTCCCTCCATCCTAATAACTGGTCATTCCATCCTATTATATATATAAAAAAAAAAAAAAAAAATTGTTTAACACATTTTCTTATTATTGAAGCTATTTCATTTGTTCTTTTTTAGTATTCACTCTCTTACGCTGTCAGACTCAGGCTGGTATCAGTGTTCTGTCTCCGATGGTGATAATGTAGTGCTGTCTGATGCAGCATTTTTGCAGCTAGAAGGTAAGACAGGACCTACGGTCTGTTTAAAGTACAACCAAAGATTATTGTATGACAGTGTAAAAAGGAGCTAAATCTAGGTAGTATATGATGCACAAGCCTTATAAAGTGAGCAAATAACTTCCTTTACCTCCCATGACTGAGCCAAAATTCTTTGTCTTTTATGTCTCACACTCCCTCCCTCCCAGACACTGCAGCTCACAGTGGGAGGGTTTTAGCAACAGAGGCTGTCTGCCAGTCCAGAAAGCAGTTGGTGGGACTAGGTATGGCCGGATGCTGATTAGCAAACTACATGTTTGTCAACTATTAGTGACAATACTAAAAGCCCCCCCATGTAACATTTGTTTTCAACCCACTCTAGTACAAGACACAGCCTACATGAGAGCAAAAACTCTCCTCTGAAAACAGCATCGTTGCCACACCCGAAGCTGCATCAGGGGGACTTCACTAGAAGGATCAACAAATGTTTTGGGGAATTTGCAGGGAACCAAGAGAAAACTGTTAGTGCAGATGCACTTATAAATAGGGGCGAAGCAATTATTGTTTGCTATTGAGTAGTGATCGACCGATTATCAGGAAAACCATTATATATCGAGGGCCAATATGCACTTTCCCCGATATATTGGAATCGGCCCTGGAGGTTACTGATATTGCCGATATTTCGGTAAAGTGCTTGTACCGGAGTGATGCCTGCAGCTAGAGGCGTCACCCCAGTACCGGCGTCCATAGCTGACGGTCGGCTGTCTTGTAATAACAACCGATGTGGCTGAGAAGCCACTCAGCTGTCATTACAAGGAGCAGGAGGGGATGTCCCCCCCCCCCCTCCCGCTGCGTTCCGTGGCTCGCTGGAGTCTCCCGTCAATCCGGGATTCCCAGGCAACCAGCCTGCACGGCCGCCGAAGACCCGATCAAAACTGCATTCGGCTCTGATCGGATCTCCATGTAAAAACCTGGAAGTGATGTCATGACATCTCTACTCGGTGCCAGAATAAAAAAAATGACAGCATTCAAAACAGCCAAACTTGGCTTTTTGAATGCTTTTAAGTGCAGAGGAGAGGTTTGGGGTCTTTTAGACCCCCAGATCCCTCCACAAGAGTACCTGTCAAGTGATCAAAATAAACATTTTTTTTTTTTAAATATACTAAAATATCGGCCAATATCCACCGATACCGATATACAATGGCCAAAATATCAGTATCGGCAACGAAAAACCGATATCAGTCGATCACTACTATTGAGGCGATAGTTCTACTTAATTCAGAAGTAGAGTGGACCCAACACTGGGCCCTACAGTTACACAATGGGGGAGATTTACTAAAACTGGTGCACACAGAAACTGGTACAGCTGTGCATAGTAACCAATCCGCTTCTAACTTGTTCAATTAGGCTTTGACAATAAAACCTGGAAGCTGATTGGTTACTATGCACATCTGCACCAGATTCTGTGTGCACCAGTTTTAGTAAATCACCCACAATGACATGAAGAAACAATGAACTATCTAGAGCGTGCAACAGCTCCCTGGTAGTTCATTGAGAATTACGAGCCAACAGCCATAAAGGCTGTCAGTATTTGTAGTTCATCCATTCACAGCACACTTTTGTTTTTAATCGTTACAGCGAGTGTGGGGGGGAAAATCCCTGGTTAGTTGTCACTAGAGGTGGCTGGTCAGGAAGAGGCTGCAGCAGTGGACACATTTCCACCCTATAAACAGGTGGAACATATGACATATTCCCAAGGGTGAACTTATCCTTTAAGGAAGAACTGCCTGTTGTATTACTCTTAGCAGCAGAACACATGTTAACACGTATGCGTGTGCACCACAACACACCACAATAGTGTGAATCCAGCCCTAGGAATAGCATGAAAACAATCTGGTTGGTTAACCTGGTGAGTTGAAGGCTAAGTTCACCTTTAAAAAAAAAAATAATAATAATAATAGATGCACATCATTTTGCAGGTAAAAAAAAAAAAAATGTGCATTTATTATTTTTTTACTCTGCAGCCTGTAAAGCAGGGGTGTCCAAACTATGGCCCTTCAGCTGTTCAGGAACTACAATTCCCATCATGCCTAGTTATGTCTGTAATTGTCAGAGATTTACAATGCCTTATGGGACGTGTAGTTCCACAAAAGCTGGAGGACCGTAGTGTAAAGCATTGCACCTGCAATCAGCAGGGTGAAACATGTAACATGTTCCAAAGGCGAACGTATCCTTTAAATTGTCTTTTTGATAGAAACACTACTACTTTGTATAATGCTACTATAGGTAGATTGTGGGTGTTCTACCATAATAAATGTTGGACCGCTGGCGACCTGGGCCACTTCACCCTGTATCCCTGTAGGGATTTGGATCTCCAGTGTGGTGCCACACAGGGCAGCTCTTACTATATTACAAGCACATTTAAAGAAATGATGCTTCAATTGGGATTTAACTTAAACAGAAATTATTTAGCATATGTATATGTTTTATGTGGCTATACTTATTTTTTGTGTAACATTGCATGCTTTATACATGGTGCTGGTTGGCACTACAACTGCATTTATAATGGTATTTAATGTTATAATTTTTATTGCAGAATGATAATACATTTCTCTTGATCTATTGACTATTCTGAATAAAGTGATTTATTGCTCAGGATTATTAGATTGACTTCTGTTTGAAAATTAGCTGTCCTTCAACTGTTAGGCCCCATGTATACTGGGCATTCAGCCCCAATGCATGAGGCTCTGTTTAGGGTGAGCAGTAAGAACATTTATAACACCCTTAATAATCTAACATGGACTGATGGGAATAAACAGTCTGACAAAAATCTATTTTAATTAAGTTGATTTTTATGTTATCAAACTATTAATTTTGTATTAAAACAATTAGATATTTGTTTTAAAGAATTATGCATCTGTAAAGCAATGTACAAAGACTATAATATTATCACAATTTGGTTAATATAGGTTTGCCGATCTTCCTTGATGAACCAGAGGACATGCATGTCTACTCCGATCTGCACTTTAATCTGAGCTGTGATGCTCATGGACCTCCTGACCCTGTACGGGTAATATGGCTGCAGAATGGTATGCCCCTCAACTCCTTGACTGATGAGCTGGCACTGACACCTTCATTGCTTCAAGTGAGAAGTAAGAGGCCTAAAGAACAAGTCTGATCATAAATGTAATGAAGTCTGTCTCGTTGTGTATAGAAGTGGTACAGTCTTGCACTGGGTTAGTCATTGAGTAATGCATAAAGCTTGGAGTTGAATAATACTCATTATTTGCTAACATAACTTAATAACTTATACCTTCTAAAACATGCAAGCTTTCATGGGCCATTAGGTCCCGATCATCAGGCATCATTCAGTTCTGGAAATGGTTCTGAAACCCATATATTTATACACTGAGTTATCTTTCCTTTGTAACTCTGTGCATGAACCATTTTCAGAATTGAATGAAGCTTAAAGAATGGATCTGTCATGAGTGTCACATACATAATTGGTCCATACAGTGAACTTTGCGTACAGTTATTCACTTTAAGGTCATCGCAGAGGACAAGAGGGCATTCTTACTGTCTTGAAGAACAGAAATGTAGCCTTTAAATACGGAAAGGCTTCTTCACATCAAGAGTGGAAGAGACTCCCCCAAGAGCTGGTTCTGGCCAGTTCAGTAGATTGTTTTAAAAAAGGCCCGAATTCTTTCCTAAATGCACAAAATATAACCGGATACTAACATTTATTCCAGGGAATATCCAATTGCCTGTTGGTAGATCAGGAAGCAAATTGGATCATGCTTTATGGTTTATTTTTGCCTTCCTCTGGATCAACTGTGGGTATTGGACTATGTATATGGAGGTTTTAGATTTGTGTGTGTGTGTGTGTTTGTGTGGTTTTTTTTTGTTTTGTTTTTTCTCTGTGGGACGGAACTGGATGGACTTGTGTCTTTTCTTCAGCCTGGCTAACTAGGTATGTAACCAGAATTGAGTTATAGCAGCTGGGGAGGACAGTGGAGAAAGCCCTCGAGGAGATCCCAGGGAACTCAGCATGCTTATTTGTATAGCGAAGGTAAGAGCCTCCCCAGTGGGGAGGCTGGTTGTTGGCAGCTGTGTCCCACAGGTTGGCGGCGGTGGAGGACTCGCGGCCGTGTTCCGACTTCCTGCTTCCGGCCTGATGACATCAAAAGGTTGTCCGCAGCCATAGACCCCCTATAAGGGGAGGTGCCACATCCCGAAAAAGCAAAAAAACAAAGAAAGGGGATTACCCTAAGGGTTTGGGACTTTTTAGGCACTCAACAATGTATAAGGAAGTATATAGATAAAGAGTATTTATCAAATATATAATTATTCTTTATTGGTATCAATATAAAAGCTAAAAATACCAAAAACAATATATACAAAATGATACAAGCAAGCAGATTAATAAAATACAGCACAGATGCAGAAACGTGCAAAGAGAATGCGGCAAAATACCCAACGTGTTTCGAAGCTATACACTTCTTCTTCAGGGGTAATTCAAATACAAATATTGCACATAGATTTATAGTCTCTGACTGTGTTGGGATAATTCTGCTTGCAAAAAGTTAAAACCAAATGGGCGATCTCCAGGCTTATCTGCGTGTCTCCAAAGCAATGGGGATATCAAACAGGTCCCTTACAAGAAAAGAGGGAACCTGGACAGAGGGAATAACCACCCTCAACTTATGTAAAATAAGAGGTGACCCATTCAAACGTTGTGTGCGGCTGGAGTCCAGGAAATAGGAACTCAGGCAAAAAAATAGTATAGGGACAGAGTTTCCTATAGACCCCTCAGAGATCCAAGAAAGCAAAGTCAGTGCCCGCCAGCGCCGGGAGCACAATGAAGTGGCCCGATGACATCACATCCGGTTAGACGAGAGAACAGGAGGTGTGCGTGTTCGGAGCATTCAGTCTGACGAAGGAGCACGGATGCTCCGAACGCGCACACCTCCTGTTCTCTCCTTTAACCGGATGCAACATCATCGGGATGGAAGCAGGAAGTCGGAACATGGCCACAAGTCCTCCACCACCGTCAACCTGCGGGACACAGCTGCCAACAACAAGCCTCCCCACCGGAATGCTTACACTCTGCTTACACCCGTAGCTGCACCGATCCAGATGGAAACAGATGAAGCTTTACTACACCGATTTACTCTTACCTATAAGTGAGTTACTATGTAATTTGTTTATTTTTTAAACCTAATGCTACACTAAACTGGCACCACTCTCTCCTGCTTTTTGTTCTCCAGAGCCCCTCCTTGCTCCAGCTGGCAGCTGCTGAATGTTGCCATCTCCACCACAGATTGGAACCTACTACACTCCTCCCCCCTCTCCACATATCCCCATTACCACCCACCTATACTAGTAGAGCACCATGATACACTATTTGTTTGTAACTGAAAGCAGGTTACAAGCAGGACTTCACAGGGTCACACTGGAGTAGATTTTCGGCAGGGGTGGATGGGTTTACTAAAGCAGGGATAAAACTGGAGTGCACAGGGCCACAGACGAGCTTGAAGGACACAGAGAACACTGGGGACCACTGGAGGCACACAGGAGCTTGGTAAAGGCTGAACAGACATTGGGAACACTGGAAGTCACGAAGATAACATTAGGAGGCACTAAGAAGTAATTTGGGAACACAGGGAGTCTGGCTGCTAGTGAATGAATGAGTTGCTCGAAAGCTAGCCCTTCAGGACAGTGCTCTTTCTGTCGTTGGTTGTGGCGCTGATGGAAGCAGGAAGCCATCAGCTGTACACATAGGGCAAGACCCGGCTCTGGAGAATGGAACAGGATTGTGAGGGGACCCAGTCGGTCCTTGCATCTTTATTAACTTAAGTTACCCAATAAACAGTGTAGCACTGCCCCCGTAAGGATTGCTTGATATTCACTCTGCGGGTTCCCCATGGTTATCAGCACATGGCTATAATTAGGAATAAGTCCTTAATTCCAATACTCAATCCAAGGGTATTTGGTTGTTTTTTTTGTTGTTGTTTATTGTAGAATGGGGATAGAAGAAGGAATTAGTGGGATACTCCAATGTTAAATATTCACAGTGATTGAGGACTCCTATCTTCTCTGCTTTACATTACGTTTTGGAACAGCCAGGCTGTTGATTCATCCTGATGCTTTGGATGAATGTGGATTCAGTCTCTTAGCTTTAAGATGACTTGGTGAAAAACTAGTTGTCTTCAGGACACTCTCCCTAGTACCCTCTCTCTTCCTCTGCTGACACCCGTCTGCTGACACCCGTCCACTGACTGTCAACTGACTACAAGCAGGGGTGTCCCCCTTTAGGTCAGGCCCCTTGACACGAGTACCTGTACTCACGATACTGCAGTCCCAAGGTCTCCAGTGTCTCCCCTCTTAGTCTCAGAAGGTTCCCTCCAGCCGTCGCTGCTCCACCGCTGATGGGTCCGTCCGCGCAGACACCTTGAAGCGATCCGACCGACTCTTCAAGCGGAAGATCCAAACACCGACGGATCCAGTCTTCGCCTCCTTCTCCGCCGGCCCGCTCGATCAGACGCCGCATCAGACTCATCTTCTTGAAAAAAGTTTCTGAAGGAACGGTTGGGAGTCCGGTCTGGTCGCTCTGGGAGGAGACGAACCGATGTGATTGGTTTCCCTTTGTTACCTGTTTATCCACATTCAGAGCGTGTTTGACCCTGTGGGGTCTCTAAAGTTGGTAAGAGTACCTTGGTATCTTGATTGGTGGCGGACTCTCCTGCTTGCACCCCTTTTTTATCTGGGATTTATGTGGATTGGACTTTTCACACTTGGGACTTGTTTGCTCCTTATTGTCAGCTTAATTTATATGTTGATTAGCGCGACACCATTTTTTACCATTTTAAGCTTTAGGATCATGACAAATATTTTCCATAAAAAAGTAAACAATTAAATAATGGATTTATTTTTGGTAATAGTGCTGGAAATCCTTTCAGTATTCACATACCATGAAAGTCTAAGTTTTGCTAGCTTGTCATCATTCCATTATGCCTTGTAGGAACATGTCATGCCATTTAAATTGACAATAGCAAACTAATTAGTGATCTCACATACACTGGATTACAACAGATTTGCTTCAAGCAACGTATTGTCAAATGGAACTGTGTGCAATCTACAATTATGTTATTGTTACGTATGCGTAAAGGAAATGTTGTTTTAACATGTCTTAAATATTATGATATATATTTGAGGTTATAAAGTAATTTCCCCTGCTACTTTCGAAATTTCTTACTGTAAGTTAACAAACACACAGCAGTGCTTTGGTTACTGACAAAGACATAATTATTTTTACACAATACACACAGAACACATAAACCTTTACACATAAAACATTTTATTTCATTATATTCCAGTGTGAGCTCCAGCTTTCTTTTCAGTTTAGGGTAAAGTGGGGAAAGATTTTAACCACTGCCATGTTTTTACAGCTTGCATGGAGTGAAAGGATGTTTGTAAGGCCGTAAGGTTTCCAGGCAACTTTCATTAGCAGGCTTCTAACTATAGAACACAGAATTAAAGCGGAGTTCCGGCCTCAAAATCGACAAAATCGATTTTGGGCCATCCGCTTGCTCTGGGTCAACTGAAAAATAAATGGATATTTACGATTTTTTTTTTGTTTACTTACCTTGATATTGAAAAAAATATACTCACCTTTCTTCTGCTTCCTCCCTCTGTGGCCGCGGTCTGCGTTGTCACTTCCTCCTTGCATTGATTCCTGGGAGCTGAACGTCATTGCTCCCAGGAATCAATGCGCCTGCACCGGCCCTGCTCGTCAGTTCTGGTGCGGGCGCGTCATTCCCTGCTAAACAGTTTCTGGGCATGCCCAGAACCTGTTCAGGGATGACGCGCCTGCACCGGAAGTGACGAGCGGGGCCGGTGAAGGTGCATTCTGGGAGAAGAGGACATGGAAGAGGATGCAGAAGAGGACGCGCTGGCTTCAACTGCCCACACCTGAGATGGCAGCGCTGGAGAAGAAATTTTCAAGGTAAGTATTTCTTCTAAAAGGTAAGTGCGACCCGGCGGGACAGTTCAGAGGCTATTCATTGTGGAATGTACTAGCCCTGACTTTTATCAAAATTTCACCCCCGAGGCTGAAACTCCGCTTTAAAATGGAGGATTACCCACCCATCTCGATTCCTCCTGCAATGTAAAACTAAGCCCTGATGAAGCGGGTTTGTGCATAGCCCCGAAATGCATTGGTTATCAAATCTTGATAGACTCTTCCATTTAAAAAAAAAAATGATATCAGGATCATTCCCTACAAGTTGCACTCTCATCCTTTTACTCCATACAAGATGGCTCTCCCAGGGACCTCTTTGGAGCTCCACTGGGCAATAGAAAGTCAACATACCATAGTAAGCATTTGATTTATCCATGGCCTCCAGCAAGCTTGGAGTTTACCACACCACCTCCCAAATTCCTGTTTTTTTTACTCCTGCCTGAGTTCTGGGAAGCGGGAAGAGAAGGAAGATCTCCCCAATGTAGATGGAAGCTGTATTATTAGGCCCCTATCCTATGGGTGTCTCTAAAGGGGATCCTGGATTGATCCTGGACTGATTACCTGCTGTGTCAATACGGAAATGGATGTCACATATGCCATATGTGATATCTGTGTTTTTCCAAAGTTTTTCCATATTATGATTGAGGAAAAAGAGACCTAGGAAATCTCAAATGGTGGCCAAATGTAAGTGGATGCTGGTCTGCTTACATTTGGTTAGACCACTAAAAACAAACCTGGACACAAACTTATGAGCTTAGTCAAATAAACCTTAGCACAGATGTGGTGAATATAAGTGGATGCACATCCACTTACCTCAGACCGCCCCTACAGATATAGTGCAGTCTGTTTTTGATCCGTGTAATTACAGGCTGAAAACAGACTATAAAAGATTTTCTCTTGCTTCCTGATTTTGTAAAGGTGCAAGAAGTGAATTGAAGTTTCCCCAAGGGGACAGAGTTTTTGGCCCTTGTCAATGCTATTGAAAAATTAGGGGCCTGTGTCGATAGTTATTGGTTTGTGTTGATTGGGAATTGTGGCTCCTAATAAGCCTCTTACCTAACTGGGAGAAAAGACAAAAAAGAAAAGAGGGCGCACCGACCTAGTGCATCACCACTAAAACCATTTATTAAAATATTAAAAAGTATACAGAATACTCACAAGGCAGGTGTGATAATACACACATCAACATTGCATATACAATCTCCAAGGTAGCCAAGGTCCCATAATTGAGCAGCAATTTCTCTGGCTCTGAGGAAGGGGGTTCGCCCCTGAAACGCGTCAGCCCAGCCACAGTAATCCCATGCGACAATCTGCATGCCTATTTGCTACATATGGGACCTTGGCTACCTTGGAGATTGTATATGCAATGTTGATGTGTGTATTATCACACCTGCCTTGTGAGTATTCTGTATACTTTTTCATATTTTAATAAATGGTTTTAGTGGTGATGCACTAGGTCGGTGCGCCCTCTTTTCTTTTTTGTCTTTTCTCCCAGTTGGTTCTGGATACCCTTGATCCTGAGGGGGCAGCAAGACCATTAGCTTTTTTACCACCTGAGTCTGAAGTGCACCTCTCTCTACTCCGTCAGATTCTACTTGAGCGCAGGAGATTTGTTTTACTAAGCCTCTTACCTGTTATGGGTTCTAAGACCTCAGAGATCCCATGCTTCCTCTTGGACTATTTTCAAGTCTGCCACTGCCTTGAGACCTTGATGTTGGATTATTGCCCCTTTTGATTTATCTATATGTGCATTATTTTTCTTAATGCATGACATTGTTGGAAGAATGAAATCACTTCTTCTTGACTTTGTAAGTGAAGAGACAAGGACTCACTGCTCAAGGTGGTGTAATTGCCTGATGACTCACACAGGTGCATGCCCCGGCTCGCCTCCGTAATGTATTAAAGTAATGATTAAGCACACAGTCAGTGTGTGAAACGCGTCTACCTTGTCACGATTGTCATAATTTGGATGTCCAGTCAATAAATCTGAATTTTGACTCAACCTGGAGTGCTGCCAATTCCTTTTCTTTTATTGACTTTGTAAGTGCCAAATCTAGGGCAGGCAATAACAAGATCAGACAAAGAGATTTCAACAATGGAGTTCTACGAAGGTGGTGCATTACTCAACTCACTTTTTTCACCCAAAGTTTCCTTACAATAACATTTGAAACATTATCTCTTAAGTACACTGACAGAGGTCCATGGAAAGGGTCTATAAGAGTTGAGCACTGCAAAAGGCAGAATCATTTTGGCAGACCCTTCGAGTGCCTTAGTGATGTAATAACCTGCTTAGCATTGATCAGCTGGAATTATCTAACAAACCTATTCCATGACTTTCCTGGGGGATTTACTAAATCATGACCTGCTGGAGGTACTTCTAAAGGGCTGAGATCCAGAGAGATGCTAACAATTAGGATGGTCAGGGAGGACAGGAGAATGAGCCTTTCGTTCTCTGCTCTTGTTACTTCTTCCTTGTCATGACTGCCTTCCAGGGGCTTTTCCGTCTTATCCTATTCTTAGAGCTTTTATTTCTTTGTCTGTTTTTTAGGGGAAATTCACAATTTCCACTGACATCTGTCTCCGGGGAATAAGGAAAGCAGAAAATCTGCAGAGCTGGCAAGGGGGAGGGAGTGAAAACCCAAAATGTAAACCAAAAGCACATTGTCTGTCCAGAGAATGAGACACGTCAATGCACTCTAAATCAATTTATTTACTAGGACTTTACCTTGTTTGTTATGGTGATGAGCAGTTTCTACCATTAACAAGAACGTCTGAGTCATTCCAGAGTTTTTTAATAAATGCAATGTTTACTGGGACAGACCATTGTATAACCAGCGACCAGCAAATAATTACAAGCTGACTTAAATAAGACAAACAGAATTTACGAATCTGCATATTTTTGTCCTAAAAAAACTTAGAAGAACAATGGAGTAGTAATTAATAGCAGTCATTTAGAAATCAGCTTTTGTTATTTTATTAATTTGCTAAAAATGGCATTCCTAATTGGTCTGATCGCCTGTATGATGGTAATAGCCAATGGCAACACAAATGCCATCTGTGCAGCACAAAGCCTTAACGTGATGATTGTAAACACTTACATATACCCAGTCAAGTGACTCGCCTCAGGTGATACACAAAGATCAAACAAATCCTCCTACATATGTTGTACATGTTTATCTGCAGTTCCCTCTTCTCTACATTTGTTCAAAGTTCAGAGTTTATAAAACTTTGTCTAAGCTGTCAAAAAAAAAAGAGAAAAAATGGAGCAGAGAGCTGAAATTACACTCTGCAGAGCTTAGAGAGCTGATTGGAGGGAAAGGGCACACCCCCCTTCACACAGCACACAGGAACAGAGCTGAGGCTGTCAATCAGCTGGAGCTCCCTCCCCATCAAAGCTTCTAGGAGCGTTTAGGAGCATTATCATTTTAGAGCTCAAACAAAAGCTGTTAGGAGTGTTTTAGTAGCGTTTAAAAGTGTTTAGAAGCTTTTAGGAGTGTTTAGGAGCATTTATTGTTTTTTTTTTTTTTTTCTGCCGGGAAAACGCTCCCAAAAACTTTTCAAAAACAGTTTTTTTCTGCTCCTAAACACTGAAGCTTGAAAAATGCTTCTAACATAAAATAGCGTGCATGGCCAGCTGGTTTTCTACTGCGCATGTGGGAACGGTGCTGCACTTTTTAAATGGTCCTGTCAAATCCAGGTACCCCCTTCCCCCTTCCCCACAAAAGGGGGAGATGTGGCAGCGGAAGGGAGGGGGGGGGGGGGTAGAGGAGGCAGTCAAGACAAGGGGAGCTTCCCCTTTTGGGTGTTGCTCCGTTTTAAGCTAAACTCCAGGAATTCTTTGTATTTACATTGGTTCAGCTTGTCACAATATACAGTATCTCAAAAAAGTAAGTACACCCCTCACATTTTTGTAAATATTTTATTATATCTTTTCATTTGACAACACTGAAGAAATAACACTTTGCTACAATGTAAAGTAGTGAGTGTACAGCTTGTATAACAGTGTACATTTGCTGTCCCCTCAAAAAAACTCAACACACAGCCATTAATGTCTAAACTGCTGGCAATAAAAGTGAGTACACCCATAAGTGAAAATGTCCAAATTGGTCCCAATTAGCCATTTTCTCTCCCTGGTATCATGTGATTCATTAGTGTTACAAGGTGTCAGGTGTGAATGGGAGCAGGTGTGTTAAATGTGGTGTTATCGCTCTTACTCTCTCATACTGGTCACTGGAGGTTCAACATGGCACCTAATGGAAAAGAGGATTTGAAAAAAAAAAAAAATTGGTGCTCTACATAAAGATGGCCTAGGCTATAAGAAGATTGCCAAAACCCTGAAACTGAGCTGCAGCACGGAGGCCAAGATCATACAGCAGTTTAACAGGACAGGTTCCACTCAGAACAGGCCTCGCCATGGTCAACCAAAGAAGTTGAGTGCACGTGCTCAGCATCATGTTCAGAGGTTCTTCTTTCAGAAATAGACATATGAGTGCTGCCAGCATTGCTTCAGAGGTTGAAGGGGTGAGGGGTCAGCCTACCAGTACTCAGACCATATGCACACTGCATCAAATTGGTCTGCATGACTGTCGTTCCAGAAGGAAGCGACTTCTAAAGATGATGCTCAAGAAAGCCCGCAAACAGTTTGCTGAAGACAAGCAGACTAAGGACATAGATTACTGGAACTATGTCCTGTGGTCTAATGAGACCAAGATAAACTTATTTGGTTCAGATGGTATCAAGCGTGCTTGGCAGCAACCAGGTGAGGAGTACAAAGACAAATGTGTCTTGCCTATAGTAAAGCATGGTGGTGGGAGTGTCATGGTCTGGGGCTGCATGAGTGCTGCTGGCACTGGAAACCTACAGTTCATTGAAGGAACCATGAATGCCAACATGTACTGTGACATACTGAAGCAGAGCATGATCCTCTCCCTTCATGGACTGGGCCACAGAGCAGTATTTCAAAATGATAACAGCCCCATACACACCTCCAAGACGACCACTGCCTTGCTAAAGAAGCTGAGAGTAAAGGTAATGGACTGGCCAAGCATGTCTTCAGACCCAAAGCCTATTGGACATCTGTGTGGCATCCTCAAATAGAAGGTGGAGGAGCGCAAGGTCTCTAAAATCCACCAGCTCCATTATGTCATCATGGAAGACTCCAGTAGCAACCTGTGAAGCTCTGGTGAACTCCATGCCCAAGAGGGTTAAGGCAGTGCTGGAAAAATATGGTGGTCACACAAACTATTGACACTTTGGGCCCAATTTGGACATTTTGACTTTGGGGTGTGTACCGACTATTGTTGCCAGCGGTTTAGACATTAATGGTGGTGTGTTGAGATCTTTTGAGGGGACAGCAAATTTACCCTATTATACAAGCTGTACACTCACTACTTTACATTGTAGCAAAGTGTAATTTCTTCAGTGCTGTCACATGAAAAGATAAAATGAAATATTTACAAAAATGTGAGGGGTGTACTCACTTTTGTGAGACACTGTAAGTATGCATATCTTTTACGTAAAGGACTGCTAGAAAAGCTGACAATCACTGTATTATACACTATTATAGTGATAGCTGTGACTTCATGGTTCGAAAGCAGCTGCCCCACTGGGGAGGGGCACTCACTGAACACCACCTCCATTCGTTTTTAATAAATACAGGACGTTGTGTGATTGGGAAACTCGGAGATCATGATGTCACCACCTCTCCTCTCCACCTCATCCAATGAGAGGATTGAAAACAATGAAAAAATACAGGCCATTTAATTAACAGTGGTTGTGTCGTGGTCAGCGTGCAGTGGGACAGCTGCTCACATAGGACCCAGAAGATAGTGGTTATCACTGTAGAAGTGCTGAATACTTTAGTGATTTCCCACTTCCCAATGATCCATTAGGTATGAGTAAATATACTTATGTTGTGCCAAGCTGGACCAATGTAGTTATGCACTACAAATGATTACTAAACTTCAGCTTTAAAAATACAAGAGCCTATCTGAAAGAGAGTTGTGTGTTGAGTGTGATTATAAAGAGTGGAGGAGAGCTCTGATCGTTTTTGCCCTCTTTGAAGACCAGACATCAATAATGATGCCTCATTAACGTGAACCTGTCAACTAATTAAAGTTATCAAGGTGTGTCAACCAGTCACATACAGAGGTAAGTAGAGGTGCCTACAGTATACTTATCTAATTTATTGCCCTGAGAGCCCCTAAAACCAATGCACTTAATTTGAAAATGACAGCTTCCACCTCCAAAAGCCTTGAGCATGACACATTCTCTTTTTTATCTTGCATCTCTCAGTAAATACTCTGGGCCTGGAAGCCCAACAAAGACAGTGGTACTCTCCTAGCATGTCTAGGAAGATCATTTAATAAATATGCAGGAACCTATACAAAGTATGTGGACACCCCTTTCAAATTATCGAGTTTAGGTGTAGAAAACCAGATCTACAAAGACCTAGTTTGATGAGTTTAGTGTGGAGAAGTGGCCTGCACATATCCCTGACCTCAACGCTACTGAACACCTTTGGGATGAATTGTAATGTTGAACGCAAGCCAGAGCTTCTCATCCAATATCAATGCTTGGCCTCAAAAGTGTTCTTTTGGCTGAATTGGCACAAATTTCCATAGACACCTTAAAAAATCTAGTGGAAAGCCTTCACAGAAGAATGGAGGCTGATATACCTGCAAAGGTGGGCCAACTCCATACTAATGCTGATGATTATGGAATTGGATGTCCAACAAAATCATGTAGGTGTGATGGTCAGGTGTCCTCAAATGTTTACTATATAGTGTAGCTGGAGATCTATTCTACATTTTTTTATTTGACCGGCAAAAATTGTTCTGGCCAGTGTCAGCCCTTTAAATGGTAGACAGGCCAACAATATTATATAAGAGTAAAGAGATGCTGGGAGTTCTCTTCCCTGTGTGACGTAACTGATCTGACCACAAGGCAGCTGTGTTGTTGTCTCCATTGCTTTGCCTTGGGAAGGGAGGGGGGTAAACCAAGGTCTGATCAGTTCCAGATGCTCCAGTTTTTCTGCAACACATCTGGCAGAAAGCAGAGAATCTGGTGCCCAGCTGATGGGGGGGGGGGGGGGGGGGGATTGTATGTCAATTACTTGGCTGTTTGTTATGAGTCCTAAGTCCAGTAAAGGTGATCGGATGGGTGTGAGCGATGCCTGCTGTGTGTCTTCCTTCTAGCTCATACCATTCTGTATCCCTTCTCTCCATCACTCTATGCTCCCTGCATCCATCTTCAGTCTTTGTCTGATCCGCATTCCTCTCTCTGTGGTATTTTCCCTTTCTCAATCTCACGCTCTCTGGGCACAGTTATTATTAAAAGCATTTCCTCCTAGCTAAAAATACAAGCAGACAATTGCTGTTTATTATGAAAAGAGTAAAAACACTCACATTAACCCGAAATATTCCACATGGCAATAATATTGTAACAATGCAAAGTACAGACAATGTGCACATACCACAGCAGCGCTATAGCGACAGACTTATTTATGAAGGAACTCCTGGCAATTATAAAAATTCATATTTAATGCAGTTATGTATTAAAAAATAATTAAGTGTATTTTTTAACCACTTAAGCCCCGGAGGATTTGGCTGCTAAAAGACCAGGGTGTTTTTTGCGATTTTTTTCTGCGTGACTTTAACGGACAATTGCGCGGTCGTGCGACACTGTACCTAAACGAATTTGACGTCCTTTTTTTCCCACAAACAGAACTTTCTTTTGGTGGTATTTGATCACCTGTGCGATTTTTTGATCATGCGCTATAAACAAAAAAAGAGCGTCAATTTTGCAAAAATAACAATATTTTTCACATTTTTTTATATGAAATTCCCCCAAAAAAATGTAAAAATCAAAATTTTTTAACATTTTTGGCCAATTTGTTTTATGCTACATATGTTTGGTAAAAAAAATCGCAAAAAGCGTATTTTGATTGGTTTGCGCAAAAGTTATCGCGTTTACTAACAAAGGAAAAGATTTTTGTCATTTTTGGTGGTTTTTTTTTAACGCGTAATGGCGGCGATCTGCGATTTTTATGCGGTACTGCAACATTGCGGCGGACAGATCGGACCCTTGACTGACATTTTTGACACTTTTGGGGTTACCAGTAACATTACTGCAGTAATCAGTGCTATACACATGCACTGTTACTGCAAAAATGACACTGGCAGGAAAGGAGTTAACTGTATTGGAGAGGGAGGGGTTAAGTGTGTCCTAGGGGCGTGTTTCTAACTGTAAAGGGACATGGCTATTGGTGTAAAAACAAAGATCAACAGTCCTACATAGTAGAACCGTCTGATCTTCATTTTTACACCAGGGAGAATGACAGGTGGCTTGTTTACATAAGCCGTCCTCCTTTCTCCCTTCACCGGAGCGATCGTGAGTGACCGGCGGACGATCGGGTCCGCCGGTCACACGCACTGACTTGTCAGTGAACGAGCCGGGGTGTAATTGGCTCACAAGTCAGTGACAGGCGAGTGACGTACCCCTACATCACTCTGCCTGGCCGGGGCTGACTGCCGCAGTATATAGTCGTGCGGCGGTCGGCAAACGGTTAAAGAGTGGAAAAAAGGGGTGCATAAACTGCGCTAACCAATCAAGTGCATAAGCTGCTGACACAAACAACTGACAAAAAGGTTGATGCAACGGAAAATAAAATAAAAGTGCAGCGCTAATGGGTGAGGAACTGCAACAGTTCTGAATGCAAACAAATAAAATGACATATGTGATCATTAAATGTGAAAATCTGTAACTGAATACAATCAAAAAAGTCCATATAGAGTTCACAATGGTAAGTGCAAGTGGAGTAATGCAAAACACAGAGGTGAATCTTGATACTGATATCCCATCACCAACACCAAATAAAATTGCGCTCACCAGATGCTGTTGACCCTGAATACCATATAGCATGAGGGTCAAAAAGGCTGTTAGGATGGTATAGGATTCCTGAAACGATCTGCAACCACGGATGTCTCCCAGGTGTATATCCAGCAGGGTAGGTAGAAAGGATCACTCACAGAAATCCAGACCCATGTGGAAATAAACCAAAGGAAACAGACATAGTGTAAAACCCAAATAAAAAGTTTATTAAAAAAGAGGAATAACACTCACAAAATTTCCAATGGTAAAGGCAGAAACAAATGCAAGTCTGGCTAAACAGGCACGATCCTGATGCATTTCGTCCCACAGGACATTCTCAAAGCATTTGACCAGCCTAAAGAGTAAGTCTAAATTCTTTTTTTATTACAGTGTTCCATTCCCTATGGGAAAAAGTTCCATCTTTCTATGTAGCAGACAGTGACAGCAGTGACTAACCATGTGATTTAACCATTGTGGAACATATAATAAACAAAAAAGTAGTGCTAGTCGCTATATAAACCAAGTGTGAAATAACAAAAAAATATATTGAAAACAGTGTAAGTCAGTTCAGTGATCTTATACAGGAATGAACCACATATGATGTCTCTGTGACATCCCATTTAAATTGTGATCAGTTCTGGGAAAATGTGCTGGAAGTGAGTCCACGTGATTCTGTGTATATAGAGCCAAAAAGGAGGTGCTTCCAAGAAGTCACCAAAAACCAAAGGATCCTCCTGTGACATCTTAAAAATGGGGACACTTACCAGATATAGTGGACCATCTATTTCTAGAGAGGTCAAACGTGCTTGCAAACAGTACATTACATGGAAATTGCACCAACACGGGGTGGTACCGTGGGTGCCAAGATGGATAATAATAGGTGCCACATCCTATTTGACTAGACTAAAAATATATATATTTTGGAAGAACATGGACTTTTGAATAAACTTTTTGGGATTTTATACACATGTGCCTAGAAAGTCCATGTTCTTCCAATAAATATATATATATATGCTTGCAAACAGACCTCTGCAGGGTAAAGTAATAGGGTCTTCTATTGAACACTAGAATACGCTGGAAATGGGGGAATTCCTTCAATGGAATCAGACTCCCGTTAAGATGTCCCAGTCAGCCATGACCATATGGGGTTGATATGTAGAAAGAGAGCTCCAATAGAGTGATATTACACAAACTAGTTTATTAAAAAGCCAAAAAACGACTTACAATTCGTAAAAACAACATAAGCCTTGATAAAATGTTAGTTTGCCAGCAAACAGATACAGATAGGCCTGCACTTCCAGGGTCAGGTAGGATGTGATATGGGGAATGCAAAAGGAAGGTGGGTGTGTCAGTTTCCAGCCCCTCTTTATTTCTCCGGCCTTGTGTGTCTTGCTCATGTGCTTGGAGCCAGAGATAAGCGCTAGCTATTAATGCAGCCTTCTCTTTGCTAACTGCCTTGTTGGATGGCCATGGAGGTAGGGGGCATTCATGTCTGACCACGTAGCTAGCCTTCCACAGCCTTCCACAGCACATAGAAAGATGATACAAAGTACTACAAAGTCCCCTGGACGTCAGATAATGCAGCTAGCAAGGAGATTACTGCGTTGATAAAGGGGGTTTATTTTCAGCTGCAAAATAAAAGCCAGCAAGAGGAATGCAGAAGGAGGACGAGCTGTTAGCCTCCAATCCCTCTTCATTCCTCTTGTCCTACTCGTTTTTGGGCAAGTGCTTAGAGACTTAGATAAGTACTAGCTATCAATAGAGTCCAGAGAAGGGCAACAAAAATAATTAGGGGAATGGAGGACATCAGCTATGAGGAAAGACTACAAGCACTGAACTTTTTCTCTCTGGAGAAGAGACGTTTGAGGGGGGATATGATATCAATGTACAAATTCTGTACTGGCGACCCTAGCATAAGGAACAAACTATTCAGAAAAAGGGAATACAATAAGACACGTGGCCACTCACTAAAACTAGAGGAAAGGCGGTTTAACCTTAAAATGCGTAAGGGGTTCTTCACTGTAAGAGCGGTAAGGATGTGGAATTCTCTTCCACAAGCAGTCGTATCAGCAGGGAGGATTAATAGTTTCAAAAAACTATTAGATGGGCACCTGAAAGACCACAACATACAGGGGTATACAATGTACGGTTAAAAGCAAACACACACACACATCATAGGTTGAACTGGATGGACTGATGTCTTTTTTCAACCTCACTAACTAAGTAACTATGTAAAAAATAGAGCCATCTCCTTGCTAGCTGCGTTGTTGGATGGCTATGCAGGTAGGGGGCAGTTCTGTCTGACCATGTAGCTACCCTTCCACAGCATACAAGAAGATGGAACAATAGCGTCCTAGGGTACAGAACACTAATTTAAAAAAAAATGTGATTTAGTTTTGCTCTTAACAAAACTTCTGCTGAGAGAAACACAGAAGCTGTCAGCTTTTACCAGTGTTGACCTGATAATACTGGTGTCTGTCTGGCTCTCCTTATAGTTAAAGTGAATGTATAGCCAAAACTTTCTTAGTTTTTGGTTTTTAGGTTTGAATAGAGTGGGAAGGGAGTAAAATCCCTGCCATGTGTTTTTTTGCTGTCTGTGTACCATAGGGGAAATGTTCCTTCACTTTGTATTTCCTCTCAGTTGTTTCTCAAAGTAAGGGAAATCCACTCTCAGACAGTTGTCCCATGAAGAGGGATCTCCATTGGAAGATTTACCCTCCTTTTGTTCTAGTGAAAATTTTTTAATGTTTTGCTCTCACTTTATGGCATCAGTGGCCACTAGAACAAATAGAATGGTGAATCTCCGCAATGGGGACATAGACCGAAAGTCTAACCCTTTCCTAAACTATCCAAAGGTGAAGATATACTTTACTGACCCAGGGCAATCGCGTAGCTTAGAAACTCAGAGTAAAGTCAAAACACTAGGGATGGGTGAACAGTTCGGCCTGAGCATTAGTTCGGGCCGAACACTTGCCGGTTCAGCCATTCGCCGAACACCCGAATTTGCAGGGTGTTCTCCGGGTGTTCGCCCCAACGAACACCCTGCAATGCACTCAGCGCTGCACAGTGCATTCTTTACCCTGATTGGGCAAAGCTTTGCCTAATTAGGGTGCAGTGTAAGCACGTTTGTGAGTATAATGAATGCTACCTATTTTGATTATAATAAACTTTTTTAGTGGTAATGCACAAGGTCAGTGCGCCCTTCTTTTGTTGTTGTCTTTCAGTGTTTTTGGATACCCTTGGTCCTGAGGGGGCAGCAGAACTTCCTTATCTGTGCTAAAAAGAACATTTCAGACCACTCACCTTCCTGCATTCCACTTGAGCGCAGAAGAGATACTGTTTTCAGTACCCAGACCCCCATACCCCTTTTATGGCCAATTACTTGCATATAAGCCTTCAAAATGGGCACAATTGATTTTTCCTGTTCAGCTCTCATAGACTTCAATAGGATTTGCTGTTTGGGTTAGAACATTTCCCTTGTTTGCGAGTTCTGCTGCGATCCGAACAGTGTGCGTGTGTGTGTGTGGGGGAGGGGGGGGGGATGTTTGACCCATCCCTGCAAAACACATGACCTATCTGTTCCAGGTCATTGTCTCAATAGGCAAAGGAAGCCACTGGACCAGCATAGCAGCCATTTACAAGCATTCTCAGAAGAGAGGTTGGCCTATTATTCTCTTAGTATTGGTTTTCTTTAACCACTTCCCGCCTGCCCTATTACAGATTGACGGCGGGAATGTGAATGTATTATCCTGACCGGACGTCATATGACGGCGGCAGGATAATACAGCTCTGGGCGCCCCCACCGGGGGCGCGCAGAGCGGCGATCGGTGATGCGAGGTGTCAGCCTGACACCCTGCATCTCCGATCTCGGTAAAGAGACTACTGACGGCTGGTCACATAGTAAACAGGAACAGCCGTTGATCGGCTTTCCTTAGTTCGTGCCTGACAGGCACAAGTAAAGTAGCGCTGATCGGCGGCTCCCCTGACAGGGGGGGGGGGTCGGCACTGGTAATCAGATCATTGATTACCAGTGCAGACCCTCGGGGGGGGGGATGCCACTAGAACCACCAGGGATGCCCACTAGGACCCCAGGGATGCCCACTATGCCCCTAGGGATGCCCACTATGGCCACCAGGGATGGCAATCAGGGCTCAGGGAGCCCCCCATTGCCCTCCCCATCAGTGCTGCCCGCCAGTGCCCTCCCTATCAGTGCTGCCCACAAGTGCCCATCATTGCCTTTTTTCAGTGTCGCCCACCAGTGCCCATCAGTGCCCACCAGTGCCGCATATAAGTGCCCATTAGTGCCCATCAGTGCCACCTATCAGTGCCCGTCAGTGCCACCTATCAGTGCCCATCAATGCCGCCTATCAGTGCCTAGCTGTGCCGCCTATCAGTGCCCACCAATGCTGCATATCTGTGCTACCTATCAGTGCCACATATCAGTGCCTATCAGTGCCGCATATCAGTGCCACCCCATCAGTGCCTCCTCATCAGTGCCTGTCAGTGCAGTATCATCAGTGCTCATCAGTGCAGGAAAAAACGTATTTATTTACAAAATTGTATAACATAAACAAAAAAACTTTTTTTTTTTCCAAACTTTTCGGTATTTTTTTGTTTGTTTAGCAAAAAGGAAAAAACCCAGAGGTGATCAAATACCACCAAAAGAAAACTCTATTTGTGGGGGGAAAATGACATAAATTTGGTGTAGGTACAGCGTTGCATGACCGCGCAATTGTTATTCAAAATGCAACAGCGCTAAAAGGGGAAAATTGGCCTGGGCAGGAAGGGAGGAAAGTGCCCTGTATTGAAGTGGTTAAATGCTGGTTAAAGTAGTTGTAAATGAAAAATTAATAAAACATATCCTTCTATAGTATGTACTTGGCTCAACCCAAAGCACCTAGTGTGATTTCTGTCTCCTCTCTCATTCCACTGCTACCTGCATGAGTCACTGTTGATAGGTGACCTAGACCTTACAACTGAAGATATCCAGATATGAGCCTGTAGATACAGGAGTGCCTAGGCACCCTCATACACCAGTGCTCTACTATTATCTAGGAAGAAAATCCAGACTAAAGGTACATTGTACAGGGAGCTGCTTAGACACAATTAACATTTTGCTCTAACATAGAAAATCTTTACTTTTTGAGTTCAAGTGCTCAACTTCTGTAGTTTGGCTAACTATGTGATTCTGAATAGGTTTATTACTTCATCAGTTAATGACCTCACTTCTATATATAGTGCTTGACCTGAGGTGAAAGAATCGTAAGACGTGTCCTCTAGTTCAGACGTTCAGAACTGAAGGGCCAGCACTGCTTTTTACAGATTAATGTATTGGAGCTTCTGAAAAAAGGACTACTTGTTGCTATTGACAAGCAATCAGAATATTCCCTTTTGAAGGGTTCATGCACACTTGTTTAAATACACTGCTTCAACAGCAGTTGTGGAGTTTGGCTGTAGAAGCAGCTCATTGTTAACCTATCTGTCCATGCTATATGAGCGTTTACTGGCGTTTTGTGCATGGACCCTAAATATAATCTGTTTTATTCTATATTTTTAGTATAGTATAATCACAGAAAAGAAAGAACAGTGCTAAGTATTTATTAATCTTGCCTGGTAGCACTGATTTCCTGGCTTTAGTTACCGCCGTTGATACTTTCTGCATGGCATTTTCTATGTCCATGTTGTGTTTGCATGGACTTCCTCCAATAAGCCAAAATGTAACGTCAAGGTAACTGGAACCTGACTGAGACCATACTATTGCTAAGGTAATGCCAGTTCCCTCATGGTGTCTCCAACATGTGTTAGTCTTCCAATCAATCCTTGCATGCCTGTGGAGTTTCTTGGATTGTAGACAAAGGCTTGAGGATTCTTGACCCTGACATCTGCCCATTAGTGATGACCTTGGGTTCGGATTTAGTTTCGGTCCAAATTCAAGTTTGGCCAAACCCAGAAGTTAGCTGACATTGCTGGACCAGTGAGGTGCAGGCAAGAGATTCCCAACCCTGCAGATGAAAAACACAAAGGGGCAAGGGCAGATGAAGGCTACAGTATATCCTCCAACCTGAAGGTGGGATCACACCATCTCTTCAGGTTGGTAGGAATCCAATTAGGAGGAAAAGTCTCTTATATTGGGCTCCAGATAGTCATCTTGGGGGGAAACTGATCTGGTTGGATTCCAAAGTCCCACAAGATCTGGGCAGCCATATTGATGTAGGATCCTCTAAAAAGAGGGTCAAACATTATTCAAGGTACATGCAGCGAGGCAGCAAGTAGGGAAAGAGCTCTGCTAGTTAGGGAAATTGTAGGTGCAGACTAGGGTGAGGTTCCGGACGAGTACGGATGTGAAGGATACCTTTCCAGGGTGTCCACACTGCACTGTTCCTGGACAAATTGCTTATGGGCCATCGTATATCACAGCAGTCTGGTGGAATGTAGCAAGTTAACACTAATATCAGCCTCCAATGAAGCACTCTTCTGACACAATGAAATTGTAAGTGAAACTTGTATTATTCAGGAGTACAATCTACCTCCTTACCAGTATTCTGCAGGCAGGGAAACAGTGTTACTCACAGCTTCTCTGGTGCCAAGACTTTAACTGACTGTTGTGTCTTGTGGCTGACTATTGAATTTGTTCATCTCTAATCGTGAAAAGCAGTGCCAAGCCACCCTGTATCCTGGTTCTTCCATAAGTCTTGTACACCACCTAGGCTTTGCCTACTAGGTCAATGTCAATGTCACAGGCATCATTATCCCTGCAGCAGCTGCGAGATTATGAACCTTCCACTTGCTGTCCATTGGTCCAGCAATTATCGCTAGGTTTCTGGTTCAGAGTGAATCAAGCTCATCCCTACTGCTCAATTCAAGATTTAGTGCCACTCTTTCTGCCACCACATCCTCCCCCCCCCCCCCCCATCAAATTCTGGGCATCTACTGATCACTCATTTTCTGCCATTTAAAAGCTTAATGATGGAGTGGGGTATAATACTGACTTGGGCAGAAGTCGGGGGCCCTAAATGTAACCCAGTTCATGGGTCTAAGGAGTTCCACAAAGTAATGAGGATTTCTTGCAAGACTAAAACAGGGGACTAGGGGGCAACAAAAGGTACTTGCACCTCAGCACTGTTGCTGCCATAGAAACTTTTAAAGCCAGATCAGTTTGTTTTTAATTGTCTTCTATTTAAACTAAGGCAGGGATGGATGTACAGTAATTGTTTTTTGATTGCCTGTAAAGCCCTATAAAACAAATGCCACTGCCGTATAAAAGAAAAAAATAAATGAAAAGAAAAGGGTGATTTGTTTGTAATAAAGACTTGGCATTGATATTCATTATTTGTTACACTTTAAGCCTAAGCAATCATAGATTTAAGTTATGTTAAAGTATATTTACACAAGACAAACAGTCATGCTTGGGATTCCTTTATGCCTCAACGGTTAATAGCAGAATGAGAGTTGTGCAATAAAGTATTTGAAAAAAACAAAGGACCAGTGTTGATCCCCATCTTGGTATACAGGGAACATAACTAGGTGACAACTGGGCCATACCAAGTGGCCATAACCAGCACCTTCGATGGTCAGAGGAACTAACTGAAGATTTTCCAACTTGTTTAGAACTAATGCTAATAAAAAGCTGACTCCATATTCTGTGCTGTGCATGGATGCCTCCAGTTAGGAGGATTCAGTTAGTTTATTAGTTTGAGAATCACCATATCAGCAATTATATTTCAAAATTGTAAAGTGCCTGAAGAACAAAACAGTTAAGTAAAGATGGAAAGAAATGGAACTAAAAAGAGAAAATTAAATAGTGTCACAGTTATAAGTTCTCATAAAAGAGGACCTAGTGCAGCTGGAAATACATAGGCTGAAGATACTGACCACCTCCTAAAAAGCTAGTGTAGCAATATTTCCAGGCATTGGGCCTGATCTGGGTCTGCCATGGTTACCGTTAACACCAACAGGACATTTAAGCTGATTTCCCAAGTGTGAGATCTGAGACAATGAACAGTGCAGCATCTTTGGTTGGTTTTGCTTATTTTATATGGGGATGGGAGAAAGGAATGAGTGGGATACTCCTCTGGCTCAACTAGGTACAAATTGGGACACTTGAAGAAAAATGCCTTTAAGCGCTGGCTTGGCGCCGGCTGAATGCCGACCAATGCTTGCTGGCGCTTGTAAATACTGACTTGCTGTCACTAAACTGAAGACTGACTTCTGACACTCTGGTTAGCTCAAAAGTCCTTTACACTGCTTCCTCCAGTCCTTCCTGACTGAGGTAGCCACTTGTAGACACTGCTGCAACTCTCAACACTGTAACACTGTACACTTCAGGGCCCAACCGCTGGCACCCCCTTTACTCTTCAGGGTTAACACTGGCATCCCGTTTACTCTATTTCTGCAGCGGCTAGCTAGATCCTGGATCCCTCTGACCTTTTCCGGAGTGGTCCCCTCTGACTAGGCAGACCCCCAGGGGCAGTTTGCAGTACTCTCGACTCAGAATGCTTTCCTGAAACTCGACCCCAATCAGCATCGCTGGTCCTCAGCACACTGGATCCTCTCCTGCAGCTTAGCTCAGCCCTGTGTCCCCTCAGGCAAGCCGCCTGGGACACCCTATTCCTCTTGACAGGAGGAGAGACAGCCGTAACTTCTCTCCTGGGACTCTGCTTCCCGCCAAAGAGGCTACTTCATGTGCTCCCCTCAAACTTATACCCCCCTCCCAGAATGCTGTGCGGCATAATCTGCCCTCCTGGGATAGATACAAACCTGGGTGTGCCATTGGCCGGATTTCCTCCACTGTCCAATGAGAGCCCTCATTGGGGCACAGTGGGGAGACTCCCCAGTCTCAACAGCCACACCTGGGAACCATGACAACCTAGCTGAATAAAACATGACCCTGCTGATAAGCAGACAAGGCCCACTATATTTTACCCAGCACCTACCTTGGAGGGTGCTACACTAGTTTTCTGACCTTTTCTGCCTTCAAGACTTTCTAAGTCTCTGAGCTAGAACAAGCATGCAACCAAAGAAAACTCCTTCTCTATATACCTTTCTAGGTCACTCAATCAGAAAATAATGAAGCTATTGGATAAGTATGACAGCCAGGCAACCAGCAGCTTCATAAGGAGGTCAGATATTGAAGCCATTGGAAAAAAATCACAGCCAGGCAACTAGAAGTTTCATGAGAAGGTCAGCCTTTGAAGCCATCACAGCCAGACAACCAGAACAGTGATAAGGAGGTCAGCTTTTGAAGCCTTTAGATTAGAATGACAGTCAGACAACTGACAGTTTCATAAGGCGGCCAGCTGTTGAAGCCATTAGATAAAATCCCAGCCAGGCAACTAGTGTTTTATAAGGTTAGCTATTGAAGCCTTTGAATAAGAATGACAGCCAGGTAACTATCCATTTTCGTAAAAGGTCAGCTATTAAAGCTATTGGATAATAATCACAATCACACAACTTTTTATAGGGAAGCAAGTTATTGAATCCTACATCTTCTCGGCACAGGTTTCCTTTAAGGTTTTCTTCTGTGTTCTGTTCAGATTTTGCAAGTCTGGTCCTCCCCATTCCTGGCTGTGGAGGCTGATATAGCCGGTGACGTACTAGTAGTTTGTCTTTGAATGTTTCAGCTATTAGATCATATTAAATGGAACAGTTAGACTTGCCCTCCTAGTGAAAGATTTGGAAACGATATTCCTTTCCCGAGGAGGCCTTATGTTTTAATCACAAGCCAAAACTAATATTCATTCAGAGAGCAGGGGAGGAAGGGGTGCCATTTGTGCCATCCTCCCACATATAGTAACATACAGAAAAGAGGTAACTGGCTCCGAGGCTCCAGGGCTCCTAGTAGATTAAATGGATTTGTGATCTCAGTGCTGTCATCATTGTTTGAGTTTTCTGCATATGATCATGTTTCTCTGGTTTGGTAAAATATATACCAAGAAAAGTGTTATTTTATATCTGTTCAATATGTGCAAAAATAATACCCGTTAATCCTGCCAGGAATGTTGTAAACTGTAACCTACATGTGCTGTGCTGTTACCAGTTAGCAATGTTCCCAGTTCTCTATGTAATCTACAGAACACCTTCCTCTTATGTCATGGAGAAGAAGAGAGGGGAAGCTGTTCTGTAGTCATAACAAACTTCCTGTCCCAAAATGACATTACCTCTCTTCCATAAAAAGAATATGGAGAGTGAGCATTGTTAGGCTAGAACGTGAAGTGTGTTACTATAAAAAACATAAAATTGAAAAGCCTTCTTCAAATACAGGTTGACAGTGGTACTTGTAATGTGGATCTAGGCTGCTCAAAAACACAAAGTGGGGGGATTATCCTGAAGAAATGGGACACCTGATTTGAGAGGTTTATGCGAATAGAAGAAACAAAGAGCCAAATAGTCAATTCAAAGTCCATATAATCTTTATTCTTGAGCGGCGTCACAGGTGGTAATAAATACAGTAGCCAACGTCTTTCGGGGGGCAAAAAAATCCCCCTTTAGGGCTAATGTATGTATTATGTAATAATTTGTGTTTTATTCCAGATGAAGGGGAATAATTTGGCCCCCAAAACGCATTGGCTACTTTTTTTTTTCTATTGGTTGTGACACCATTCTCAAGGATTACAGTTATATGGACCTTTGAACAAATCATTTAGTGCTTTGTTCCTTTTGTTCATAAGTGTGTTACTGGCAGGTGAAAAAAGGAAAATGAATGCAGCAACCACATCCAAGGTCTGGTAAACTGCAATATGCTACATTTTTCTTCTTGGGTTTAAATGATATTTATGAGACGAGTATGGATGTAGTATATTCCGTAAATGCTCCCATATATGTGCAGTGAGTTGTTCCTGTTCTTAGTACTAGAGGCCTATAAGATGGGCATTTTTGGAGGTGTAAAGAACAAAGGGATTTGGGTCCAAAATGGGGAATTTCCTTTTGTGAGACTGATAGTTGGAAGTTTGTGATTATGAATACCACACAGTATTTTAAAACACCCATTCTCTTTGCTCTAGGTCTGAATAAATCATCCCAATTTTCATGTGAAGCTCATAATGGAAAAGGTGTGACCACATCCAGAACTGCAACAATTAAAGGTATAGTATAGCTAATGGAAGGTTATACAATGTATCATACTTAGGGCTGTTGTTAGAAATCATGAGGCCCTGTACAACCTCGCTGGATTCCTGTACAACCTCGCTGGGGTCCTGTACAACCTCGCTGACAGGAAAAGTGAACCAAGCCTAAAGCCTCGTACACACGCAACGAATTTCTGCCGACCGGTCGTCCGTCTTTTGTCCAGAGTGGTGTCTGTTGGTTGGATTGTGCTCTAGACTGCACACAAATTTTCCTGCACGACAGAATTCTACTTCAGAAGTGATGTCATGTGTTGGATTGCTTTCTTTGTGTTCTTTCATCTCTGAGCATGCCTAGTCTTGCTCATAAGATTTTTCCCCATCGAAATCTGTACTAATGAGACGAAAATTGGACGTGTTTTGACGGTTGACAAAAATTATATAGCCTGCACACCAGGATTTTTTCGGCCGAAAAGTCGGAGTCGGTTGTCGGAAGCATCATAATAACAAGCCGAAAATCGGCAGATCGCTCGTCGGACGAAATTTCCCGGCCGAATTTTCGATTCGTGTGTACAAGGCTTAACAGACAGCTTCAGCCGCATGAACAAACTGCTCATTCATGCAACTAGAATACCTGTGAGAAAGAGCCCTTAATTATGTTTTTTAATATTATTTTTTAGAATTTGAGTTTTTTTCTTTTTGAAATTGAGAGAGAGAGATTAAGGACACAGATTCCTCATTCCTTTATCTGCAGCCTCAGCTGCAGAGTAAATGAACAGTAATCATTCTGTACAGCGCCTCCCTGTTCATTCACAAACTGAAGCATTGTAAACACTGAGAAGATCAGAGGGATTGGTTCCAATAATTGCATTCCCTCCTACTGCTGTGGGCCTTTCTGTTGAACTTATGGAGCCTGGACCCCATATAGGAGGGCAGGTACTACCCCCTTATCAGCGGCCCTAACCATACTTTATAAAGGTTACAATGGTAGATAATTCACATAATGGGAGACGAAACAGACCTAGCTGTTGAAATCAGTTATTTTATAGAATGTCCAATAAGGGTCAGATCCTGGATTTACTGTACAGTGTGTGTTTGTGGGGACTGGATTCTGTGTTATACACTGTGAGTGGGGGGAAATTAGGTTCTGTATTGTACAGTGTGTACCCATGTGGGTTGGAGGTAGTCGTGGTTATACCTTGTATTAGGCATTGTGTGTATGGGGCAGATTCTGTAATGTGCAGTACTTATGGGTAAATTACTATATTGTATATTGGGTTTATGGGCAAGTTTTGTATTGTTCAGTACGCATGTTGGGCTGTCAGATACAGTACAAAGGTTAGCTGAGGCATTAGATCATATATTCTAAATAGTAGGCATGTAGGGGGCAAAGTTGGGTCAGATCCTGTACAATGTATGTTTGTGTGTGTAGTTGGATTATATCCCTTATTGTACAGTGGGTGTGGGTAGGTGGTGGCATTAGATCCTATATTTTATAGCGTAGGTGGGTAGGTTGTGGCATTAGATCATATGTTGTACAGTGTGAGTAGGTAGGGAAGAAGTTGGGTCATGGCCCATATTGTACAAGGTGGGTGGGTAAGTGGTGGAAATTGATCCTACTTGTACAGTATGGGTAGGTGGGGTTGAAGCTGTATTATATCCCTTATTGTACAGTGTGGATTTGTAGGTTGTGATGTTAGATCCTATATTGTACAGTGTGTGTGTGTGAGAGGGGGGGGGGAGGGGGGGAGTTGATGTTGCGTCTTGTCCCATATTGTATAGTGTGGGTGGGTAGGTGGTCATGTTTGATCCTACAGTTTATTGTACAATGTGAGTGGGTGGGGTTGACGGTGGATCATGTCCTGTATTGTATAGTATGGGTGGGGAGTTGGTGGTGTTAGATTCTAAATTGTATATCTTGGATGGATAGGGGTGAATTTGGGTTATATGCTTTATTGCACAGTGTGAGTGGGTAGGAGGTGGTGTTGGATCCAATATTGTACAGTTTGGATGGGTAGGAGTGAAGTTGAGTTACAGTATATCTCTTATTGCACAGTGTGAGTGGGTAGGAGGTGGTGTTGGATCCAATATTGTACAGTTTGGATGGGTAGGGGTGAAGTTGAGTTACAGTATATCTCTTATTGCACAGTGTGGGTGGGTAGATGGTAGCGTTAGATTGTGTAATGTACAGAGGGTGGGGGTGAAGTTGGGTCCAATCTTGTATTGTATAGTGGAGGAATCAGATCCTGGATTTTGCAGTGTGTGATGGCATGGTGGTGGGTTAATTTTCCCCCTCTTTATCATAAACAAAATTATATGTCTGCCTCGGAATTCTGCATTTAAAGATAGGTTTGCTCACACTGTGCCCCTGATTTGCCTGTATCTTAATACAGGCCTGAGTGTACAGATGAGATTCGGAATCCTACATTATGGAGGGAGATGAGTCAGGGGTCCAGTTTGGAGGGGCAGACTGAGCCTTTTGTATAAGGGGTTACTCAGTAAGGTGCTGGTATAAAGACCGTTTCATGAACCCACGACCTGCGGCTTCACGCTAATCATTCCCACCTGTCAGCAGGGCTGGTGACACATCCTTGTGGAAGATTCTTGCTGGAAGAATGCGGCTGATTCATTTGTTTAGATCCAGCATGGTCTGACACAGTGCCCACTAACGCCGCTGGCATCCACGGGAGGAAAGGAAGGGGGGACCAGGCTTCTGTTAACTTCTACATATCTGCTGTGATTCATTGTATCACAATTTCCTCTCAATTCAGATTTGTCTCAAACCATAATATGCTCCTTCCCCACCTGCTGTCTCCAAGCTTTGAAATATATTTGTATAACAGAACCAGCAGAAGAAGATTTACTTTACTGGCTGCAGTTTCAAATATTTTAACACCAGTCAGCAAAGAAGAATCTATCAAAAAATGTGATCTTGGCAAAACATATTAAATCATTCATAATTAGAACAATGCATAGGTGTGCCTCGCTATCTGGATATATTAGATGTTAGTGCAAAACTACATTTTTAATAAAACTTTCCATTTTGCAGCGTTAGGGACATTGGTCTAACAATGTGGCACAAAGTGCAGCACGGTTTTGCAACCAATTCAAAATCTTCATGGAAAAATGTTACAAGTGAAACCTGCATGCTGCCATTGAGATCTTCTGCAAATGCTGGTTAAATGGCAGTCATACTGATCCTCTGGCTTTAATTTTTTGAGTCACTAACCTAAAACAGTGCTTTTTGATTCCCTGCTGGGCTTCCCTCCTTTCCGAGCCTCCAGCCAGTTGCAGATTGCCTAAAATCCCACAGTCCCTCCAAGGTCCCATAGTGCTCCCTAACCTTCCATAGTTGTTTGCAGTGACCCTTAAACTCCCACAGTGCCCCAAGACCTCCTGAGAGCTCTCCTCTGGCTTTAATTATTTGAGTCACTAACCTAAAACAGTGCTTTTTGATTCCCTGCCGGGCTTCCCTCCTTCAGAACCTCCAGCCAGTTGAAGATTGCCTAACATCCCACAGTCCCTCCCAGGTCCCATAGTGCTCCCTAACCTTCCATAGTTGTTTGCAGTGACCCTTAAACTCCCACAGTGCCCCAAGACCTCCTGAGAGCTCTCGAAGCCACAATGCTCCCCAACTTCCCACAATGCCACCTAGAAATCTGTAGTGCCCCTTAGCTTTCTGCAGAGCCTCCAGCCCCCCTGAAGTCCCCCACAATCTCCAACAGTTTTTGTCAACCCACCACCAGCCTAGGGGCCTATTAGTCTGCCACAATTATCCCGATCCCACCAAAAACATCATCCCTTAACTCGCTATAGAACCCCCATTTCCCCACAGTGACACCCAGAACCCTAAATTGCCCCTAGCTTGCTGCAGAACCTCCCAACCCCCCATGGCCACCCCAATCTCCAAACCCCCTAGGGTCCTACAGTTACCCCCAGCTCCCTCCAGAAACCTCATCCCCTATGAGGCCACTGCTGCAGAGTTACCTAACTGACACTGCCCCCCAGCTTGCTTCTGAGTCTGCAGTCACCACCCCCCCTCCCCCCACCTACCAATACTTCACCTAT
Source organism: Pelophylax lessonae (assembly GCF_965119305.1). Classification (NCBI taxonomy): domain Eukaryota; kingdom Metazoa; phylum Chordata; class Amphibia; order Anura; family Ranidae; genus Pelophylax; species Pelophylax lessonae. The sequence goes on from NC_138774.1 coordinate 71,309,408, forward strand.
TCTCCAAGAGTGTCCTCCAGCCCTCCCAGTTTCCTATAGAAACTTCATCCCCTACAGGATAACAAAGTCTGCTGCAATGTCCCCTAACTTTATCCAGAAACACCATACCCTCACATTGACGCCCAACCTAATCCAGAGCCTTCCAGCATTTTAATCACATACTTTTATAGTGGGTATATACATTTTTTTTTGGAAGAATTTACTAGGCCCTGGTCTCAGTAAGGCTGAGAACCGCACTGACGTAGAACATGTATGCAGATAAGCACTTTCGATCTTCCTCTTACTTTTGAGCTACATATTTGTTCCAGGTTAGTGAAGCCAGTGGATTAAGCAAGTAGGTCACCGGGAAACTGTCATTTACAGAAGGACATCCACAATGGTAGCACCCCTCGCCCCATGCTTCTTTCATCATAACTGTCACTGATTTAATTGTGTAGCGCTACTCCCGTAGGAGCCATTGGGATTTTTCCCAGGTTCTTCCCCAGTGGATTGCCCTGCATCCAGGCACACAAACACAGTCACTCTTTTCCTCAATAACCAGTGGTGTTGCTTTTGTTATTTTTATTTTTAGGGAACTTAAATAGGATTGAGGAAATTGAGTGGGATAATTCAAAAACAAAAGCTATGTACAATTTTAGAACAGTGAGCTCCTTTCTGAAAAGCTGAAGCAAAAGTACTTGCATATAGCAGGCTGCGGATTTGGCTTTGGAATAGAAGCAGTTAACAGCACTCAAGCTTCTTTCTTTAGAGCAGCAAGAGCAGAGTCTCTTCGCAAATAACTAAATAGACTGAGCTCTTCAGGACACCAGCTGATGTCTCCATTAGCAAACACACAGCTGACTTCCTAGCACAAAAGGGGTGGCAGCAGCCCAAAAGTCTATAAGGTCTCTCACAACCGTCTGTACTCACAAAAATGAGTTGGTTGCCTCCTTCCAATTTCCAAGCGACACTTTTCTCCAGTGATACCAAACCAGATCTTCAGCAGTCAGCCCCTCAGTCAGCCTTCAGCAGCTTCAGCATCCAGGCCCTCAAGTCGCCCATCTGAGGCCTCACGAACAGCAAGCACATGGCAGCATTGCCCTGGAGGGCAGCAAGCCAGGCTGGACTAAACCTTTATCTAGGGGGGTGTTTCTGCGCTAAAAAATGATGAATTAAATTGTGATATAAAATATAAGATAAGGGAAGCAGCTAACACAAAATCAACCAACAGTGATCAATAATACAATAATAATAACAAAGTGTAGCGCTAAAAATGAAATGGTAAGTGTGAAAACTGATGAAAAAAATCATCCACAAACAGCAATATAGAAAAGAATCCAAGGGAAATTATGGTGAGTAAAGTCCCAAAAATAATAGTGCAAGTCAGTGGCGTAACTAGAACCTCCAGGGCCCCGATGCAAGAAACCATAAAGGGCCCCCCGGACGGGGCCCTTCCCTCCCAGCCTGGTGGCGAAACGCCAGGGCCGGTCGCAAGTGCAATGTTTGTGTGGTAGTTCTGCCATTGGTGTCAGTAGTTTTTTATTTTAATTAAATTTTTCTAGCATTTGCTCTATTCATTTTTTTTTTTTTTTTTACAATATGGATGGTAGGAAGAGGACAGTGGGGATGAAGATGACAGGGGTGGGATGGTAGGAAGAGGACATTGGGGATGAAGATGACAGGGATGGGATGGTAGGAAGAGGACATTGGGGATGAAGATGACAGGGATGGGATGGTAGGAAGAGGACAGTGGGGATGAAGATGACAGGGATGGTATGGTAGGTAGAGGACAGTGGGGATAAAGATGACAGGGATGGGATGGTAGGAAGAGGACATTGGGGATGAAGATGACAGGGGTGGGATGGTAGGAAGATGACAGTGGGGATGAAGATGACAGGGATGGGATGGTAGGAAGAGGACAGTGGGGATGAAGATGACAGGGGTGGGATGGTAGGAAGAGGACATTGGGGATGAAGATGACAGGGATGGGATGGTAGGAAGAGGACATTGGGGATGAAGATGACAGGGATGGGATGGTAGGAAGAGGACAGTGGGGATGAAGATGACAGGGGGTGGGGTGGGGTGGTAGGAGTTTTACATACACCCCTCCATCTCCATACACCCCCCCTCCATCTTCACCCCCTAGCGTGGTAGGAGTTTTACATACACCCCCCCCTCCATCTTCACCCCCTAGCACCATACACCCCCACCCCCCTTGCAAGTTAGTATTATTAGTTATACATATCACAGACCTCAGATCGGCGCTGTTGCAAACTCTGCAGAGTGGAGAGAGCTGGTCCCGCCTCCTCTCCTCTGTGTGCTGTACAGGAAACACACAGGAAGGGGGAGGGGCGGGTTCAATGCTCGTCTCTGCTCTCACCACGCAGGCAGCCGCAGCTGGGGAGAGAGACAAGCTGGCAATAGCTGCCCTGTGTGTAACTCGCTGAGGATCGGGGAGCTCCGGTCTCAGCTGCGCTTGCCGCTCATCCTTTCTATACCTACAGGGGGCCCTCTCGGGCCCCCTGCAGCATGGGGCCCGGTCGCCATGGCGACCCCTGCGACCCCTGTATGTCCGCCCCTGGTGCAAGTCCAAATAAATCCAGGTGAAAAATACTGCGAGAGACGCTCCTTCCTGTGACACCCAGGGAAAGTGTAGGATGGGGACACCTCAGTGCATAAGTATTAAGAGCAGCTTACCAGAACACCATGGTTACTCAAATGAATGAGACAGCCTCACCCAGCAAGAAGATATATATCAATACATTCAATGAATCCAAGAAAAGTGGGTGACACCTCTTAATCACTCTTGATCACTCCGTTTGGTCAAATAAGTATATGGAGGGAAATGAAGACAAAGGACCATAGTGTAATCCCGTAAAATACATATATTAAATTTATTAAAAATACTACTCACAATGTAGAGGACATATGTAGGCACATAAAATTGGCAACTGAAGATCCGACCGCGGCGTCCCGCGTGTATCCAATCAGCATAAACACAGCAGCAAAGAGGCCGGCTCCGTAATGGGGCATGTGGACGTTACGTCTGGAGTTGCCAACGTTTCGTCATCAAAAGACGTCGTCTGGGCGCCCACTAATCCTAGCACCCATCTAGGAGGGTGCTACAATTACAATAAACTGATTTGTGACTGGCCACTGTGGGTTAATGTGCTTTGAGACTGATTAATTAAAATGCATGAAAAAATGGGCATTATTGCCTATAGCAGCCAACCAGAATTCTTTAAAAAAAAGTTTCTAGGTAAATAAATAATAATAAAAGTTTAGAGGATGCCCTAATACATTTTCCAAGGTCTGGGATGTTTCGACTGAATCCAAGGAAACAGTGGCTTCCATCCCCATGTCCCCCTTGCACTTCTGGTAGTATTTCCTTGGGAGTGGGTATGGCTCACTGTTGTACGGTACCCTCAGTGGAGCAAATTATGTCATTGGCTGCCATTTCAAGTGTGTTTTGTATTAAGTTGTTTTGTTAGGTCATATTGTGTTTATTTAAGCCTTGGTATGCCTAATAGGCTTTGTTTTGTATAACTATACATTTTGAAATCCAATAATAAAGAATTTACAAAAAAAAAATACAAATATTTCCATAAAATGCAACATGGCACTTGATTGGCAGCTATGAGCAAAAATTCCACTTTTTGCTCAGTTCCTTTTCAATATCAGCCACACTGTTCTTAGCATTGTTTTATTAAAATGGTGAGATTGTATTGTGCCAATGAAGTTTTCTGGTAATGATATTTCAGTGTTCCTAAGCAATTAACTATTCATCTGCCAATTGCAGTTATACCAAGGAAACCGGTGGACTTAAAACTGGTGAGATGGGGTACAACAGAACTGGAGATATCATGGCTTCCCGGAGAGAGTGGAGCTTACCAGGTGTATGTGTGCACTGTGCAGGTAGGGACACTTTATTATAGATGCTATATAGCTCTTATATTCATTAATATGCTGTAAAATACTTTTCAACATTTTAAAGATTTCCTGGTTTGGATATTTTTACAAAGTTATGTTGATCCAGCTTGGACCAATGTGACTATGTATTTACTACACCTGTGGGATCCTTCTAGAAGCTGCAAAACACTATAGTAGACACTGCTACTACAGTGATCTCCAATAGCTTCTGGGTCCTTGGCCGAGCGGGTGCTCCTGTAGGAGCTCCTGCTCTGCTGAAATAAAATGCTCAAATAACTTGAAAGATCTTCTTTGATATTTTATCTGCTTGACTAGTGTTCAAATGATGGTGACACAATATATCTAAACCCGAGAACAAAGATGTAACATATTGCAGCTTGCCAGTCCTTAGATGTTGCGGCTTCGTTCGTTTTATTTTTCAGTCTTTTTTTTCCTTTATTGTCACCTTGCGATCCTGCCAGTAACACGCTTTCTGTCCTAGGGGGATAATGCTTACTCACTGTAATGCATCTATAGAGGAGCAGCTTTGTCACCATAGGAAAGGACTACAGAACACGTCCCTTTCTTAATATCCTCACAACATAGGGAGATATATTCTGTAACCCAACAAGATAGCTGGGAACTTAAAAAGTGCACAGTTCTTTGCAGGAGTGACTCAGTTCTTTGCAGGAGATAGGTGGCCGACATTGGAGACCTTGACAAATACAGACGGAGAGTTTGGGCTGAACTTTTGGTCTGCCCTTCAACTCCACCATTTCCTACATACACTACCGAAACCCGTAGATTTTAAGCGGAACTTGACTAAATTTGAAAAGTTATGTCTGGACGAGGGAACTCTTTCACATATACTCTCCTTAATATATGGCTTATTAACATCCTGGACAGACGAATCCCCTCTACCATGCCTGGCTAAATGGGCAGTTGACCTAAATTGTACCTTCACACCATCACAATCACAGAAGATCATTCTATTGGCTTTTAGGACATCCATCTGTACTAAAATCCAAGAGACTAATTTTAAGATATTGACTAGATGGTATTATACACCTTATAAACTTCATAAGATCTTCCCAAGTGTATCGACAAACTGCTGGCGGTGCGGAGGGGAAGATGCAACGATATTACATATATTTTGGTCCTGCCCAAAACTTTCAACGTACTGGTCCAAGGTTAGATCCATAGTTCAAAAATTTACGGAGTTTCCCATCCAGGAGGATCCAGCCTTTTTTTTTGCTCCATCTATCAGATATTCCAATACAGAGATATGAGAAATCGTGGTGTGCCATCTGGTCAATGGAGCGAAGGCCTGTATCCCCGTGTTATGGAAAAGTCCTGTTTCTCCCACGGTAAGGGACTGGTTACGGAGAGTAGAGGCCATCAACAAAATGGAAGACTTGGTGATGACGACACATGGTAAACGGGGGCTATACAGCGAGACCTGGGAGCTCTGGAACACCTTTATTATGTCTGATGAGGGAGTGGCCTTGATGCATTCGTAGGCGGAGGGGATGGGGGAACTGCCTCTGTCGGGGCTGGGGGGGGGGGGGGAGGGGGGAGGAGGAATGGAGGGAGGGGAGAGAGAGGGGGGGGGGAAATTTTTCTTCCTTTTTTTTTTCCCAGGAGGGAGGGGGGAGGGTTAGGGTATGTTTAGTTACAGTTTGAATAAATGAAATAGAATTGGAATAGACGGGGAAGATAAGGATGTCTCCTGCCCATTACTGTGAATACTTGTTATGGATAGTGATATAAATTGATTAAACTTAGCTTACGTGTTCATAGTGGGGATAGGGGATACAAGTATTAAGGAACTCCTCCCTTTTAAGGGTTAACCGAGTTTATTCTTGGATGATAATCTGTTTTGATATGTATTCTTATTTCATTTGTGACTTCATGTAAATTTTGTGTGTTTGGAAAAAAATAATAAAAATTATATTTGAAAAAAAAAAAAAAAAGTGCACAGCAAGTTATCAGCTTGCTAGATTTATGGCAGGTATTTTTTGCACCATTCAAAAAGATATAGCAATGATGTCAGTTGGTGTATTTAAAACAAGAAGCATGCAGGGGTTTACATACACTTTAACCACTTTACCACCGGAGGATTTTGCTGTCTTACGTCCAGGCCACTTTTTGCGATTCGTCACTCTGCGACTTTAACTAACAATTGCACGGTCGTGCGACGCCATACCCAAACGAAATTCGTTTGGGTACACCCTTTTTTTCCCACAAACAGAGCTTTCTTTTGGTGGTATTTGATCACCTGTGCGATTTTTACTTTTTGCGCTATAAACAAAAAAAGAGCGTTTATTTTGAAAAAATAACAATATTTTTAACATTTTTTTATATGAAATCCCCCCCCCCCCAAAAAAAAATGTAAAAATCTAAATTTTTTTAAATTTTTGGCCAATTTGTTTTCTGCTACCTATGTTTGGTAAAAAAAATCACAATAAGCATATTTTGATTGGTTTGCGCAAAAGTTATTGCGTTTACTAACTAAGGGAAAGATTTCTGTCATTTTTGGTGTTTTTTTTTTTAACGAGTAATGGCGGCGATCTGCGATTTTTTTTTTTGCGGGACTGCGACATTGCGGCGGACAGATCGGACCCTTGACTGACATTTTTGGGGGTACCAGTGACATTACTACAGTAATCAGTGCTATAAATATTCACTGTTACTGTAAAAATGACACTGGCAGGGAAGGGGTTAATTTTATTGGAGAGGGAGGGGTTAATGTATGCCTGGTGCTTACTAACGTGTGTGGGGGGAGGTGACTGAGTGACACAGGGACAGATCGCATGTTCAGCTATGCTGAACACTGCAATCTGTCACTGTTTGTCACTTAGGAGATCCGCCCGCTTTGTTTACACAAGCGGGCGGATCTCCAAACTCGATTGCCCGACGATCGGGGAAAAGCAGCGGCGCCTACAAGGGGAGGAGTCCAACGACGTAGGTCTATGTCGCTGGACGGAATCGAGCCACTTTGTTGCAGTACAGTCCCAGTGACTGGTCGGCAAGTGGTTAAAGTAAATCTATGGCCACAGCATGCACTTTCATTTTATAACGTCAGCATTGCTGATAAGACTATTGTTTGTATTGTTATTCAATACAAACATTAGTTATATTTGATAATCCAATATAAGCTTACTTGAAAATTTTTCTTTCATATTGTGAGTGCTGCTTGTCTTCTGACCATCTCTTTCCACAACTTTCTGGATTCCTTCCATGCTTTGCAGCTTCTACTCGGCTGTTTACTTTCTACGTCAAAGGACTACATATCCCATAGCCCCTTGCTGCAAGCAAGCAGTGATTCCTGTACTGACTCCGCCTCCTGAAACTCCTCCTCTCAGCACCTCTGTAGTTCAGAAGGCAGGCTCTGTGAAATGTTTGACACAGCAGTGCCTTCTCATAGGACAGTAAATATGTGTCACAGAATTCAAAGAAGTAAATTTGTGGGAATCTTTGCAAGATAGGTTTTCAAACTTCAAGATCCCTCATTGAAATAATGAAGGAATATCAGCCGCACTCAGCTCCTCTCACAGTATTTTTTTTAACCAATGAATTGACTGCATACATACCTGCCAACTGTCCCATTTTTCCCGGGACAATGCCGGCAAATAGGAGCCTGTCCCGGGTAATTTACATTGTCCCTGTTAGTCAGGGACAATGAAAATCATTAAAAATTTTTTTTTTTTTTTTTTCATTTTGTTCCACACAGTGTCGCTTTCACCCCAGCTATGTGTTGTAGTTCTGGCAGCAGGTTGTCTCTCTCTCTGTGCCCGCTCACTCTTCCCGCCCTGTCGCAAATTTAACGTGTCACCGGAGGCAGGGTGTCAGCATGGTGCACTTTCCGAAATCCGCCAGCAGGGGGAGGCAGAGCACCTTCCGACAAGCTGACACTTTAGAATTGCAGGGAATTGTGATGAGAATTTTAAACTTTAGGCAGAAGTAGTGCAGCTGAATGGGAGAATATTTCCAACTCTGCTACTTTGGCCTCAAGTTTTCAATTTCCTTTTCAAATTCCTGTAATTCTCTCTTTATGAAGTAGACCCTATAATCTTATAAGTAAGCGGAGATTAATTATGCAGAGTGGGTGGAGCTTCAGGGAAGTGGGTGTGGTAAGTAATTGATAGCTGTGCTGCAAAGTGTCCCTGGAAATTTTTTTCAAATGTTGGCAACTATGACTGCATATAGCAATGTCACCACACAAAAACCAACCTTCCATGACACAATTCACCACTCCTTGCTTGCTCTTCAATGGGGAGTAGAGACAGACTACAATGGGTTGTCCATGTAAAAGGGAGGCCAGTCTTGAGATCTATGTCTAGATCCAGGCTATGGATCTGTGTGTTTTTGGTTCAAGATCCTTCATATTCATGGGATAAGACTGGAAATAATTGAAAAACAATGTGGAAATAAATATAGAATTTTACATTTTGACCATAGATATGCTTGAACGTTTTTCAGATCCTTCTAAATCTGAAGCATACTGGAGTTCTAGGATAGTGACAGTTTAATGGGCCAATACTAACAGGGATCAGAGTTTGCTAATTCCAGCAAGTAACCTTCCATTAAAGTGCATAACCTTTTCCACTTCACACATGTGTACTGAGTATCTGCTTGCCACATAATGGGAGGTAATGGCATTGTCACATTCCTTGAGGCACCTTTCTGGAGTGCAGTGAAGGATAATATTGGTCAGACATGGGACATCATTACTCACTGGTAACAATAGTGCCTGCGGAGTGTCCTGGAATACCTTTAGGTGATCTGTCTTTTATCACAATCCATGCAATGTGTAGAGGGAGGGTGATGACATAGTTGCAGGCTGGCATGTTTAGTAAGTAGTAGTGGGATGAGTGTGATGAGTGTAGCCTGAAGGATCTTTACATACCAATACAAACATTGAGTAGGGCAATTTTTTGTGGATACATCAATTGTAAGGTTCATTACTTTAGTTGCTGATAACCATTATGTCTGAGCAGCAAGCTTCTTCGGCCTCGTGCACACTGGATGTGTTTATTGTTGCTCCTAGGGGCGTCTGGTATTTGCTTTTGTTTTTCCTGCCTCTTAACCACTTTACCAACGGAGGATTTTGCTGTCTTACGTCCAGGCGATTCGGCACTGTGCGACTTTAACTGGCAATTACGCGGTCATGCAACGCCGTACCCAAACAAAATTTTTGTCCTTTTTTTCCCACAAACAGAGCTTTCTTTTGGTGTTATTTGATCACCTGTGCGATTTTTAATTTTTGCGCTATAAACAAAAAAAGAGCGAAAATTTTGAAAAAATAACAATATTTTTCACATTTTTTTATATAAAATCCCCCCCCCCCCCCCAAAAAATGTAAAAAATCTAAATTTATTATCATTTTTGGCCAATTTGTTTTCTGCTACATATTTTTGGTAAAAAAAATCACAATAAGCCTATTTTGATTGGTTTGCGCAAAAGTTACTGCGTTTACTAACTAAGGGAAAGATTTTTGTCATTTTTGGTGTTTTTTTTTTTTAACGAGTAATGGCAGCGATCTGCGATTTTTTTGCGGGACTGCGACATTGGGGCGGACAGATCGGACCCTTGACTGACATTTTTGACACTTTTGGGGGTACCAGTGACATTACTACAGTAATCAGTGCTATACATATACACTGTTACTGTAAAAATGACACTGGCAGGGAAGGGGTTAATTTTATTGGAGAGGGAGGGGTTAATGTATGCCTGGTGCTTACTGATATGTGTGGGGGGAGGTGACTGAGTGACACAGGGACAGATCGCAGGTTCAGCTATGCTGAACCCTGCAATCTGACCCTGCCTGTCACTTAGGAGATCCGCCCGCTTTGTTTAGCGGGCGGATCTCCACACTCGATTCCCCGACGATCGGGGAAGAGCGGCGGTGATCACCGTCGCTCCTCCCCTGGCCCGACTCCCGCTGTGACTGAAAACAGCGGGAGCGAACCTCCAGCAGCGCGCGGGCCGCCCACAGGGGGAGGAGTCCAGCGACGTAGGTTTACGTCGCTGGATGATAACGAGCCACATTGCCGCAGTAGCAGCAATGTGAGCGGGGCTAAAGTGGTTAATGCCTCTGCATGTTAGCCCATGTCATTGCACATTTAGAGTTCTTTCACACGGGTGTTCCGTATGTCCGTTTTTCCTCCCATCCGTTTGTATGTCTATGGGATTGCGGACGTTAGCGGATGACCCTCCACTGACATCCGTTTTGCGTCCTTTCCATTCAGTTCCGTTTTTTGAGACAAAAGAGAACCCTATTTTTCTTCCGTTTAAAAAACGTAACGGACGCAAAAACGGATGTCAGCGGATGTCATCCGCTAATGTCCGCAATCCCATAGACATATATTATGTCCGTTTTTCATCCGCAAACGGATGGATGAAAAACGGACATACAGAACGGACCCTACAAAAGTGCATCCGTGTCCGTTTGAAAAAAAAAAAGTGCCTGAGCAGAAAAAAAAACGGACTGTGCCGTGTGAAAGGACCCTTAGGCATTTAGAGGAGTTTAGAGGCAGAAAAAAAACCCCACTGCCAGCGCTTCCAGGAGCACTGGCAGAAATATAATGCTTAATGACTGTAAACATGTCTACCGATGCATCTCAAAAAATTAGAATATCATCAAAACGTTTTTTCAGTAATTCAATTGAAAAAGTGAAACTCGTATATTTTATATAGGTGCATTACACACAGACTGATATATTTCAAGCATTTCATTCTTTTAATTTTGATGACTATGGCTTACAGCTAGTGATAACCCAAGATTCAACATCTCAGAAAATTAGAATATAACATAAGATCAATAAAAAAAAGGATTTTTAATACAGAAATGTTGGCTTACTGAAAAGTATGTCCATGTACAGTATAGTTGCACTCAATACTTGGGTGGGCTCCTTTTGCATGAATTACTGCATCGATTCAGCATGGCATGGAGGCAGCATGGCAAGCGCTTAGAGTTAATATTCAAGCTCTTGACGGGCTTAAACATGTTACTCATGTTTACAGGCATCAATCATTTTTTTTCTGAGAGAGACAGCAAAATGTCCTGTGTCCAGGAGGCCTTAACTGGTTACCGACCGCCGCAAGTACATATAGTGCAGCAGTCAGCCCCGGCCAGGCAAAGTGACATACCGGTACGTCACTAGCCTGGGAGCCAATAGCGGGTGGGCACTCGGCCGGAGGCGCGCTCCTGCCTCGGCTCGTTCACGGACACCTCCGTGCGTGTGACTAGCGGACCCGATGTCCGTCCGTCACTCGCGATCATCCGCTGTGAAGGGAGAAAGGCAGGCAGCTAGCGTAAACAAAGCCGCCTGTCATTCTTCCCTGTGTAAAAGCACTGATCTAATGGTCCTGCTATGTAGGACCATTGATCTGTGCTGTTACACACACAGCCACATCCCTGCACAGTTAGAAGCACGCCCCTAGGGACACACATAGTCACTGCATCTCTAATAAAGTTAACCCCTTCCCTGCCAGTGTAATTTTTACAGTAACAGTGCATATGTATAGCACTGATTACTGTAGTAATGTCACTGGTACCCCCAAAAGTGTCAAAAATTGCAGTCAAGGAGGGTCCGATCTGTCCGCCGCAATGTCGCAGTCCCGCAAAAAAAAATCGCAGATCGCCGCCATTACTCGTTAAAAAAAACAACAAAAATCTTTCCCTTGGTTAGTAAACGCAATAACTTTTGCGCAAACCAATCAAAATACCCTTATTGTGATTTTTTTTTTACTAAACATAGGTAGCAGAAAACAAATTGGCCAAAAATTTAAAAAAATGTTGATTTTTACATTTTTTTTTTGGGGGGGGGGGGGGGGATTTCATATAAAAAAATGTGGGGAAAAAAAGGACATCAAATTCGTTTAGGTACAGCGTCGCACAACCGCGCAATTGTCCGTTAAAGTCACGCAGTGCCGAATCGCAAAATACCCCCTGGTCAGAAAGGGGGTAAAATCAATTAGATTTTGTGACAATCAGTTAGAATGCCCTTACATTGGTAGCTAGTGAAAAGAGTCTCAACCTTACAGATAGCTAAAAAGATAGTTGGTGTCATTGGGAAATTATCTGAGAGGCAGAAGTTGCTCATTACTCAAGGAACCCCTAGAAAACCCTGGAAGAACCCTGGATGGGAAAGGCTGCTCTAGATCAGGGTTCTCCAAACTGTGGACAATAAGAGGGTTGTACCGCTCCAGGCAAACTATGAAATACTTCAATGCTAATGCAGGAACCAGATATAGCTGCTAAAGGACACAGGGTCCTGCCAGGGTCTGCGACCAAGATGTAGATGTAAAGGAGAGCACATCCAGCATAACATCTTCATACTTAATTGTAAATCCATAAAAAGAGAGGACATGACATTCACTCACAGCTCAAAAACTATTCAGCAGACGCGTTTCACACACCTGTGCCTAGTCAATGCTAATGACACAGCTGTGTGAAACGTGTCTGCTGAATTGTTTTTTTGAGCTGCGAGTGAATGTCATGTCCTCTATTTTTATGGATTTACAATAAAGTATGAAGATTTTATGCTGGAATTGCCACCACCTTTCTCTCTTTTGCTTCTCCAAACAGTAGCCCGTGGGCCAGATGTGGCCCTTTGCTTGCCTTTTCCTGGCCCTTGGGGCACCATTACCTCCACTGACACCAAAGAGGGGGCACCATTCCTTCCACTGACACCAAAGACAGGGCACTATTATTCCCACCGACACTAATAATATAATCTTTTTTACTTCCACTGACCACCAAGCATAAGGCATTGTTTACTCCCACCATTGTCAGGGCATTTTCTGCTCCCACTGGACACAGTCCGGCCCCCCCTGAAGTGTGAAGGGCAGTAAACTGGCCCTTTATTTGGAAAGTTTGGAGACCTCTGCTCTAGATGTAGATGAACATTGTCAAGCAGCACCCTTCAAGAGCTCATCTCTATATTTTGTGCAATAGAAAAACAATTTTTATGCATAGAGGCTCTTTCCTCTGGTGACTTTGCAGACAGGTTTCAGTACTTCAAAACTTCATTTGATAGAGATGGACAGTTTGGCTGTGCGTGGGATATCTGTGCCTGGTGAAGAATTTTTGAGATAATGGCCTATAATTCTGTTGTGTGTGTTTTTTTCCATTCTGGGTATATTAGAGAACCCTCAAAAGACCTGCCATATTTTTATTTCTGTGTATACTCCTGATATACAGAGTCACCTTCTCTATCCTGGTCACCACCATCACCAGTATCAAATCAAACATTTTAGTGCTGTCACAAGAGCAGGAGGTGAGAGCATATCATCCAAATAGGACAACTGTTCAACACTCCGTGTTGCTGCTCCAGTTGAGTAGCCTCTAGTGATCCCTTCACAACTCCTCAAGTCAAGTGCCAGTTCAGCTAGCGTGCTGCACAGTGGAGGACAAGGAACATCTCGCCTGCTGCACAGTGGAGGACAAGGAACAGCTCGCGTGTTGCACAGTGGAGGACAAGGAACAGCTCGCGTGCTGCACAATGGAGGACAAGGAACAGCTCGCGTGTTGCACAGTGGAGGACAAGGAACAGCTCGCGTGCTGCACAATGGAGGACAAGGAACAGCTCGCGTGTTGCACAGTGGAGGACAAGGAACAGCTCGCGTGTTGCACAGTGGAGGACAAGGAACAGCTCGCGTGCTGCACAATGGAGGACAAGGAACAGCTCGCGTGTTGCACAGTGGAGGACAAGGAACAGCTCGCGTGCTGCACAATGGAGGACAAGGAACAGCTCGCGTGCTGCACAATGGAGGACAAGGAACATCTGGACAGGTGGACTACAACTATCCACTTTGTTCGATATAAACATTAAAACCAAATGACAAATGAAACCAATACAATGGGGGACAAGTAGGTAGATACATTTTGCGCTAAAGTCAGCGCCTAATCATTATCATTGGAGAAACACATCTTCATGCTTGTCCCTGCTGTACTTGTTCCATCTGTCATTTGGTTTTAAATGTTTATACTGAATAAAGTGGATTGTTGGACTGCAGCCGTCTGGATCTTCCTCGTCTTCCAGGTAGCAGCTGTATAAAGGGGATTTCCTTTCACTTTGGAGAGATTTTCTCTCACTTCCTGTTGTGACTCTGGGACAGAAAGTGAAGGAAAATCCCCCAAATGTCCACAGACAGAAAAAAAAAACAACCAGGGGTTCTAGGCCTTACCTAATTGATTCCTAACAAACAAAACATTCTAGTTTTACTTTAACTTGCATATGTGCAGGAGTATAAACTGATGAGCTGACTGTCTCCTGTGAAGTTGTTGACTTCATAGGGCCATAGGTCCTCAGTGGGTAAACAAACAGAGAAAGAGGAAATGTTTATTGCTGAATGCAACTTCTTACTTCTGCATTCATTCAGGAGATGTATAGAAACGAAACTATTTTTGGGTATTGTTTTTAAGAAAACTTTTTGTGTAATATGTCACAGAAATGCTTTCTGATTAGGTTCACTTAAGGTGGAACATTTTCTTTAGACTATTAAGAAATGTGCATTACAGTGATATCAAGTGGAAAGTCTTGTAATATCATAAATTGGGCGTCTGAAAACTTTCTAAACAAAGGGCCAGTTTACTATCCTTCATACTAAATTACTAGGGCCGGACTGTGGCCAGTGGGGGTAGAAATTGTCCTGGTGTCAGTTGGAGTAAACAGTGCCCCATCTTTAAAAATAGGGGGAGGAATAGTGCCCCATTTATGCTGCCAGTGGTAGGAATTATGTCCCATTGTTGGTGTCAGTGGGAGGAATAGTGACATATATATATATGTGGTAGGAATTGTGCCTTAAGGGCCGGATAAAGGCAAGCGAAAGGCCACTTCCAGCCCCTGGGCCCCAGCTCGGAGACCACTGTCACAGATGTAATGTCTTATGTCTGTTCAAAATGTAACAAAATTGTAATTATTCAATTTATATTGGAGGAGTAATATTTTTTTGTCTGTATAGGATATAATAGAATTGTATTAGGATCATATCCAGTGTTCAAGTCATATTAGAGAAGTAATGTTCTATGTCTTTATAGGAAATAATAGAACAGCATTATGATTGTGTTTAATGGTTAGGACATGTTGAAAGGGTAATATTCTAAATCCGTATAGGATATGGTAGAATTGTATTAGGGACATATGCAGTGGTGAGATCATATTGGAGGGGTAATGTTTGTATAGGACAACCTTTCTCAACCATGGTTCCGTAGGACCCTACGGTTCCTCCAAAGGTTTCTAAGGGTTCCTTGATCATTGAGAAACTTCTACCTCTCATATATGTAACCACTAACATAAATGATCTTTTTAGCTATTTATTTGGAGGACATTCCTGCCATTGACCACCAACATAAGAGGCCACTACACTAACATATCATTTTTTGTTAATTGGCAGGGGTTTCCTAAGACCTGAAATATATTTTAAGGGTTTCTCCTTGTTTAAAAGGTTCAGAAAGTCTGGTAAAGGATAGATGTTCTGCTTCAAATGCCGCTTAATTCATTTGACACGCCTTCTTAGACCCAGTCTGTCTGTACAGTATGGTCACCTGTTGACTCTTCACCATCCACAGGCACCTTAACTCATCAAAAAGAAATATAAGTTGAATACAACACAATTTTACTTCTGCTAATTGAAGTACAGAAGATGTTTTCTAGCCTATTGAAGTCGGGAGGGTCAATCGAGGACTAAACTAACTAGCCTAAACAGAAGGGGAGGACAGAGAAAGATACCAAAATCACATTAATCAACAAGATGTAGTGGACCAAAACCACCACTAGATGTCAGCACAGTAATGAAAACTGTTAATCTGAAGTAGTTCAATACAAGACATAAAATAGATGAAATTGGGGCAGAACAATATAATAGAATTGTATTTAGATCATATTTAATGGTCAGGTCATTGCAAGTCAAGGGAATATATCCAGAATCCACTGCACTTCCTTGAATCCTTTTTTCAAACTTCATAGAGTCATAAAAACATCACAGACTGTGTGAGAACAGCAAATGGTAAACACGTTTCACCTAATAGACAGTGCTTGCTCACAACAGGGGGAGTAATGCTTTATTACCATGGTCATTGTCTCTATAAGTATGCTACTAAACATATTCCATAGTCTTTTCCAGTGCCATGCCCTTTTATAGATGTACTATGGGGTTGATTTACTTAAGGTCAATAGATTGTACACTTTGAAAGTGCAGTTGCGCCAGAACTTAGTAAATGAGGGGAAGCTCTGCTGACTTCCATCCTCCAATCATGTGCAAGCAAAAAATGTTTTTTGTTGCTCTACATAATGATGGTCTAGGCTATAAGAAGATTGCCAAGACCCTGAAACTGAGCTACAGCACGGTGGCCAAGACCATACAGCGGTTTAAGAGAACATGTTCCACTCAGAACAGCCCTCACCATGGTGGACCAAAGAAGTTGAGTGCACATGCTCAGCGTCATATCCAGAGGTTGTCTTTAGGAAATAGACATATGAGTGCTGCCAGCATTGCTGCAGAAGCTGAAGGGGTGGGGGGTCAGCCTGTCAGTGCTCAGACCATGCGCCACACCTTGCATCAAATTGGTCTGCATGGCTGTCGCCCTAGAAAGAAGCCTCTTCTAAAGATGATGCCCAAGAAATCCCACAAACAGTTTGCTGAAGACAAGCAAATTAAGGACATGGATTACTGGAATCATGTCCTGTGGTCTGATGAGACCAAGATAAACTTATTTGATTCAGATGGTGTCAAGCGTGTGTGGCGGCAACCAGGTGAGGAGTACAAAGAAAAGTGTGTTTTGTCTACAGTCAAGCATGGTGGTGGGAGCGTCATGGTCTGGGGCTGCATGAGTGCTGCTGTCACTGGGGAGCTACAGTTCATTGAGGGAATCATGAATGCCAACATGTACTGTGACTTACTGAAGCAGAGCATGATTCCCTGCCTTCGGAGACTGGGCCGCAGGGCATTATTCCAACATGATAATGACCTCAAACACACCTCCAAGACGACCACTGCCTTGTTAAAGAAGCTGAGGTAAAAGTGATGGACTGGCCAAACATGTCTCCAGACCTAAAATCTATTGGGCATCTGTGGGGCATCCTCAAACGGAAGGTGGAGGAGCGCAAGGTCTCTAAAATCCACCAGCTCCCTGATGTTGTCATGGAGGAGTGGAAGAGGGCTCCAGTGGCAACCTGTGAAGCGTGCGTGAATTCCATGCCCAAGAAGGTTAAGGCAGTGCTGGAAAATAATGGTGGCCATACAAAATATTGACACTTTGAGCCCAATTTGGACAATTGCACCTAGGAGTGTACTCCCCTTTGTTGCCAGCGGTTTAGACATTAATGGCTGCCTGTATCTCCCTCTCTATTAACTGTATTTCCCTTCCTCTATATACTATATCTCCCTCTATATACTGTATTTCCCCCCCTCAATATACTGTATTTCCCTTTCTATATATACTGTATCTCCCTCTCTATATAATGTATTTCCCTCTCTATATATACTGTAACTCCCTCTCTCTATATACTGTATTTCCCTTTCTATATATACTGTATCTCCCTCTCTATATAATGTATTTCCCTCTCTATATATACTGTAACTCCCTCTCTCTATATACTGTATCTCCCTCTCTATAGTAGATCTATCTCTACCCCAGGGGCTCTCTCTGTACCTCAATAATGCGGTTCTGGCTCTCCGCCAGTCACGTGTTGTCTCTTTGTAGGCTGATGCCAATGGTCGGTCATGATGTGGCCCCTGAAGCCCCTCCCTGAGTGTCAGTCTGGGCCCCACCCCCTCCCTGCTCCTTCCTCCCATTCAGCAGAGTGGCCAGCACAGCCGTGTGTATGCAATCACTGTGTGCCGCTTGGGAGGATCAGGGCTAGATGGGCACTGCAGGGGGAAAAAAGCAGTGACCGCGGCACAGAGTGGGTCCCACAGGGCAAACCAGGAACAGACTTGGTCTGAGAACAGTGTCCTCAGTCCGGGGGCTGTCCCTGGAAACCGGGGACATCTGGTCACCCTAGCTTATGGTTTAAACAAAAATACAAAAACTGCATTTCTGGACAGCATTTTATGCATGTAAGCATGTACGTGCGTATAACATACCCCAAGAAAAGCTAGAAGAATTTTTACGCGCGTGTACGCATATGTACGAAAACGTGCAAATATGCACATTTACTATACAGCCCAGCCTCACGTTTTTCTGCAGGAATTTTCTGCCAGGAATCTGACATTCACACATCAGTAACCTGTGCAAGTACCCTACATGGTACATTTCAGAATGTTTCCAATACTATCCATTTTGGAGAATTGAATTCCACTTTTAAGTTTTGATTTCCTTTACCTCTCGTGTTTCCTCATTTGCTGAACCACTGTGGTTTCCCCGGGACTTTCATATGTTACAGGAATTCATCACAGTGCTGGATGAGGAAGAGTGACAACAATAACTTTGTATTCTAATAATAGGGAATAGTCAGTGAAATGTTGTGGTTTAATTACATCATTATTCCAAAAATAAACAACATTAATTATAAAATATGTGTTAAAAGGGTATATTTATATGTGACTTTCACCAAACATTCACTGGTAGTGAATCAATCATTGTCATTTTACCACTTTGTTTCCGGTCATAGCACATAAACGGCTGGACAGGAGCAGAGCTGATGCGGGTGGACGTACCCATATGTCTTCCCGCATAGCCCACTGCTGCGTGCTTTCAGCTGATCACTGATCTTTGTACCGGGCTGCTGTGAGCCGTCCTGGTACCGTTGTAATTGCACATGAACAGTAATAAGCAATGCTGGCATTTTCTACTACTGTATGATCTCTGTGATTGGTCACAGTGATCACATGGTACCAGGACCAATCACAGCAGCCCTGTACCATGTCATAGACGTGACCAATCAGAGTAGTACACAAGGAGTGATGAATGAAGCCATTACACAGTCTTTTAATAATTGCTTATTACAGTTATCATCACTGTAATAAGCAATCACATAAAAAAAAATCCTGATCACTCCCCGCAGAGTAGTAGTGTCACTATGATAACACTACACTGCTCTGGTGACAGTATGTAAAAAAAAAATTATATATATATATATATGTAGCCCTGCCCCCTGGGGAGCGGCTAAGTGTGGACACAGCCTCCTCACTTTGATTGCCCTGAACGTTGTCCAACCCACTTGACACTATAGGTTCTGTCATGGTAAATGATTGAAACTACCAATGTTTGGAATAAAGAATCAGGTTTACTAATCTTTTAGCTTGAGTTTAGAAAAATGCACAAACAGTATCAATAAAACAATTAATACAAGAACATTAGTGACAAATAGATCCTGAATCCCCAACCTGTGACTAAGTAGGGTTCAGCACTCAGGATCGAAAGGACAATCCTAACATATATATATGGATATATATTAAAGGATTAATGATTCATTATTTTATAAATACACTACTTCTTAAGTGTAATGCGAGAGTGACCTCAAACCAAGATTTGACAGTGTTTAAAGAATAACTTTACTATTATTAGCTTCTTAGTAGTTCTAATATACTGCACCAAACTATCAGAGTGCACAATCGGGGGCCCCCTTTACACTAGATTGAAAGAGTCTCCTGGATGAGTGAGGCCTCACTAGTCTTCACCGGCAAGGTTGTCCTCAGCCAATCCAAAGAAAGTATTTGTAATCCACAGTAAAGGTGATTAATTAGCTGTAATCCCCACGGTAATAACCAGTAATTGTAATCCAAACAGAAAAGGGAGAAAATAGATTTCTGTACTCTGCAATTAGCAGTCAATCTAGTACTGGGAAGGAGGGGCGAGGCCTTCTGATCCGCCACGCACTATGCGGAGCTACAGTGTCCTGTGGTGACCGTTAGGATTAATATGGTCTTCTGCTAGAACTGCTCTGCAGTCCCGACCTGGCTCAGTCTAGAAGTATAGTAGATACTTTAAGTTGGATTTCTCTCACCCAATGTGATGAACTCTGTTCCACAGTCCACTCCAGCAATGTCCCGCTCTCTGTTGCGACACTCACTGCCTCTCAGGGCGTCCTTCCACTAGGTCTCACTACTGAGATCCTTCCACACACACCGCTCACTCTGACTCCGGTGTCCTAAGCTAGGCCTCCGGCCTACCCTTCTGCGCTCCGCAGCAGCTCTATCCCTCCTCACAGCACGATGTCCTCGTGGCAAGAGAGCGAGTGTTGGTCCTGCCCCCCTTTATAAAGACACTCCCAGCAGGCTCTTCAAATCACACTGCTCCCTGGGAGAAGAGTCCAATCACACTGGCAGTCCATGGTCCTTGCTCCTATATATCTCCCATAATTCACAAGTCAATACTTTGTAAAACTTTGTTAACAGAACAACAGTCTGAACAGCAGTGCAACCAGGCTACATCTATACAGTATATATATATATATATATATATATATATATATATATATATATATATATATATATATATATATATATACAGTATATATATATATATATATATATATATATATATATATATATATATACAGTATATATATATATATATATATATATATATATATATATATACAGTATATATATATATATATATATATATATATATATATATATTGTAAATTCTATAACTTTCACATGGACTGATTAATATACACTGATTTGGGTATTTTTTATAATATAATAAAATATTATAATAGAAGCAAGAGACTTTTTTTTTTCAAATTTTTAGTATTTTTTTATTTATATAGCAAAAAATTAAAAAAAAAAAAAAAAAAAACAAACAAACAGTGGATATCAATACCACCAAGAGAAAGCTCTATTTGTCTCAAAAATGTTTTAAAAATTTAATTTAATTACAGTGTTGCATGACTGAGTCATTGTCATTCAAACAGCGACAGCGCTGAAAGCTGAAAATGAGTCTGGACTGGAAGGGGGTGTCTCAATGGCAATGGTCACCAGGACATATAGAGTAGTGACTCTCCCCAACTGGGACACATTGATAAAAACCTAGCAAAGGTTCTAACATCTTCCTACTTCATCCAAAACTAAAACACAAACTTTTACTATTACACACACTTTAAAGTTCAAATCCAGGTGCTAATTGTTGAATAAAATATGATAAGGACTCATTCACATGGGCGGCTGGGACCCGGTGGTTAAGCCATGGTTTTACCACTCCCAAATACCCTTCTGAATAGGGCAATGCAGACACTCGGGGCTGTACAAATGCAACAGTCAAAATGCTTTGCTTTATGTGCATGTCAAAAATGAAACAGCATGCCGCATTTGGCGGGCGATATCGCTGGCAAATGTGACCCATTGACGTGAATGGGGCCTCGCTGCAACTGCCCTGCAACAGTGTGTAATGCTCGGGTTGGCATTTTCAGGTTTAAAACAAGCAGTAAGGAGGTGATATATCCCCTGCTTACTGCCTGTCAAATACTCTCTGAAAAGCAATCCACTGGTTATCACTTTTTAGAGGGCTGGTAATAATAGATGCACATCTGCACAAGCTCGTAATATGTACAGTATATTTGTAGTGTTCATTAAAAAACAAATACACAGCCAAAAAGAATACTGCTATTTTTTTTCACAAGGTTTTTAAAAAATAAATCATCTGTACAACATTGCTTGTGGCACCTATCTACTATCTGACTTTTTTATTTCTTTAGGCTACCACACCTCACAACCATCTTGGCCTGGTGCCCCATCACAAGATCTATAACCAGAACATCAATGTGCCCCCTTATAGCCACATGATCAGCGGCCTGGATCCCTACACACTATATGATGTCCGTGTGGCCTGTCTGAACAGTGAAGGGGTGTCCCACTGGACTGAATGGGTTGCTATGGAAACCATGGAAGGAGGTATGAAGGAGTGGCCTATGCTGAAATAATTATTTTGGGGAATGCAATAAAGCATCTATGACACGTTTCTGGTGGTATTGGTTTTTTAAAACGTCCTGTACCAAATTAATGTAGCACCCTAGTTAGGTTACTAGGTTGTAAGGCAAATGTAGTATTTGGCTCCTCTGTAATCAGTGGAGCAGCTGTTGATTACTTTTTGGCTGTTGTGGATTTCACAGGCTGCAGGTATGATTGCTCTCCTCTACTTTATAGAGGCTTCTGGAGGTAGGGCAAGGCAAATGGGCAGCCTGGATAATTATTGTGTTTCAGTCAATCCCTGGTGAGGTGGATCCAGTAGTTGGCTGGAGAGCCTATAAATGATCTCAGGCTTGGAGCAGCCAGGCCCTTGTCCTGCTGGAGGAGTTCCCAACCAAAGGGGCTCTGCCCTTCAGGGCAGACTCCTGGAGGGTGCTGCATGTTCACTGAGGTTCTAGTTGTGGCATGGCCGGAAGGCCTATTTCTAAATTTCTTCTTTGAAGTTAATCTAGGAAATTTCACCTAAGGACCTGGTCTGGATAGCTCACTAAAGAGTGTTTGTGGAAGTTAAAAGGGGTCTTAATGTCTCATTGTGAGCATTAACCTCTCCCTCATTGTGTCCAGTGGATACTGGATGGAGGCATCCAGTGACCCTATGACATTGTGGAGACTGAACGGAGCCCAGGATCCTAGTGGCCATGTGGTGTATTCTTTTGGGTGGAAGAGCCAATGGTAGCTCTGTCTAGGGTATTTTTTAAAAAGGGACTGCCATCTGTACTTGCTCCTGCATAGAAATTGTTCAGGGAGTCTTAGCAAAATGGAGAGTCCTCCTGCAATTATTCAGTAAATCTGGGGTATCCTATTTCCTCTTATACCCCATCCAAGTTCTTCCCAAAGTCACACAGCAGTTGTCAATAGCAACTGGGAGCGAATAAAGTTGGGACGATGCTATGCATAAGCCAGTCTGGGTGAGGGAGAGAAGTTATCATAGGACTGTTGGTGAGGAATTTCTCAGTGAGACAAGCACAGAAATAGTGCTTTTTGAGCTTCTTTTGTACAGGGCAGCCAAGCAATCCTCAAGTTGTTCTACAGTCCTGGGGTATCCTATGCTCCCCATCCCTATCCAAGTTACTGTTTTAAAAAAATGCTGTGTGCCTGGCTGTGTATCGTTGTAAGGTGGAGAACTAAGCCCAAATTACCAGTGGCTCCTGCAAGGATAGTGCTACCTATGCTACCTATAAATGGGGGGGGGGGGGGGGGCAGAAAGGGCAGCCATATTAGGCACTTTTGAAAAAATGCCTGTCACAGGTCTAGTCAATATTATTAACACCTTCAGCACTGGATGATTAAGGCTGCAGGGGCATGGGGGGATGCAGAGGACTTAAGATATCAACTAAGAAAGC
Source organism: Pelophylax lessonae (assembly GCF_965119305.1). NCBI lineage: Eukaryota > Metazoa > Chordata > Amphibia > Anura > Ranidae > Pelophylax > Pelophylax lessonae. The sequence goes on from NC_138774.1 coordinate 71,332,561, forward strand.
AGCCAGTAGCACAAGGGACACTGTGCATTGAATTTAAGTACTGTCGCTTGTGCTGATTTTTTGCTATTTTACCTAAACCCAGACTTAAAACATGATTTTTTTTTTCATTGGTTTCACAGCTTATTTTAAAATCAGCAACTTTGTTGATTTTACAGCTGCTTCTATAAGTACCGGCTTGTCTGTGTACCACGTCGACATTCTTTCCAAGTATCCCAGTGTCGTCTCTAGTTCTTTTTTTTTTTTCCTCTCTCTCTGTTTCAAGCATCATGTAATTCTGTTTTCTCGGTGTCTGTGTTTCTCCTGGCAGAGGAAGGAAAGCCACTGAGCCTTTCAGAGGGGCTCCTATTCAGCTCGGGCCCCCAGGTTAATTAGTATACAAGACACAAGCATTTCTGTCTGTGTCAGCACCCTTGCCACAATTCCGGTAGTGGTGGGCCCAGCGTCTCTCCACTTCTCCTTCTGATATGTCTGTTTATTTCACTTCACTTTTTTTTTTTTTACCACTTTCCATTGTTCTCAATCTCTTTGCCTTTCCACAGCTCCAGAGTTGTCATTGCGTGACCAGAAAGTAAAATGGAAATGAGTGATTATTATGATACACAATGCAGGGAATTCCATAAAAAGGTCTCTGGGAGTTGAAAAGAGTTTAATTCCCCCCGTAAAGTTTGGCTGAAGTCCTTGGCCAAGGCAGGATTCCCCACCTGTTGAGCTTTAGTATATTTTGATGTGAAATAGGGACATGTGCTAAGTTTAGCAGCCCACCTAATTACAATATATGTCAACCTCATACTTGGCAGATTCACTGAGTGGTTTTGGCTTTCACGATGACGCATGTGAATTTTAGGGCATGGTTTATTTGATAAGGCAGTGCAAGGAGTAATGCTAATTATGTAAAGCAGGAGTGTCAAGCTCAATTTCATTGCAGGCTGCATCAGCATTATGGTTGCCCTCAAAGGGCCAGTTGTATTTGTAAGACTATATGAATTTATATACTTTATATCATATGAAATAATTGTCTCTGCATTCGATTATTACTAGTTTTAGTAATAACTTAAGACTTAAGCTGTGAAGGGCAATTGCAGATTGGCACGGAGCCCACTCATACTCCTGTAGCAGATGATGCAAGTCTAAAAAGGAGGGTCTCACACCGCTGGTATCATCCACAAGAAACTTTATTAGTGACTGCTCAGACAGAACATAGTTCTACCATGGTGTTCTGTCTCAACAGTCTTCAATAAAATAAAGATTCTTGTTGGTGATACAATGGGTGTGCAACCCTCTTTTGCAACTGGCAGAGAGTTGTATAAGTGCCGGTTCACACTAGGTTGCTCCGACTTAGGTGGCGACCTGTGAAGTCGCGTGCAGCGCAACTTCGGCGCAACTTGCACGGACTTCATAATATTAATGTCTATGCAAGTCGCCTCCAGGTCGCCCTGAAGTAGTACAGGACCCTTTTTCTAAGTCGGAGCGACTTGTGTCGCTCCTATTAGAGCGGCTCCTGTACTACACAATGGGAACGTGACGGACTGCGACTTGTCAGGCTGAAAAGTTGCGGTCCAAGTCAGATCAATGTGAATGCGGTCTTATTCTCATTATAATTAAAAGCAGATGTCAAGAACACCCCCCCCCCCTTACATCAGATGTCAAGAGCCCCCTCACCTTCAGAAGTCAAGAGTCCCCCACCCTTCCTTATATCACAGTGCACCCCCCTTACCTAATGCTGCTGCGTGAAAAAAGCTAGGGGTATCACTGGGAAGCAGAAAGCGCAGGGTCGGGAGGAGGGCCCGAGGAGTACTGGAGTAGGCTGCCAGAGTCTGCTGAATGCTGAGACCAGGAGAGGCAGCGATAAAGGGGTGGCCAACTTGTACCAATATGTGCTCCACTTCACCACATGCCAAAATGTACTGCACTCACCAGAAATAGTTGACTTCTTGTTTACACAAGAAAGTCAAATGGCATCTTTTTTGGTATAAACCTCCTGGAGTAGGACCAGTACCACTGCGCTGCAGGAATCAAATACTCAATCAGGTAAGTATGCTCAGGTATTTACTGGTTGCCAACTCTGCTTGTCTCCAAAGTCCTCCCATAAGCACCCAGTATTGGCAAAAGGGAAGATCAAAGAGGAGAAGGGAAGCCTCCCATAGTGAAATACTGTTTATTAAGAGCTTAAATAAGGTAAAATTACTCTTACAATAGGTTAAAATGTGTTGGGCATTCATTCATGTGTACCAGGAACTGCTGCTGGGGATGCAGTGTGTGTTCTTCTACCAGACCAAAAATGGCATAACCAGAAGTCCTGCCCAATGCATTTTGAAACACAGATGCAAGTTGAACAGTCTCCTTGTGTGAAAAGGAGCACTTCCGACATTGCTGTGCCCTGGGTGGAATTTTGGGAGTTTACTAGTCTGTCTAATCTAACTAATGTAGCAATCTATGCATTATGTGAACTGCTCCTTTAACTCCACACCTAATCATTTAGAAGCTCACGGTAATTATACAGAGTATGAGCACATTACCATAGTCTTATAGGGAATTATGAGTAAAATTTGCACAGATGTTCACATTATAATCAATAGGTTAATCCTTTATACAATCCAATCCAAAATTATCTTTGTATGATTCCTCTGGATGTTCTTTGTCAAAATCCCCCAATCATTGGAGACTTTTGTTCCTCCCTGTAGTTCCATCTGGTCCACCTGAAAATGTCACAGCAATAAAGAATGAAACTGTTACCCTTGTGACGTGGAGGGAGCCGAGACCACCACTAAATGGTGTACTAAGAGGGTACAAGCTGGCATACCAAACCAAGGACCAACCAGAGGTATGAACTGAGTATCATTACTATTCTCTGTGTGTGCATGACTTGTGCTACTATACCTGGCTACCTGTTTACCTAACCTGCGCATAATTCTATTTTAGGTTGTGATGGATGCTGGGTTTAACAGTGAGGTGGCCTTGGAGATGATCCATCTGGTGCATAATCTGACAGTGAGGGTTTCTGCCTATACAGTTGCTGGTGATGGTCCATGGAGTGATCCTGTTATTGCCACTTTCAAAAATGATGGTAAATATTATCTATAGAAGACTGGTCTATGATAATTTTATGCTTTACAGAGTCTTATGTATCATTTTGTTTTTCTTGCAGATTCTTATTCTCCTCAAGGTGAGGAACCGAGCAAGCTTGGAGTGTGTATCTGTATAGGCTTTAATGTTAGATCTTTGTCATTGTGTCTTGCTGCTCAGGGTAGGATAGACCTCTTTTATCTGTGTCACCTTGCAATTGAGGATTCAGACTCCACGCCTTATAGTTTCCTTCTGCCTGTGTCATTTTTCATTGGGACTGGGAGTGACAGTCTCCATGTCTCTTAGCTTTCTTCTGTCTGTGTCAACCCCCACTGGCAGGGCCATCTTACCGAATGGGCATGCTGGGCAGTTGCCCGGGGGCCCCACTTACTGGGGGGCCCCACCTACCCAGTGACCCAGCCCCAGCCAAGCATTAGTCCCAATTCCCGTGTACATCCCGCCACCAAACCTAGCAGGTGGCAAGCGCCTGTCGGCCCTATGCTACTGTCAGACCACTTGGGCCGTGGAGGGGGAGCTCACAACTGCAGGAATGCCTGTCTACCTGTCTGCCTGTCTGAACAGGCAAACACAGGACGGTCGAGTCTAACTCCCATCCGTGTGTGTGTTCACCGGACCCAGCTACCCAACTTGGAAGCTGTCATTAGCCTGGCACTGCTGTACCAATAAATATTGCATTATCGACAATTTGCATTTTTATTCTCATGGGTGATTGTGTAGGCGGGGCCCCAGTGCACTGTATTGCCCGGGGGCCTATAATGCTCTTAAGATGCCACTGCCCACTGGGGGAGCCCATGTGCCAAAACGCTATCCCATTCATGTCACCCTGCAATCTGTGGAATAGACTCCGTCTCTTATAGTTCTTTCTGTCTGTATCACACTGTCTTGAAAGGATAGACTATCTTTATATCTCTCTTGTATCTGTATCACCCTTCAAAGGAAGAGACGTATTTCATATTCCTTGGTTTCATAAAACATTTATCTTTTCTTTTCACACAGCAGTCAGAGATATGGTGTCTACTCTTTTCTCCTGGCACTGGTGGTATGTGGTTCTGGTAGTTGCTGTGGCAATATTTGGTGCTATCATGCTTGCCCTCTTCCTGGCTCGGCTTCGAAGGAAGGAAACACGATATGGGTAAGTGTTAATGCTCTTGGGTATACATGCATGAAGGATGTTTAAGTGAAATATATATTCCTGAGGCTGTTTCTTTGTATTTACAGAGAGGCCTTTGAACCAACTGTAGAACAAGGAGAACTTGTAGTCCGATACCGAGTGAAGAAGTCATATAGCCGACGTACCACAGAAGCTACCTGTAAGTCAACTGTATATCTCCATCTAAAAAGTTACTGCCAAATCATCCCAGAGAGTGAAAAACAGTATTATTTGAAGGCATGTATTTTTCTGTGGGCGGCTGTATACGATATACAGGAATTACTCTAAAGGTAGGGTTCCGTAAAAATAAGGAGGACTGGATTACTCATAAAAAGGACACCTTTGCTTTATGGGTTCATTTGCTGTTCCTCCACCACTACCTGAGAGCATCCATAAGTCATCCACTTTTTGGAAAGTGTGCTTTACTAGCGGATTGGTACCCACCCCAGACACTGTTTTTTGCCTTGTAACAATGACAACACAAAAATATAGTGATACACTTTACTAGGGTCTGACCAAACTAGCTTCAAAAATGTGTACATGACTAAATGTGGTAGAGGTATTTGATTGCATGCCTCAAGTAAGCTTACAAGAATGATACCAGGGGGCTCTATATACTCAGTATTTAAATGTTTGGCTGAAAATTTTTCCAGCAGGTTCCAACTAAAACCAATCAGACATTTAACTTTTGTTAAACTGAGCAGGGCAGGCAAATCCACCCACTGAGCGAATTTTTGCCAGTTCACTCACTCTATTACCAGCTTAAAGTGGAAGTAAAGTCTTTTTTTTTTTAACTTGTGCCTACAGGTAAGTCAATAATAAGGCTTACCCAAAGGTACAGTGAATATGTCCTATATGTGCACTGTTTAGGAGATATTCACACTGCTTCAGCCGGTGACGTCATGGCGCATGCGCTCTGAAGGCATGGTATACCCGTGAGGGAGTGACGTCATTGTGGCTAGGCCAGTAAGATGGCCAGAGCACATGAACCCGGGAGGAAGACCGGGTGAAGATGGAAGCCCTGTCAGCAGTGACAGTGCATCACTGGAGGGCTTTGTTCTAAGGTAAGCATTTCATAATATGCTAGCATTCTATGCATACTAGCACATTATGTCTTTGTCTTGCAGTTTTTGCAATTTACTACTGCTTTAAGGTTGATTTGGAGCTTATACAGGATTCATTCTTATGCTTTTTGGGTGAAACCAGGACCATAGGGAGGCAGGGAGGCAATAGCAAACAACTTGTGGTTCGTTTAGGTAGGGTCTTTTATTTATTAGGGTCTAAAAGGGCTGACAGGTTAATTTTTTCCCTCAAACTGTATTTTTAACAATATTTTAAGTTTTAATGTATTTGTTACAACATTACACAAATACATTGTCAGTTATAACAATCTGCAATTTACTTTATGATATGACAAAACAATATGAATACAAAGCAATAACAAATTAAAGAATAATAGGTAACTTGCCAAACATGGAAATATACTCTTGTGTACCATTGTGTAAACAGTGGGTGTTCCAGGGAATGATCTTCATTTGGCTTCTCATTCTACTTCTGGGTTATAGTTTTACAAGCACATGAGCATTGCAAGATGTACGATTTTAAACACAAAGGAATGACATTCACCTTCAGAAATTTGTTTGCGTTACAAAAGTTTTCCAACCTTCTCCTTTGATTTTTTCGGCTCTATATTTTCCAAACCAAATATCTTTTTGCACCCATTAATTGTCAGAAAACCAAGTGAGTATTTCCAAATAAGCAAATTCCATACTAATCTCTACAGGTCTATGGCCAGATAGGTTAATAATTCTGTCTTTCAATTTCTACCCTAAAGCAGGCCATAGACGGATCAAAATCCAACTGATTCAGCAGGGACCAGCCAAATTTCGATCCATCATTGGGCAGGCTGGTTGTACTGAAGTTGATATATTGCTTGACCTTACTAAAAACAGCTTGTTGGGTTTTTCTGTGTATGATTACAGCCACTGGCAGCAGTAATCATTGAATAAAAATCACTTGAATTAAGATTACTCGATTCCCCCTTCAAAATGCACTGTGTTGATGGGGGAAATGAGCGATTTTCATTTATTCAACCCATGATTAAAGAAAAGAAAATGGCTTAATGTATGACCAGTAGGGATGATCGAACTTTTCAAAAGTTCGGTTCGGCCAGAACATCCGAACTTCCCGAAAGTTCGGCCGGGATTTCAGAACCCCATTGAAATCAATGGGACCCGAACTTCGTTAATTAAACTACACTACGGTCCCCTTACACTTAACACTTTCCCTACAGAAACTGAATAATTAAAGCTAACTATAGTGGAAAATAGCACCCTAACTACACTAGATATCCCTTTCCTCACACTAAAAATTGCTAAATGACACTTTGTAGCAAAAGTCACAGAACTGCTTCCACTCTCTTCCATGTCCCTGTATAACAATGCTAGGAATTTGGCGGGGGCTATCTTATATACTGGGGGGGCGTATTCACTAATGATTGGACTATGGACCCCCTAGTCATTTCAATCACATTCCTAGCATTCTCCTGCCCCCTCAATTGGCTTTTACTGATGGTTCTGGTCCAATCACGGGCTTTTAAAGCCCATTTCCTGAACCATTGCATTTTGGTCGGTTCTGGTTGCCGAATTCCGAACTTTTTCAGCAAAAAGTTCTAAACTCGGACGAACCTCGAACAGCCCATGTTCGGGTCGAACCGATGGTCGACCCGAACCGTTCGATCATCCCTAATGACCAACCTTAGTTCCAATAAGTAGCCCATTCTGCTCCTTGGTGTTCCCAAATGGGCATCTATGGATTAGATGAAATGATGAGGAAAACTGAGAAAAAGGCGGGAGGATGAAGAATAGATGGGGACAAAGAAAAGGCCATGGGGAGCTGGCTAGGAAGGGAAAACATGGAGCTCAAGATGGGGGTTACAATTTTTCCCCAATCCCTCAGCCCACTTCTTCATGACAGGTTCATTAAATTATGGTTCGCTTTTCCTAACCATAGCAGTTATTAAAGGAAGGGTTGAAGGAAGGTCAGATAGTAAGCTGTGTACCAGTAGTACAGGGCTGAAACCTAATGGACGACGTATGTTCTTGTTAATTGCTGAGTCTCTGATTACTTCTGCACTGGCGTGTAGCCTAAATACCTTCAAGGATGAAGTCACCTACTTACAGATTAGCCTTACAGATTAGCCTCCAAAAAGTCAGAAAAACACTGAGAACATTTTGGTTATTTCTAACAAAATGAATTTAAAAACTAAATGCTGTCTTATGTAAGATATAAATGTTTTACGGCTGCTGACTGCTCTTGGTCAATGCCAGATGTCAAGATAGGCTCCTTAGTGTATTTGGAGGAGAAGGGCTGAACTATAGAGAAGGTAGCTGTGGGATAGGTGGGGTGCCCATTGGAGCAGATTCATGTACAAAACATTTGGAGGAGTCTGCAGGGAATCTGTCTGCACTCAAGCCATTTGGCTGAAAATCAGGAAATTCCTGCTCATGTTTTGTGTTTAATAGAAATGGGACAGAGACAGCTCCATAGTTACTGCGCAACCCTCCTCCCGGCTATGGTCACCCCGTTACTCCAGTGAACATCTGTTGTGGCTTCCTAAAAGCCAGAAGACTGGTTTTCTAGGAATTAAATACTGTAAACCAAGAAGCTAATGGAGTTTTGAGCATAAACTAAAACCAATTTCGCTATAGTAATTTTACAGATGTTACAGAGAGACTGAGAGGGTATAGTTACTCTAACTCAGAGGTGTGCAGCCACGAGTATAGCTTGCCTCCTATGTACCCTAAAGTCAAATATCAGTCAGGGTACCCCCACTTCACCTTATTAAAGGGCAATGCCATTTAAGATTAAATGGATCCGTGTAAATGGTAAATGATGCATAATTGGATTGATTTACCAAAGGCTAAAAGGCTGTTTACTTTGCAAGGGAAGTTGCGCTTTGCAGGGGAATTTTCCCCAGAGGTTAGTGAATGAGGTGAAGTTTTACTGACTTCCATCATCCAATCATATGCAAGCAAAAATGCTGTTTTTTCCATGCATGTGATGGGGTATTCTTTCAAAGTGACATTTCACCACATTAACTATTGTTGTTTGCTGGGCGCTCGGGTTCGGCACATCGCAGATCGGGTGGACAGATTACTGTGTGGGGCTGGGGAAGACCCAGCTGTCATGGTACACGTGGGTACCAATGACATAGGCAGAGGAAGATGGAGAGTCCTAAACGATTTCAGGGACTTAGGCGCTAAGTTGAGGACTAGGACCTCCAAGGTAGTATTTTCCGAAATACTACCTGTACCTCGAGCCACACCAGAGAGGCAGCGGGAGATTAGGGAAGTTAACGAGTGGCTGAGGAGCTGGTGTAGTAAGGAGGGTTTCGGGTTCCTGGAGAACTGGGCCGACTTCTCAGTCGGCCACCGGCTCTTTGGTAGGGACGGATTGCACCTAAATGGGGTGGGTGCAGCCGTACTGGGTGAGAGGATGGCCAAAAAGTTAGAGGGGCTTTTAAACTAGGGAATGGGGGGGAGGGTACAGATGTAGAATTAGCCAGTGGAAAGCAAGTTTCAGAGGGCAGAAATGGGGGCATTAGCGGTAGGGTGTTCGGAGCTCCTAAACCCAGGGTGGGTACGGGGAAAAATCAAGAGAGCAGCCTAAAAACATCAAATGAGGATAAATGTAACCGGTCAAAATTACGAGGTTTGTATACCAATGCCAGAAGCCTGGCCAACAAGATGGGAGAGCTGGAGCTACTGATGTTTGAGGAGGACTTAGATTTTGTGGGGATAACTGAGACTTGGTTTGACAGCTCTCATGACTGGATGGCGACCATTCAGGGGTATTTCCTTTATCGCAGGGATAGAGAGGGTAAAAAAGGGGGAGGGGTATGTCTGTATATTAAGAACAGTATACAGGTAAATATGAGGGATGATATTAATAATGGAGCTAAGGACGAGGCAGAATCCCTATGGGTAGAGCTTCAAAGGGAAGGCACGGTGGGGAAAGTAATATTGGGCGTATGCTAAAGGCCCCCCAACCAGAGGGAGGAGGGTGAGGCGGACCTCATGTTACAGATAGAATTGGCAGCAAGGATGGGAAATGTCATTATAATGGGGGACTTTAATTATCCGGATATAGACTGGGCAGAAGGAACCGCGCACTCAGCCAAGGCTCGGCAGTTCCTAAATGTTTTGCAGGACAATTTCATGGGTCAGATGGTAAATGCACCGACAAGAAACAATGCGGTACTTGACCTACTGATTACCAACAATACAGACCTGCTCACAGATATAGAAATACGGGAAAACTTAGGGAACAGTGACCATAGGTCAATTGGTTTCAGTATTAATTACAGTAATAGGAAACACAAGGGTAATATAGGGACACTGAATTTCAAAAGAGCCAACTTCCCTAAACTGCGCTCGCTGCTAGAAAATATCAAATGGGATAGAACCCTGGGAACAAAGAACACGGAGGAAAAATGGGAGTGCTTCAAGAGCATACTTAACAAGGGGGTGGGCCAGTGCATTCCACAGGGAAATAAATTTAAAAGAGCAAAACTAAACCCTGGGTGGCTAAACTCCAACATAAAAATGTATATTAGAGCTAAAGAAAAGGCCTTCAAAAAATACAAGACTGAGGGGTCATTGGCAGCATTTAAGCACTACAAAGAGTGTAATAAGAAATGTAAAGATGAAATCAGGGCGGCTAAAATAGAACACGAGAGACATATAGCGGAGGAGAGTAAAAAGAACCCCAAGAAGTTCTTTAAGTATATAAACAGTAGGAAAGCGAGGCCAGAGCACATTGGCCCCATAAAAGATGATAAAGGAAAAATGGCCACTGAGGACAGAGAAAAGGCGGAAGTGTTAAATAATTTCTTTTCTTCAGTCTTTACAAAGGAATCGGGGGGCTACACAAACCTTGCTTGTAAGGCCGAACTAAATAATACACCTCAGGAAGTGCCGCCATGGCTAACAGAGGATAGACTTAGAGCTAAACTAGAGAAACTTAACATAAATAAATCCCCGGGACCGGATGGCTTGCACTCGAGGGTTCTTAATGAGCTCAGCCAGGTGATTGCCAGACCATTATTCTTGATCTTTAAGGATAGTTTACAGACGGGTATGGTGCCAGCTGATTGGAAAAAAGCCAACGTGGTACCAATATTTAAAAAGGGGCCGAGATGTATCCCGGGTAACTATAGGCCGGTCAGCCTGACATCAGTAGTCTGCAAAATTTTGGAGGGGATGTTAAGGGACCACATACAAGACTTTAGTAATGAAAACGGTATTATAAGTAGTAATCAGCATGGATTCATGAAAAATCGTTCTTGCCAAACCAATCTATTAACCTTCTACGATGAAGTGAGCTGCCACCTAGATAAAGGAAAGCCTGTGGATGTGGTGTATCTGGACTTTGCAAAGGCCTTTGACACCGTTCCCCACAAACGCTTACTGTACAAACTAAGGAAGGTAGGTATGGACCATAAGGTGAGTACCTGGATAGAGAACTGGCTCCAGGGGAGAGTACAGAGGGTGGTGATTAATGGGGAGTACTCGGATTGGGCGGGTGTGGAAAGTGGGGTCCCCCAGGCTTCTGTCCTGGGACCAATCCTGTTTAATTTATTCATAAATGATCTGGAGGAGGGGATATCGAGTACAATCTCAGTATTTGCAGATGATACTAAATTAGGCATGCCAATATCTTCTATGCAGGATGTGGAAACCTTGCAAGCGGACCTGAACAAAATAACGGGGTGGGCAACTACATGGCAGATGAGATTTAATGTTGAAAAATGTAAAGTAATGCACTTGGGGGCCAGAAACCAGAAAGCAAGCTACTCACTAGGGGGGGAACCTCTGGGTGAGTCTAGGATGGAAAAGGACTTGGGGATACTGGTAGACAACAGGCTTGGCAGTGGCATGCAATGCCAAGCCGCCGCAAGCAAAGCCAACAGAATACTGGGATGTATAAAAAAGGGGATTCACTCCAGAAATAAAGAGATTATTCTCCCGCTCTACAAGACTCTGGTCCGGCCACATCTGGAGTATGCTGTCCAGTTCTGGGCACCGGTCCTCAGGAAGTGGAAGTGGAGCTGGAACTGGAGAAAGTCCAGAGAAGGGCAACAAAAATAATTAGGGGAATGGAGGACATCAGCTATGAGGAAAGACTACAAGCACTGAACCTATTCTCTCTGGAGAAGAGACGATTGAGGGGGATATGATATCAATGTACAAATACTGTACTGGCGACCCGAGCATAAGGAACAAACTTCAGAGAAAGGAGATACAATAAGACATGTGGCCACTCACTAAAACTTGAGGAAAGGCGGTTTAACCTTAAAGTGTGTAAGGGGTTCTTCACTGTAAGAGCGGTAAGGATGTGGAATTCTCTTCCGCAAGCAGTCGTATCAGCAGGGAGCATTGATAGTTTCAAAAAACTATTAGATGGACACCTTAAAGACCACAACATACAGGGGTATACAATGTACGATTAAAAGCAAACACACACACACATCATAGGTTGAACTGGATGGACTGATGTCTTTTTTCAACCTCACTAACTATGTAACTATGTAACTAAGCTTTTGGGAAAATTCCCTTGCAGAGTGCAACTTCTCCTGCAAAGTAAGCAGTCTGTTTGCTTTTAGTAAATCAACCCCAATATGGCATCACTGTATAAATATTACATATACGTTTTTTAGTTTAGAATCAGAGCTTTTCAGTTGCATCCTCAACGTCTCTGCACAGTTTTTAAGGACATCAGTAGTAATATTTCACTGTCACATGTTGTGACCTATTACAAAGTTTGGCCCTATTTCTCTCATGAAAGCAGAGATCCTGTTTCTTGATTGAAGAATATTGCTGTCCTAAACTGATAAAGTAGAGCGTGTACTCAACTCTTTCAGAAAACACGTGCCTGACAGAGTTTTTGAAAAAAAAAATTTGGATGTTGCTATAAAATATGATCTTCTTCTGAAAAACAAATTTTATAGAAGAATAACTTGTTAAGTGTTATTTGCATTTTTTATATACAATTGAGAAAAATGAAACCTGGTATCTGTTGAAGAATTTCTAAATTGGATTATGATTATAAGGCCATAGTCCAGGCTAGGGCTTGACATGAAAGCATTTTAACCCTATACCACATTTAATTTGAAATACATAAATTTATTTTTGAAAATGTCTCTTTATTATGTCCCTTGTCTTTTATTCCCCTGATGAAATATCTGTTGTCAAGTTATAACATCTAAACATTAGCTGTTTATTTTACCTTCAGTGAACCGGCTTGGAATCAGTGATGACCTAAAAGAGAAACTCCGGGATGTTATGGTGGACCGGCACAAACTCACTCTTGGAAAGACCCTTGGAGAAGGTTGGTTAAGCCACTGATAAAAAATGTTCTCCTTGTTACCTGAAATGTCCGTAAAGCAATAAAGAATGTCTTGAGCTTTCAAACGATGTACACTCAGATTTCGAACTTTGAATTCCCTAAGCTCCTTGGGTAGAGACTATATGGACAGTGCTATAGCATTGGTTGTGTGACCGGTCACTGTAGACAACCTTAGGCAGAGTTTTTTTTTTTTTTTTAATCAGCCATTCTATCTTTCTATATCAATTCCAAGAAGACTGTGAAACATAACTTTAAAGTAACCATTTGTATAGGTTTGGGTCTAACAATACATATGAATTATAATATAAGTAGACAAGTAACATTTGAAAATCATTCTTATATTGGATTTATATGTTTTTCAAAATGGGGCAAAAGTTGTCCCTTACTTACATGGACCTGTAGGGTCTTTGTGAGCGATCAAGCATGAATACTGATATATCTTTAGGTGACAAATGAACCCTGGGGTTTTCCTTTTGGATATTGCAGTAAATTAAAATGAGAATACACTCTGCTTTTTTCAGATATTTTTATTTGCAACTAAACATTTAATATAGGACACACTCATGACACTGGAAATACAGAACATCGTGGGCTTTGGAAAGAGAGAACATAACAGAAGCTGCTTTGCTTCAGACTGTCTCTCTCTAATTGAAACTGAAGCAGCAATTTTACCTGATTCTGCGCTCCCACAGGCTCCTCCGTCGTGCAAGAATGGTCCCCACAGCCTGGTAGCCAGGTGTGTCTTCTGTACTTGCCCAGCCCTGTGGCTTTATATAGTTGGAGGGGGAGCTAATATTGGTCTTTGGTCTGTAGGAGAAAATATGCAGCAATAAAAGGAAACACTTCCCCTGGGGACGTGGGTCAGGGAAGCCATGAACTCTGGGGCCTGCAGAGCACACAATGGAAACTCTATTTAGTAAGTGCCACTACAGCATCCCTCCTCTTTAGCTATAGGACTTTATTGCTATTATAACCAGGATGAGGAAAATCTATTATTATGCACCTTTCTGCCACTGTTTGGGATTTGTTCATGCCATGTACATTGGTTTTCAGTACCAGGCTGTGCAACTATTTGTAATTTTCCTGTTATTTGAATAACATTAAAAGAACAGCTACTTAATGCCTCTATCTTGTTTAAGCCCAGGAGTGCATGAATTGTGATACAGTAGGACTATCCTCTTTTGGGAAGCAGAGAAAATATGTGAATTTGTGCAAACCTGATCAGCTCAGAAGCAGGTGGTGATTAAGAAAAAGGAGTCACCCACCACTGTCGGTGAGAGCTAATCCCCTCTTGGAATGCCAAGTGACCCAGGCCCCTGTGTGTCGTGGGCTCCAGGTGTTTGGTCGGAATGCTGGAGCCCTAATTTGGACAATGTGAAATCACAGGCCTGTGTAAAAAGTGCTTTGGGTGTAAGGGGTTAACTCAGACTATGGTCAGAGAGATGTGGGAAGATGGTCTCAGACCAGCATCCGTACATTTGATGTCAGCATGGGCTTGAGCAGTGAATACTATAAAACAGCCCTGGAAGCCCTGTTTGTAGGAGGGGCCCCAGCTGCGGCTACGTGACTTAGAACTGGGCACCCTGCTTACAACATCTTATTCCCTATGCTCTGACAATCGGATGCCCCTGACATCACCAAGACCAATATAGGGCCCATAGACCTGCATTGGGCATGAGGAAACCAAGTAACAGTCCACCACTGGAGCATAGGGGAGCACTGCCTGCTGGGGGAGCAGAGGATCAGTGCTTTTTCCATCCCCTGGACTCAAACGAGCATTTAAAGGAGAAGTACAGCCAAAGTTTTGCACTCCTGTGACCCATTTTCAGCAGACAGCGGGCTGAAGCCCATTGTCAGCTGACATCACCTAGCTGGTCCAGGCTCTGGAAGGATTGCTACCATATGGTCAGGATTCACCCACATGCCTGGACCAGCACCCGGCTCAGCCTCTCAGCGAGCCGCTGAGAGCCTGAGCTGGCCGCTCCCGCCCCCTCCACAGCCCAGCACGCGAGTGAGCGCGTGTGGGTGGGAGGCAGAGTGGTGACTGACAGTAACCAGCTCTCTGCTCAGGGAGCTCTGAGAACCAAGCGATCGGGGGTGTTTGATTACTCTGTTCTCAGTGTTAGAGCCAGTGGGGGTCATATGCAGCATCGGACCAATGCTGCATCTACCTAGGTGAGTATGTATCTGAAAAAAAATCAAAACTCCATACTTCTCATTTAATCCTTGTAGTGCAGGGGTAGCTCCACTGCAAAGGGAGATTTTTACTTTTCCTGGAGTTAAGCTTTGAATTTTCATAACTGCCTTACAAAGAAAACTTTTTAATCTTTTTTTTATCGCATGATGAACAAAGAAAATATATACAGAACAATACACATTCTTCATAATCCCTAGTGCAACTTGGGCTGCTTGGAGAATGCTCTGCAGAGACTGGCCTCAAGCATTTCCTACTTCCTCTAGGAATTGACATTGACTTTGTATTTAATGAGATGAGTCCCTCCTGTCTGTTGCAGCGTGTTTTCCTATGTGTGGGAACAGTCGCACAGTAACACGAGCCTCGCAAGCTCCATTTCCGTTCTCTGTCTTATCCTACACAGTCTGGAAAAGCAATCGGAAAACAGTCCTTGTTCTAATGGCTTCCTCTGTCTCCCTCCTGGGAGCATGGCCTCTGCAGGGCAGCTTGTTAACCCAAGGGCTGCTGACTTTTTATGTATCCCAAGGAAGGAAGGAAGAAAGGGGGGACAACTACTGTAACTCTGTTATGTGTATCAGCCCAGCTAACATGAATCTGCGCCATATGTATTAGACATTAGGTATATTTAGTGCTTGTAAAGAGTATAGGTCCCTCAGGGCCAATTTATGGCAATATTATCAGACTGAGAGTAGAATAAAAATGTGTTTAGAAGGGAATTGTGTTTTTTTTTATTACTTATATGTATGTATAGAAATGTGGTTTACCTTCTTGCCGATCATATAACACACACACTATATTACCAAAGTATTGGGACGTCTGGCTTTACACGCACATGAAATTTAATAGCATCCCAGTCTTAGTCCGTAGGGTTCAATATTGAGTTGGCCCACCCTTTGCAGCTATAACAGCTTCAACTCTTCTGGGAAGGCTGTCCACAAGGTTTAGGAGTGTGTCTATGGGAATGTTTGACTATTCTTCCAGAAGAGCATTTGTGAGGTCAGGCACTGATGTTGGACAAAAAGGCCTGGCTTACAGTCTCTGCTCTATTTCATCCCAAAGGTGTTCTATCGGGTTGAGGTCAGGACTCTGTGCCGGCCAGTCAAGTTCCTCCACCCCAAACTCGTTCATGCATTTCTTCATGGACCTTGCTTTGTGCACTGGTGCGCAGTCATGTTGGAACAGGAAGGGGACATCCCCAAACTGTTCCCACAAAGTTGGGGGCATGGAATTGTCTAAAATGTCTTGGTATGCTGATGTCTTAAGAGTTACCTTCACTGGAACTAAGGGGCCAAGCCCAACCTCTGAAAAACAACCCCACACAATAATCCCTCTCCACCAAATGATTTGGACCAGTGCACAAAGCAAGGTCCATAACGACATGGATGAGCGAGTTTAGGGTGGAAGAGCTTGACTGTCCTGACTCCAACCCGATAGAACACCTTTGGGATACATTGGAGCAGAGACCTTCTCTTCAACATCATTACCTGACCTTACAAATGTGCTTCTGGAAGAATGGTCAAACATTCCTATTAGTATTACCACAAACGTCAGATTGTGGACAGAAATTTTAGCACCAGACCCCCTGTGTAAACCTAAAGTGGTAACCTGTAAAGGCTGCATTTGTTTTCATTTTTCAGGCTAGTAGAGAAAATATCTGTTGGTTCTGCCAGTAGCCCACTTTCTTTGCAACTCCCTGTGTGCTGAACTGAAATTTCAGACACTGTTATCAGCCTTCCTAGTTCTTATATGTGAACTGTCTTTCTCTGTCTCTGCCGCACTGTTATCAGTTATGATTGATTTTTGTTCTCTCTGCAGACTACAGAACACTTCCCCCATGGTACAGAGATGAGAAGCGGGAAATGTGTTCTGTTGACCTAAAGCTCCTCCTTTCCTAGGCTGTCAATGTTCTTCTCCATAGATACAGTACAGTTATTGAATGTTGTCACCCTAGGACAGGAAGTGTGTTACTGACAGGATCACCAGGTGACACTAAGGCTCCATGTACACGGGACGTTGTTAAAAGTCCCTTTGAATGCTGGAATTTTTAGGACGTTTGAAACGTCCGTTCGGTCGCGTTTGTACCCGCATTTAGCGGGCGTTTGCGGGCGTTTGCGTTTAGAACCGTTCCTAGAGGTAAAAAAAATGATTCCCCTTTAAAATGGAAAAACGCGAACGCCAAACGTGGGTCATCGCGTTCGGTCGTTTTTGCGTTTGAAATGCCGGGAAACACACGTTCGAACGCAAATAATTGCGTTCTAAAAACAGTCCCTGAACGCAACTGCCCGCAAACGACCGCAAACGACCTGGTGTACATGGACAGATAAGATAAAATGTAGATGGGTTCAGGGGCTTCTAAAAAAACGCCCAACTGCTCCTAAACGGCCATTTCCAGCGTCCCGTGTACATGGAGCCTAAAGAGAAAAAAAGCCTAAAAAGAGAAAACTTATGCAGCCACCCCATCCAAGGACTGGTAAACTGCAATATATTAGATATTTTTGTTCTTGAATTTAGATCCTTTAAAGCTGAATTCTAGGTATGGATATTTTTCCATAGTTACATTGGTCCAGTTATAACTTTGCATTCCAAGTTTGCAGCACTGTGGTCCTGAAATCAGTGCTGAATCTTTATGTTTGGGGTTTGCATATCATCCACATCTTATCATGGCATTCCTCACAATGATAATTCTGATGTTTGTATGAGTGTTGTGGGTCACGTTCCAAGCTCCACTGGTGCAAAAGCTAATAAGAATGGTTTAGTATATTCTGAAGGTCAGGAAATATGTTTTCACTTTGCTTGCTATCTGAGAATTTCTGTACTTATTCTGATCACTTGTGCTAAAATTTCAGTTCCACTGTTTAGTGGGGCAACTATGTTTGTAAAGGAATTTTTATAAGCTCACAAGACTATTGTGTATTTTGTAGATACTATGTGGCCCAAATAAATAAAGAACATGTATTTTATTCCTCAGGAGAGTTTGGTTCGGTCATGGAGGGTCAACTAAACCAAGATGACTACATCCTCAAGGTGGCTGTGAAGACCATGAAGAGTAAGTGCTTGTGGCTGTGTGTTCACCCTTCATTGGTAGGGTCAGGCACCATCTGCCATAGCTACCTTCTGTCTATGGCCTCATGCGCACTGGGCATACAGTTGCACCATCCAGTCCCGCTGCCAACAGGCTGGCAAACTCTATGAGAGGCTGACAGCACCTGCGGCTGGAATGGGCCTAGTGGTACACTTTCTTCAAAAACCTACTAGTAAAGGCCAGCTTTAGGTAGACTTGCTGACTGGCATGCAGTCATTTGGCAAAAAGATTGACAATCTCTTAAGACAAATTTAGTATTTCATGGTTTCACTCCTAATGCAGGTATAGGTCTCATCGTTCCCTCTTTCTGTGCATCGCTATGCTGTAAACTAATAATTGCAACAATGCCACTTATATTTACAGTGGGTTTTTTGATCTCACCTTACAGTTGCCATCTGTACCCGCACTGAGATGGAAGACTTTTTAAGTGAAGCTGTCTGTATGAAAGAATTTGATCACCCCAACGTCATGCGTCTCCTTGGTGAGTGGTGTGGTGTTGATCCATAACCTATTTTGACATCTATAGGAATGTGCATAAATACATAGATAGGTGAATGCAGAAAATGACCAAGCGGTTTACTGAGTTGGCATTTTTTTTTTTGAGTATAGATCTTTGTTGGTCTCAATCATGTTTTTTACTTACTGCTGACTGACTCACTCTGATGGAAATCTATTCCAAACATCAAATACACGTTTGGTAAAAAAAATACTTCTTAAAGTTAGTTTTGAGCTTTCCTCTGGCTAGTCTGAGGTCATGTTCCCAGGTTCTTGATCTTAGTTTCATCTTGAAAATACTATCCTCCTGAACAGGATTCACAACCTTCGTGTATTTAAAGGTTTTGATCTGTCTTATCAAAAACCACTTAAGAACCAGGCCTATTTCCGACACTTGTTGTTTACAAGTTAAAATCAGTATTTTTTTGCTAGAAAATTACCTAGAACCCCAAACATTATATATATATATATTTTTTTAGCAGAGACCCTAGATAATAAAATGGAGTTCATTGCAATACTTTATGTCACACCATATTTGCGCAGCGGTCTTACAAACGCAATTAAAAAATAAGAAAACAATAAAATTAGCCTCATTTTTTTCTATAATGTGAAAGATAATGTTACGTCAAGTAAATAGATACCCAACATGTCATGCTTCAAAATTGCGCACGCTCGTGGAATGGCTTCAAAAATTGGTACTTTAAATTCTCTGATTTAAAATTTCTACAGGTTACCAGTTTAGAGTTACAGAGGTGGTCTAGGGCTTAAATTATTGCTCTTGCTCAATCGTTTGCGGCAATACCTCACATGTGTGGTTTGAACACCGTTTACATATGTGGGCGCGACCTGCGTATGCGTTTGCTTCTGCGTGCGAGCTCAGAGGAACAAGGCACTTTACATTTTTTTTCTTATTTATTTTACCTTTTTATTTTTTTTTTTTTTTACACTGCCCCTATAAAAAAAAAAAATTATCACTCTTATTCCTTTTACAAAAAAATTAAACATCCCTTGTAATAGAAATAAGTACAGGTCCTCTTTAATGTGAGATCTGGGGTCAAAAAGACCTCAGATCTCACATCTACCCTTAAAAGCAAAAAAAAAAAGTATTTTTTTTTCAGCATAAAAAATAATTGGCCCTTAAACACTGTTGGGAGGAAACGACTTATGACGTCGCTCCTGTCCTCCAAGGCCATGGAGTCGAGTGGGGACCAGTTTGCCCTCACTCGACTTCCTGCCTGGGACATGAACAGAGCCAGGGCCGGACTGACCATAGGGCAGACCGGGCAGATGCCCGGTGGGCCGGGGCCTCCGCTCTCAGTCCGTCAGACAGTGTCACTGTCTGTGTCCCGATGCCGGCCGCTGCTGGCCTCTCCGCGGCCGATTCCGCGGAGACTGAGGGCCGCCCGCCGCTGTCCCTGACTCCCCGCCAGTGGCCGCCACTCACTCTGAGTCCTAGCACTGCCTGGGCTCAGCTGGCAGCCGGCTGATGCTGAGCTGAGCCCAGCGCCGCTCACTGCGGCCGCCGGCCACTGTCACGTCGGATTGCAGCGGCATCCAATGTAGGCGCTCTGGACTGGAGGGGTGGACCGGCGTCAGGTGACTGAAGGCGAAGGGGTGGAGCTAGAGGCCGGGGACCGTCACCCCCTGGCCCCTGCTTGATTCAGGAAGAAGCGGGAATGAAGTCGCCGGCGCCGCACCGCAGACAGCTGAGCAGAGTGAGAGACAGGACGACGAGCCAAGGGCTGACTGCTGCAATAAGGTAAGGAAAGGGCAGCCGCAGGCAGCACAAAAACAGCAACAACAGCTGGGATTTGTGGTTCTGAGCTGGCCTCCATTGGCAGAGCAGTGTTCTGGTCAGACTGGTCTGGAACTGTCACTGCTAGAAAACATGTGCCATCATGCCAGTTTGCTTGTTACATGTGATGTGACAGCCAGGTGCACATTTTCAACTTGAAAATGTGCACCTGGCTGTCACATCACATGTAACAAGCAAACTGGCATGATGGCACATGTTTTCTAGCAGTGACAGTGTGTAGCTGACTGTTATCTGTTTTTTACGCCTGCCTGCTGCTAAGCCAGAAGTGAGCAATGCTCTGCCGGAGGCCAGAACCACAAATCCCAGCAGTGTTGTGTTTGTTTTTGTGCCCTTTCCTTACATGACACATGTTCTAGCAGTGAGTGTGTAGTTGTTTTGAAAACAGCTACACACACACTGTCAGAGCCGGTTCACACTGGGGCGACCTGTCAGGCGACCTGGTCGCCGTAGGTCGCCTGCCATAGAGAAGCTGCGGACCCGTTCTAATAGGAGCGACACAAGTCGCTCCGACTTAGAAAAGGGTCCGGAGCTTCTTTGGGGCGACCTGGAGCGACCTGCATTGACTTCAATGATATGAAGTCTGTGTCGGCCGCTCCGAGGTCGCGGTGTGAGCTGCGCACCGTGACCTGTGAGGTCGCCCCGGCAAGTAGCGTCGCCCCAGTGTGAACGGAGTCTCACTGCTGCTAGAAAACATGTGCCATGTAAGGAAAGGGCACAAAAACAAACACAACACTGCTGGGATTTGTGGTTCTTGCCTCCGGCAGAGCATTGTTCACTTCTGGCTTAGCAGCAGGCAGGCCGCAGGCGTAAAAAACAGAAAACAGCTACACACTGTCACTGCTGCTAGAAAACATGTGCCATGCCAGTTTGCTTGATACATGTGATGTGACAGCCAGGTGCACATTTTCAACTTGAAAATGTGCACCTGGCTGTCACATCACATGTAACAAGCAAACTGGCATGCCGCATGGCACATGTTTTCTAGCAGCAGTGATAGTGAGTGTGTAGCTGTTTTCAAAACAGCTACACACTTAGGGCTCTTTCACACGGT
This sequence comes from Pelophylax lessonae, assembly GCF_965119305.1. Lineage (NCBI taxonomy): Eukaryota > Metazoa > Chordata > Amphibia > Anura > Ranidae > Pelophylax > Pelophylax lessonae. The sequence goes on from NC_138774.1 coordinate 71,353,842, forward strand.
CCGCCTGCGTAGGATCCGCGATCCCCACTGAGCCGGCGGATGACAGCTCCGTCTCCGCTTGCAGAGCGGAGAGGGAGGTGTCTCAGCCCCCGCTGCCCTCTATGGGGGATCAGATGAGAGCGGACCGCCTGTCCGCTCTCATCAGATCCCATCCGATCCGATTACTGAACGGATGGAAAAATAGGGTTTCCATCCGTCCAGATTTAACGGACAGGATCGGATACGGATGGCAGCGGGTGTCAGCGGAGGTGTCTCCGCTGACATCCACTGCCCCATAGAGCTGCATGGAGGATCCGATCAGATCCGCCTAAAAAACTGACAGGAACTGGATCTGATCGGATCGCCCGTGTGAAAGAGCCCTTACTGCTAGAACATGGGTCATGTAAGGAAAGGGCACAAAAACAAACACAACACTGCTGGGATTTGTGGTTCTGGCCTCCGGCAGAGCATTGCTCACTTCTGGCTTAGCAGCAGGCAGGCGTAAAAAACAGAAAACAGCTACACTCTGTCACTAGTGCTAGAAAACATGTGCCATGCCAGTTTGCTTGTTACATGTGATGTGACAGCCAGGTGCACATTTTCAACTTGGAAATGTGCACCTGGCTGTCACATCACATGTAACAAGCAAACTGGCATGCCACATGGCACATGTTTTCTAGCAGTGACTGATCTGAAGTGTAACAGTGCAGGAATTGGGGTGATCTGAGGTGAGAAAGTGCAGCAATTGGGGTGATCTGAGGTGTGAAGGTGCAGGAATTGGGGCTGATCTGAGGAGTGAAGGTGCAGGAATTGGGGTGATCTGAGGTGTGATAGTGCAGGAATTGGGGCTGATCTGAGGTGTGAAGTTGCAGGAATTGGGGTGATCTGAGGTGTGAAGTTGCAGGAATTGGGGTGATCTGAGGTGTGATAGTGCAGGAATTGGGGTGATCTGAGATGTGACCGTGCAGGAATTGGGGTGATCTGAGGTGTGACGGTGCAGGAATTGGGGTGATCTGAGGTGTAAAGGTGCAGGAATTGGGGTGATCTGAGGTGTGAAGTTGCAGGAATTGGGGTGATCTGAGGTGTGAAGGTGCAGGAATTGGGGTGATCTGAGATGTGACCGTGCAGGAATTGGGGTGATCTGAGGTGTGACCGTGCAGGAATTGGGGTGATCTGAGGTGTGACCGTGCAGGAATTGGGGTGATCTGAGGTGTGACCGTGCAGGAATTGGGGTGATCTGAGGTGTGATAGTGCAGGAATTGGGGTGATCTGAGGTGTGAAGGTGCAGGAATTGGGGTGATCTGAGGTGTGACGGTGCAGGAATTGGGGTGATCTGAGGTGTGACGGTGCAGGAATTGGGGTGATCTGAGGTGTGACCGTGCAGGAATTGGGGTGATCTGAGGTGTGACGGTGCAGGAATTGGGGTGATCTGAGGTGTGAAGGTGCAGGAATTGGGGTGATCTGAGGTGTGACGGTGCAGGAATTGGGGCTGATCTGAGGTGTGAATGGTGCAGGAATTGGGGTGATCTGAGGTGTGACGGTGCAGGAATTGGGGTGATCTGAGGTGTGACGGTGCAGGAATTGGGGTGATCTGAGGTGTGATAGTGCAGGAATTGGGGTAATCTGAGGTGTGAAGGTGCAGGAATTGGGGTGATCTGAGGTGTGACCGTGCAGGAATTGGGGTGATCTGAGGTGTGAAGGTGCAGGAATTGGGGTGATCTGAGGTGTGACAGTGCAGGAATTGGGGTGATCTGAGGTGTGACCGTGCAGGAATTGGGGTGATCTGAGGTGTGATAGTGCAGGAATTGGGGTGATCTGAGGTGTGAAGGTGCAGGAATTGGGGTGATCTGAGGTGTGAAGGTGCAGGAATTGGGGTGATCTGAGGTGTGACGGTGCAGGAATTGGGGTGATCTGAGGTGTGAAGGTGCAGGAATTGGGGTGATCTGAGGTGTGACGGTGCAGGAATTGGGGTGATCTGAGGTGTGACGGTGCAGGAATTGGGGTGATCTGAGGTGTGACGGTGCAGGAATTGGGGCTGATCTGAGGTGTGAATGGTGTAGGAATTGGGGTGATCTGAGGTGTGACGGTGCAGGAATTAGGGTGATCTGAGGTGTGACGGTGCAGGAATTGGGGTGATCTGAGGTGTGACGGTGCAGGAATTGGGGTGATCTGAGGTGTGACGGTGCAGGAATTGGGGTGATCTGAGGTGTGACGGTGCAGGAATTGGGGTGATCTGAGGTGTGACGGTGCAGGAATTGGGGTGATCTGAGGTGTGACGGTGCAGGAATTGGGGTGATCTGAGGTGTGACGGTGCAGGAATTGGGGTGATCTGAGGTGTGACGGTGCAGGAATTGGGGCTGATCTGAGGTGTGAATGGTGTAGGAATTGGGGTGATCTGAGGTGTGACGGTGCAGGAATTAGGGTGATCTGAGGTGTGACGGTGCAGGAATTGGGGTGATCTGAGGTGTGACGGTGCAGGAATTGGGGTGATCTGAGGTGTGACGGTGCAGGAATTGGGGTGATCTGAGGTGTGACCGTGCAGGAATTGGGGTGATCTGAGGTGTGACGGTGCAGGAATTGGGGTGATCTGAGGTGTGACGGTGCAGGAATTGGGGTGATCTGAGGTGTGACAGTGCAGGAATTGGGGTGATCTGAGGTGTGAAGGTGCAGGAATTGGGGTGATCTGAGGTGTGACGGTGCAGGAATTGGGGTGATCTGAGGTGTGACGGTGCAGGAATTGGGGTGATCTGAGGTGTGACGGTGCAGGAATTGGGGTGATCTGAGGTGTGACGGTGCAGGAATTGGGGTGATCTGAGGTGTGACGGTGCAGGAATTGGGGTGATCTGAGGTGTGACGGTGCAGGAATTGGGGTGATCTGAGGTGTGACGGTGCAGGAATTGGGGTGATCTGAGGTGTGACGGTGCAGGAATTGGGGTGATCTGAGGTGTGACGGTGCAGGAATTGGGGTGATCTGAGGTGTGACGGTGCAGGAATTGGGGTGATCTGAGGTGTGACGGTGCAGGAATTGGGGCTGATCTGAGGTGTGAATGGTGTAGGAATTGGGGTGATCTGAGGTGTGACGGTGCAGGAATTAGGGTGATCTGAGGTGTGACGGTGCAGGAATTGGGGTGATCTGAGGTGTGACGGTGCAGGAATTGGGGTGATCTGAGGTGTGACGGTGCAGGAATTGGGGTGATCTGAGGTGTGACCGTGCAGGAATTGGGGTGATCTGAGGTGTGACGGTGCAGGAATTGGGGTGATCTGAGGTGTGACGGTGCAGGAATTGGGGTGATCTGAGGTGTGACAGTGCAGGAATTGGGGTGATCTGAGGTGTGAAGGTGCAGGAATTGGGGTGATCTGAGGTGTGACGGTGCAGGAATTGGGGTGATCTGAGGTGTGACGGTGCAGGAATTGGGGTGATCTGAGGTGTGACGGTGCAGGAATTGGGGCTGATCTGAGGTGTGAATGGTGCAGGAATTGGGGTGATCTGAGGTGTGAAGGTGCAGGAATTGGGGTGATCTGAGGTGTGAAGCTGCAGGAATTGGGGTGATCTGAGGTGTGAAGGTGCAGGAATTGGGGTGATCTGAGGTGGGAAGGTGCAGGAATTGGGGCTGATCTGAGGTGTGAAGGTGCAGGAATTGGGGTGATCTGAGGTGTGAAGGTGCAGGAATTGGGGTGATCTGAGGTGTGACGGTGCAGGAATTGGGGTGATCTGAGGTGTGACGGTGCAGGAATTGGGGTGATCTGAGGTGTGACGGTGCAGGAATTGGGGCTGATCTGAGGTGTGAATGGTGCAGGAATTGGGGTGATCTGAGGTGTGAAGGTGCAGGAATTGGGGTGATCTGAGGTGTGAAGCTGCAGGAATTGGGGTGATCTGAGGTGTGAAGGTGCAGGAATTGGGGCTGATCTGAGGTGTGAAGGTGCAGGAATTGGGGTGATCTGAGGTGTGAAGGTGCAGGAATTGGGGTGATCTGAGGTGGGAAGGTGCAGGAATTGGGGTGATCTGAGGTGTGAAGGTGCAGGAATTGGGGTGATCTGAGGTGTGATAGTGCAGGAATTGGGGTGATCTGAGGTGTGAAGGTGCAGGAATTGGGACTGATCTGAGGTGTGAAGGTGCAGGAATTGGGGTGATCTGAGGTGTGATAGTGCAGGAATTGGGACTGATCTGAGGTGTGAAGGTGCAGGAATTGAGGTGATCTGAGGTGTGAAGGTGCAGGAATTGGGGTGATCTGAGGTGTGAAGCTGCAGGAATTGGGGTGATCTGAGCTGTGAAGGTGCAGGAATTGGGGTGATCTGAGGTGTGAAGGTGCAGGAATTGGGGTGATCTGAGGTGTGAAGGTGCAGGAATTGGGGTGATCTGAGGTGTGAAGGTGCAGGAATTGGGGTGATCTGAGGTGTGAAGGTGCAGGAATTGGGGTGATCTGAGGTGTGAAGGTGCAGGAATTGGGGTGATCTGAGGTGTGAAGGTGCAGGAATTGGGGTGATCTGAGGTGTGATAGTGCAGGAATTGGGGTGATCTGAGGTGTGATAGTGCAGGAATTGGGGTGATCTGAGGTGTGAAGGTGCAGGAATTGAGGTGATCTGAGGTGTGATAGTGCAGGAATTGGGGTGATCTGAGGTGTGAAGGTGCAGGAATTGGGGGTGATCTGAGGTGTGAAGGTGCAGGAATTGGGGTGATCTGAGGTGTGAAGGTGCAGGAATTGGGGTGATCTGAGGTGTGATAGTGCAGGAATTGGGGTGATCTGAGCTGTGAAGCTGCAGGAATTGGGGTGATCTGAGGTGTGAAGGTGCAGGAATTGGGGTGATCTGAGGTGCGAAGGTGCAGGAATTGGGGTGATCTGAGGTGTGAAGGTGCAGGAATTGGGGTGATCTGAGGTGTGATAGTGCAGGAATTGGGGTGATCTGAGCTGTCAAGGTGCAGGAATTGGGGTGATCTGAGGTGTGATAGTGCAGGAATTGGGGTGATCTGAGGTGTGATAGTGCAGGAATTGGGGTGATCTGAGGTGTGAAGGTGCAGGAATTGGGGTGATCTGAGGTGTGATAGTGCAGGAATTGGGGTGATCTGAGGTGTGATGGTGCAGGAATTGGGGTGATCTGAGGGGTGAAGGTGCAGGAATTGGGGTGATCTGAGGGGTGAAGGTGCAAAGCTCACTTGATTTCTTACTATTATTCAAGCGGTTTACAGCAGTTACTTTATATGAAGCTGTTTTTTATGTATCTGGCACTCCCAATTTCTTTGAAAACATTTTTCGGCACACTGTGCCCAAAAAGGTTGTCTACCCCTTGATTAGAGTAACCCTCATCTTGTGCTGCTTCATAATATTTTTAGGACTCAGTGATCAAAACAGGATTTAAAGTAAGACAAAAATAAACAGCATCATATGGCAGCTCTGATCTAAATTGGACCCAGTCTGTCAGATTAAACTAAAAAAAAGTACCGTAATCCAATCCACACATCCTGGAACAATAAATCCTGTCATCAACCATCCCGATGAACGCCCTGCCCCAGCCACGCCCCCGTCACGCCCCCCTCCTGGGCTGCTCAGTCCAAAATGCCCGGGCCTATTTTTTGTCCCAGTCCGGGCCTGAACAGAGCGGATTGTTTTCCCCCGCTACTGACGGCTCCGGTAAGCGGAGAAAATTACCGGGAAGCTGCGGGAGGGGGGCACCTCTCCTTCCACCCATGAAAGTGAACCTGCAGCGAATCCGCTGCTGGGACCACTTTTATGTAAAAAAGAACCATCCCCCCTCTAAGAAAATACTGGGGTTATTGCAGCTATCTAAAACTGCGTCGGGCGGTCCGGAAGTGGTTAAGCGAGGTCTCCAGAACTGGACACAGTATTCTAAATTACTATTATTCTAGTTACAATTACAGATCTATATAGAGAAATCAGGACTTCCATACTCCTTCTAGTGACCACTCTAGTGTTAACTAAAGGTCTATATAGAGGAATCAGGACCACCTTTCTCCTGCTGGTGAACTCCTTAAATGATAACTAAAGATCTATATAGGAGAATCAGGACCTCCTTCTGATGACCCCTCTAGTGATAACTACAGATCTATATAGAGGAATAAGGACTTCCTTCCTCCTGCTGGTGATCCCTCTTCTTGTTGTAATAACTAAAGATCTATATTGGGGAATCAGGACCTCCTTCCTCCTGCTGGTGACCCCTCTAATTACAACTACAAATCTACATAGATAAATCAGGACTTTCATCCTTCTGCTAGTGACCCCTCTAGTGATAATTAACCGCTTGCCGACCGCCACAAGTACATATACTGCAGCGGTCAGCCCCGGCCAGGCAAAGTGACGTACCGGTACGTCACTAGCCTGTGAGCCAATAGTGGGCGGAGGTGCGCTCCCGCCCCGGCTCGTTCCCTAACAAGCCCGCGCGTGTGACCGGTGGACCCGATGTCCGCCGGTCACTCGCGATCGTCCGCTGTGAAGGGAGAAAGGCAGGCGGCTAATGTAAACAAAGCCGCCGGTCATTCTCCCCTGTGTAAAAATGGAGATCATACGGTTCTGCTATGTAGGACCGTTGATCTCTATTCTTACGCCAGTAACCACATCCAATCACAGTAAGAAACACGCCCCTAGGGACACACTTAACCCCTCCTTCCCCAATAAAGTTAACCCCTTCCTTGCCAGTGTAATTTTTACAGTAACAGTGCATATGTATAGCACTGATTACTGTAGTAATGTCACTGGTACCCCCAAAAGTGTCAAAAATGTCAGTCAAGGGTCCGATCTGTCGGCCGCAATGTCGCAGTCCCGCAAAAAAAATCGCAGATCGCCGCCATTACTCGTTAAAAAAAAAAACAATAAAAATGACAAAAATCTTTCCCTTAGTTAGTAAACACAATAGCTTATTGTGATTTTTTTTTTACCAAACATATGTAGCATAAAACAAATTGGCCAAAAATGTTAAAAAATTTAGATTTTTACATTTTTTTGGGGGGAATTTCATATAAAAAAATGTGAAAAATATTGTTATTTTTGCAAAATTGTTGCTCTTTTTTTGTTTATAGCGCATGATCAAAAATTTGCACAGGTGATCAAATACCACCAAAAGAAAGCTCTGTTTGTGGGGAAAAAAGGACGTCAAATTCGTTTAGGTACAGCGTCGCACGACCGCGCAATTGTCCGTTAAAGTCATGCAGTGCCGAATCGCAAAATAGGCCCTGGTCAGGAAGGGGGTAAAATCTTCCGGGGCTTAAGTGGTTAAAGATCTTTTTAAAGCAATCAGGACCACCTTTCTCCTGCTGATGAACCCTCTAGTGATAACTAAATATTTATAGAGAGTAATCAGGACTTCCTTCCTCCTGCTGGTAATCCCTCTAGTGATAGCTACAGATCTTTATAGAGAAATCAAGACCTCCTTTCTCCCACTGGTGACTCCTCTAGTGATAACTACAGATCTATATGAAGGAATCAGGACTTGCTCCCTCCTGTTGGTGAACTCCTTAAATGATAACTAAAGATCTATATAGGAGAATCAGGACCTCCTTCTGATGACCCCTCTAGTGATAACTACAGATCTATATAGAGGAATAAGGACTTCCTTCATACTGTCGGTCATCCGTCTATTGATAACTAAAGATCTTTATAGATTAATCAGAACCTCCTTCCTCCTACTGGTGATCTCTCTAGGTATAACCACAAATCTATATAGAGGAATCAGGACCTCCTTCCTCCTGCTGGTGATCTCTCTAGGACCTCTCTAGTGATAACTAAAGATCTATATACAGGAATCAGGACCTCCTTATTAATGTTGGTGACCCCTCTAGTGGTACACCTTAGGATTCTATTTGTTTTTCTTACTACTTGGACACTATTTGCTCATTTTGTAATAATCGTAAATAAGTGCCCCCAATTCTTCTCCCCCTGTAGTTCTGGCCAGCACTGTACCCACAATATTGTACTCTGTCAGAATGTTCTCCGTAGGTGCATCTTTTATTTAGAAACGTTGAACTTCAGTTTCCACTGCTTCCACCAATGTTTTGGCAAAGCCAAATCATGTTCCATGTTACAGACACCTCCAGTGATGTAATTGTTATATTTACCTTTGTCATCAACTAAAAGACATACCTTGCCCAACAAACCTTGAAAATACTTTATTATGACCACTAGATGGAGCTAAAAAGCATACTTATTTCCTATCATAGTCATGACCATCTAGAGCAGGGTTTCTCAACTAGGGTTCCTCCTGAGGTTTCTAGGGGTTCTTTGAGCAATAGGCAATTTCTGCCTCTCAGATAAGTTCCCAATGACACCATTGTTCCTTTTAGCTATATGTAAGGGGGTAATTCTTTCCAATAATGACAAGAGAAAGGAGAATTCTTCCCACTGACTGTCACCCTAATGTGAGTTGCGTATCTTAAATTTTTAGCAGGTGTTCCCCGAGACCAGAAATTGATTTCAAGGGTTCCTCTGTGTTGAAAAGGTTGAGAAAGGCTGATCTAGAGGCCATGATTCTGCATTTCCCTCATTCACGCATTTGATTTGCAGAGAAAATAGCCTGAGAACATTTCATTTCCATTCGTACAGAAACAACTATGCACATTTTTTTAGAAACCCACTCAAAAGTTTCAGCTTCCTATATCTCTAAATTTCCAGGTCGTATTGACTTTATATTTACTAAAGATAACTTCTGCTTTTTTTTTTTTTATTATCTTCTCAATTTGAATTGCCCAGATTTGTGACAGGTTTAGTTTAACCACTTTACCACCGGAGGATTTTGCTGTCTTACGTCTGGGCCACTTTTTGCGATTCGGCGCTGTGCGACTTTAACTGACAATTGCGCGGTCATGCGACGCCGTACCCAAACGAAATTTACGTCCTTTTTTTCCCACAAACAGAGCTTTCTTTTGGTATTTGATCACCTGTGCGATTTTTACTTTTTGCGTTATAAACAAAAAAAGAGCGTTTATTTTGAAAAAATAACAATATTTTTAACATTTTTTTATATGAAATTCCCCCCAAAAAAGATGTAAAAACCAATTTTTTTTAAAATTTTTGGCCAATTTGTTTTCTGCTACCTATGTTTGGTAAAAAAAATCGCAATAAGCGTATTTTGATTGGTTTGCGCAAAAGTTATTGCGTTTACTAACAAAGGGAAAGATTTCTGTCATTTTTGGTGTTTTTTTTTTTTTAACGAGTAATGGCGGCGATCTGCTTTTTTTTTGCGGGACTGCAACATTGCGGTGGACAGATCGGACCCTTGACTGACATTTTTGACACTTTTGGGGGTACCAGTGACATTACTGCAGTAATCAGTGCTATATATATGCACTGTTACTGTAAAAATGACACTGGCAGGGAAGGGGTTAATTTTATTGGAGAGGGAGGGGTTAATGTATGCCTGGTGCTTACTAACGTGTGGGGGGGGGGGAGGTGACTGAGTGAGCCAGGGACAGATCGGATGTTCATGTTCAGCTATGCTGAACACTCCGATCTGTCACTCCCTGTCACTTAGGAGATCCGCCCGCTCTGTTTACACAGGCGGGCGGATCTCCAAACTGGATTCCCCGACGATCGGAGCAGAGCAGCGGCTCCTCCCCTGGCCCGACTCCCGCTGTGAATGAAAACAGCGGGAGCGCGCCTCCGGCGGCGCGCGAGCGCCGCCTACAGGGGGAGGAGTCCAGCGACGTAGGTCTACGTCGCTGGATGATAACGAGCCACTGTGCCGCAGTAGCAGCACAGTGGCTAGTGTTAAAGTGGTTAAATGAGGCCCATTGCGTTAAAGGGTAACTCCACTTTTATGGAGAAAAAAAATAGCAAATGAAAAAAATTAAAAATCTTGCATATACAATAGCGACACAAGTCATATTTTAATTGAATATTATTAAAAATGACCTTTCCTTTTCAATCAGCAGCTCTGTAATTTCTTGCTTGTGTGATTGGCTCACCGATCTTCCCAGAAGTCTGCACTAAGATAGAAATCTGATTTTTGACATCCCCTCCAACAAAAATACAATTTTTGGTGAGATACTCCCAATAAGAAATCACAGCTAATGGAATGCAGACACTTCAATTTTCCTCATTAGAGCCCTGCAGGTGCAGCAGCTGGTTGATAATTATGAAATCACTCCTATAAGGGCTCTTTCACACTATGTGTCCGTCAAACGGACTCCGTTTATCTCAGCGGGGGATCGATCCGCTGATCCTCCACTGAGCAGGAGAATGACAGCTATTTTCCACACTGTGTGTGGAGACACAGCTGTCAGTTCCCCATACATCTCTATGAGGGGAATCAGATGGGAACGGACCGTCGGTCCGTTCTCATCCGATCCCATCCGATCCGATCCGATGGACAGATGGAAAATAGGGTTTCCATTCGTCCAGATTTGACGGATTTGACGGATCGGATGTCAGCGGACATGTCTCCGCTGCCATCCGATGCCCCATAGGGATGCATGGGGGGACTGTTCAGATCCGCTAAAAAAACGGACAGCGGATCTGAACGGTCCGCCTGTGTGAAAGAGGCCTTAGACTTACTCAGCACATAGACACAGGCAAACATACAGGAATTTTTTTTTTTTTCAGAATAACAAAAGGTAAGAATATGCAACAAAGTTTGTTAAAATCCTTGCAACGTACAGAGATCACCCAGAGGGGAATGTTTTTTTTCTCAACAAAAGTGGAGTTATTCTAATTTCCATCTAGCCATTACAAATAAGCAGCAGAAATAATGTCATGCAGAATATGACACAACAAAAATGTAAAATATTAAATGTCTTAATGCCAGACAGAAATCTTTATTGGATGCCAAAACAGATAGCAAATCTTACTGACTTATAGTGGAGCAAATCATTAACACATATTGCGGAGTCTTCTCATTTCCGAAGAACTGTAAATTTCTCAGACGATGACAGATGACTTCACTGATGATCTGTTTGTTCCCTGAGATACATTTCCAGGAACGCTGTGTACTCTGATAGCACAAAAACCAACAAAAAAACAATTTTTATTGCTCTTAAGTCAGTGGAAAGTGATAAACACAAAGTTTTATTAATTTAATTTCATTTTATTAATTGCCAGGATCCCAATCTGGTGAAATGTTTGCCTTGCAGCTTCACCTGGGAATATTGTGGCGTCACTTTGATAGTCACGCACAAGATCTCTTATTACATTTGATCCTTGCATTAAATGAGAGCATTGTTTAACCTCTTCATCCCCAGAAGGTTTACCCCCCTTCATGGCCAGGCCATGTTTGGTGATACGGCACTGTTTTATTTTAACTGACAATTGCGCTGTCATGCGACGCTGTACCCAAATAAAATTGATGCCCTTTTTTTCCCCAAAAATAGAGCTATGATTAAGCACCCTTAATGAAGGGTGTGAAACGCGTTAGCTGATTGCTGTTAGTGTCTCCTATGCTTTTATGTTGTATGGACTTATCACGTCAATAAAGGTGTTTGCAGTGGAGTGCGGCCATCCACAACTTTATCTTTTCTCCACAAATAGAGCTTTGTTTTGCTGGTATTTGATCACCTCTATATTTTTTGCGCTATAAACAAAAAAAGACCGACAATTTTGAAAAAAAAAATAAATACATTTTTACTTTATGCTATAAAACATATCCAATAAAAAAATGTAAAAAATCAAATGTATTCATCAATTTAGGCTACTAGGTATTCTGCTACATGTTTTTGGTAAAAAAACAATCCCAATAAGCGTATATTGATTGGTTTGCACAAAAGTTATGGCGTCTACACACTATGGGATATTTTCATGGAATTTTTTATTTATTTTTTAATCTGACAGAACACCTGCAGTCAGAAGAGGGCAGCAGACATCTTACTACACCCAGCTACATCTTGAATTTCTGAGTATTTGGGTCCAGTAGCTGCTGCATTTCCCACCCTAGGCTTATACTCAAGTCAATAAGTTATCCCAATTTTTTGTGGTAAAATTAGGTGCCTCGGCTTATATTCAGGTCGGCTTATACTCGAGTATATATATATATATATATATATATATATATATATATATATATATATTTTTTTTTTAAATTTATTCATCTTGCAAACTGATGGACTATTAACATATGGACTTATGTATATGGACATCATTTCTGCTAACTCAGCTAACATCCTTTGCGCCAGATACATTGTGTTTGTACCATGCATTGTATACTAGTTCATTATGAAATTCTTACCTTAGAACGAAGCCCTCCAGCGGCGCCCGCATACTGCTAAGACACCTGACATCTTCCCCGGTGATTCTTCTGGGTTCGCGGGCTCCGGCGCTCTGAGTGGCCAGAGCCGTGATGACGTCACTCCCGCACATATGAATGGGAGCCGCCATTTACGGCACTGGCTCTGAAGGTCTGGCACAGTAAACCAGACCTTCAGAGCGCATGCGCCAAAGTTGTCATTGGCTGCATGCACTCTGAATATCTCCTTAATGTAGCCCCACCGCAGTGACGTTGGTATAATAATGAACTTTTAGATCCCTAACTTCCATCTAAAAAAATGGCTTCCAGTCTCAGAATTGTTTTTCCAGTGAGCAAAATTACTTCCCACACCGCATGTTAGGTATTAGTCTGATCTAAATCCAATGTGTTCAGATAATAAAAACAATTTTTTCCCCTTGTTATCTGTTAACATGACTAAAACTTATGGTAAATGATTATGCATAGGAATGAGTGGTAAGATTAGTGGTAACGCTAAGCTTTACAAAATGCCGAAACCACTGATGTATGATTCATTTTGGGACACTGGGTTAGAAAATTGTGTCCTTTGTTGCCATCTAGTGACAAAAGTTGTGTACTACGCCTGCCGCTATATTTCATCATCTGTCGGAGGATTTAGCCCAGTCCACCCTCCTTCTCAATGCAATCTATCATTTACTACAGCAGATCCCTAGATTCTACTGAAATATGTTTCTCTGGTTAAAACCATCTGATTTTGGGTGGGTCTGCATTACTAAAGTGTTTTTCAGTCTGAGCCAGGATGTGTTTTTATTACAACATCATTTTACGCAGAAATTGTACCCGTCGCAGTACAAAATGATTAGTAATAAAGTGATGAATAGATTGTAAAACAGCTGTGCTATATCATGTAAAAAAGAAGATAAATGACCCCTAAAGGTTGCTAAAACTGTTTATTGTTTCTGCAAAACATTAAAGAGTTTCCCATACAAATAGGCTAATTTTATACTTTAAGAATCATTTGCTATATACAGTATCTCACAAAAGTACACCCCTCACATTTTTGTAAATATTTTATTATATCTTTTCATGTGACAACACTGAAAAAATAACACTTTGCTACAATGTAAAGTAGTGAGTGTACAGCTTGTATAACAGTGTAAATTTGCTGTCCCCTCAAAATAACTAAACACACAGCAATTAATGTCTAAACCGCTGGCAACAAAAGTGAGTACACCCTTAAGTGAAAATGCCCAAATTGGGCCCAAAGTGTCAATATTTTGTGTGGCCACCATTATTTTCCAGCACTGCCTTAACCCTCTTGGGCATGGAAATCACCAGAGCTTCACAGGTTGCCACTGGAGTCCTCTTCCACTTCTCCATGATGACATCATAGAGCTGGTGGATGTTAGAGACCTTGCGCTCTTCCACCTTCCATTTGAGGATGCCCCACAAATGCTCAATAGGGTTTAGGTCTGGAAACATGCTTGGCCATTCGATCACCTTTACTTTTCAGCTTCTTAAGCAAGGCAGTGGTTGTCTTGGTGGTGTGTTAGGGGTTGTTATCATGTTGGAATACTACCCTGCGGCCCAGTCTCTGAATGGAGAGGATCATGCTCTGCTTCAGTATGTCACAGTACATGTTGGCATTCATGGTTCCCTCAATGAACTGTAGCTCCCCAGTTACGGCAGCACTCATGCAGCCCCAGACCATGACACTCTCACCACCATGCTTGACTGTAGGCAAGACACACTTGTCTTTGTACTCCTCACCTGATTGCTGCCACACACGCTTGACACTATCTGAGCCAAATAAGTTTATCTTGGTTTTATCAGACCACAGGACATGGTCCCAGTAATCCATGTCCTTTGTCTGCTTGTCTTCAGCAAACTGTTTGCGGGCTTTCTCATGCATCATCTTTAGAAGAAGCTTCCTTCTGGGATGACAGCCATGCAGACCAATTTGATGCAGTGCGCAGCGTATGGTCTGAGCACTGACAGGCTGACCCCCCCACCCCTTCAACCTCTGCAGCAATGCTGGCAGCACTCATACATCTATTTCCCAAAAACAACCTCTGGATATGATGCTGAGCACGTGCACTCAACATCTTTGGTCGACCATGACGAGGCCTGTTCTGAGTGGAACCTGTCCTGTTAAACCACTGTATGGTCTTGGCCCCCTGCTGCAGCTCATTTTCAGGGACTTGGCAATCCTCTTATAGCCTAGGCCATCTTTATGTAGAGCAACAATTCTTTTTTCAGATCCTCAGAGAGTTCTTTGCCATGAGGTGCCATGTTGAACTTCCAGTGACCAGTATGGAGGAGTGAAGGCGATAACATCAAATTTTACACACTCACACCTGAGACCTTGTAACACTAATGAGTCACATGAGACCGGGGAGGGAAAATCATTAATTTGGCCCAATTTGAACATTTTCACTTAGGGGCTTACTCACTTTTGTTGCCAGCAGTTTAGACATTAATGGCTGTGTGTTGAGTTATTTTGAGGGGACAGCAAATTTACACTGTTATGCAAGCTGTACACTCACTACTTTACATTGTAACAAAGTGTCATTTCATCAGCGTTGTCACATGAAAACATATAATAAAATATTTACAAAAATGTGAGGGGTGTACTCACTTTTGTGAGATACTGTATGTTTAAAAATATTTTGATATCTTATATAAAATATGAAACCCTAACAACTAAGTCATATTATGTGATTGTTTATTTTTGTATTATTTATTATTGATCCTGCCAGAAATCTAGTGAGCTGATAACTTCCTTTGCTTTTTGCCTAAGCTGCAAATAAATCAAAAACAAAAGAAACCAGCCCTGTCAAGTTCACTTCTGCAAACTACAAAACACCTTTTGCTACGGTATGGATAAGAAAAGAGGAGGGTGTGTTCCGTAGCCTAAACAAACTCTATGTCCTAAGATGACAACGGTGATTCCCCATAGTTACAGTACAGTGACATACCTCCCAACCAACGAAGAAAAAGAATGTAGGCATAGGTCACCCCCTGCTGCATCCCCTTAAAAGAGAATTATAGAAAATATGATTAGCTAAACCCATAAGTGCTTTTTTTTTAACCAATTCTATTCCTTTATGTTGGCTTTTCAAATCTACAAATGCAACAATTTAGAAACCGGATGAAAGTTTTTGCACTGGGAAACACTTTTTGAAAGATAAAAAGTGCATTTTATATACAACTATATAGATCAGACCAAAATGAGGGACAAATGAGGAGGAAATAGCGACAGAGGGACTGTGTTCCAAATCAGGGACAGTCCCTCGAACTCAGGGACAGTTGGGAGCTATGTAGTGAGAGTTGTCACCCTAGGACAGAACATGTGTTACTGGCAGGTTCACCAGATGAAAATAAAAGGAAAAAAGCCTGTAAAAACTAATGCAGCCACCACATCTAAGGATTGGTGGGCTTCAATATACTGTGTTTGATTTTGGTTTTTGTGTTTAGATACCCTTCAGGGCAGAACAATAAATTTATCAAGTTTATAAAATAAATTATTTGCTTGTTTTCTTTATGATGGCATGGGCTTTATGAGTATTCATTTGCTTGTTGACATTGGCCCAGCGAGTTAGAGCTGTCTACACAAACCTGCAACGGACTGTAAGTAATTACAATCATTTATCAATCAGAAGTACCCAAAAAGACAGTCAGACTTATCTCATTTAGTAGAACGGGCACTTTAAGACCTTTTAAGAAAGTTTAAAAGTGTTAAAAATAGAGACTGTTTTTTGATCTGTGCGCCTGTCTGTCTGTTTGTCATAGGTGTGTGTCTGCAGAATACAGAGAATGAGGGTTACCCATCTCCGGTGGTCATTCTGCCATTCATGAAACATGGAGATCTGCACAGCTTTCTGCTATACTCACGGCTGGGCGATGCCCCACTGGTAGGTATATGGACTGACACCTTCCTTCGGGCTCTGTGCATAGCCTGGGGCTAGTACACAAGGGACTCCATAAGGATGTAGACATTCATTTAAAAATGCAGGTGTTGTCTTAGCCACCTCGAAGTGATTTTACACTCGTGCAATTAAATTTGAAAAAAAGAGCCTCTATATGTTTTTTTATGTGTTCCCATTCACACGGCATGTCTAATCTGACAGCACTGACAACAGTGTTCTGGTGGGGGGCCGTCCCCGGTCAGATTGGCGCACTAACATCACTCGTGTAGTACGGAGATCTGTCAGGTTTTTATTCATTCAGCCCACCAGGTTGCACAAAAAAAAAAAACTTCTTGTGTGTACCCAGCATAGGAGTTTTCGCTAAAACTCAGTGTCTTTGTCCCCACACAGACTGAAGCCTAATACACACGGTCCAAATGTCGGGCGGCATCGGCTGGTTTCTGTTGAACATTTGGCCTATGTGTACCGTGTGCCATTCTGCCATGACCCAAAGAGATCTGCCAACCAACTCTCAGCCCCCCGGTCAGAACACTAAAGAACAGCAGCGGAGATTGCTGTACTAACATCACATAGCTAATACAATGGCTTCTCCAGAGCTGTCAGGTTTTTTTTTGCTCAGCCCGTTGGGTTGAATGAAAAAAAAACTACTAGTGTGTACAGGGCTTTAGTTATACTTTATTGACATACAATGCAGGAGGGCAATTTATACTGGTTTAAAGAGTTCCATTCAAAAGTGGAAGTTCCGCTTTAAGGACTCCTCCCCCCCTTACATGCCATATTTAGCATGTCATTTTTTTTTTGGGGGGGGGAACCTATTTTTGACAGGTACCCAGCCCCCACTTCTGCTCAGAGTGCTGCGGCACCCCGAGCCAAAGTTTTCGTCTCCCCCTCCCTCCTTGCAATCTTCTAGGAAACATCACAGGTCCCAGAAGATTGCCTGGCCATTGAAGAGGCGCATTGTGACTCCTGCATGCACAATGCGCACCTGGGTGTGAGGCCGCAAGACGAAAGCCTACACTAGTGATGCCGGCGCCGGGGAGAGGTAGGGGAGAGAACCAAGGGCTCGGGCGGCCACATCGCTGGATTTTGGGACAGGTGAGTGTGTCTTTACACTTCTTGTAGCTGCTGACTTTTATTAGGCAAACAAATGGCTGGAACACCATTTTAAGTTATGCTATGGTAATAGGAACATGTAACAAATATAAAGTAGGTCTTAACCCAATTTGGCTTGTAAAGTGGAAATACACTTTAAAGTGACTGTAAACCTTCAGTTTTTTTTTTCAATAATAATATTAATAATAAAATAATAAACATGTTATACTTACATGCGCTGTGCAGAGGTTTTTCCTCTTCTCGGGTCCCTAGGCGGTGCTTCTGGCTTCTCCTCTTCAGTGCTGGCTCCCATAGAAAGCCACTTTCTATGGGGGCACTCATGCGGGTTTGCTCCCGAGCTGCCTTGTCAGCGTTTTTTGATACAGACAGCTCAACCCCACCCCTAACTCCCTTGTCACAGAATTGATTAACAGCACTGGGAGCCAAGGGCTTCCACTGCTATTAATTTGCCCAGTAGGGAGGGAGAGAGTGGAGATATCCGCTGATCTCTTGAACATCTCTGGATTGCGATCGCACTCAGGTAAGTATAAGGGGGGACTGGGGGGGGGGGGGACCTGTGACTTAGAATGTTTTTTACCTTAATGCAGAGAATGCATTAAGATAAAAACCTTTAGGCTCTAGAATTACTTTAATAAGTGCCGATGTTTTCTGGATGACCTCTTAATATTCTTTATGATCATAATAGATATATATACATGCTCTATATCTATACTGACTCCATCTTAATTATCCATTTAACAGTTCCTTCCAACACAGACGCTGGTGAAATTCATGACGGATATAGCTAGTGGCATGGAGTACCTGAGCAGCAAGAACTTCATCCATAGAGACCTGGCGGCCAGAAACTGCATGTAAGGACCTAGAGAAAGGAGGAAATGCTTGTTCTGGGCTACCAGTGCTAGACTGGAACTGGAAGGTTCTTTGAATGTTACCAAAGTGCCTCAGATAGGAAATGTCTTTGCTGTTGCCTGGAAAATTACCTCTGTCTTCCCTTCATTCCTCAACCACTATTGTCCATTCTATGTTTAATTCTAAGTGGTTTATATTATACAGGTAATTTTTTAATACATTGATAAATGGAAACCAGTGTTTTTTCATCTTAGTATGGTATACTAAAGCAAAGAAGCACACAAATCCTGTCAGCCCTATCAGTCCGTATGGAAAATTCAATTTTCCAGTTTGTTCCTGTAGGTCAGGCTTGTAATCCCTGATTCCTCTCTACTTTTCTTACATGACTCCTTATCTTTAACCATTTTCCACTTCCTCCCGGAGGCAATTTAGCTGTGTTTTAATGCAGGGTGGTCACTGTGATTGGCTGTCACATTGGTCACATGATTGGGAGCCTGTTCTACTGTCTCCTTTTCATAAACAGAGACTGAGACCTGCCTGTGGCAGCATGGTCACTGTAGTAGGAGTGAGCGAATGAGCTCTCAGCAAAGAAAGCTTATCCACCATGGACACATATACACTATATTACCAAAAGTATTGAGACGCTTGACTTTACACGCACATGAACTTTAATGGCATCCCCGTCTTAGTCTGTAGGATTCAATATTAGGTTGGCCCACCCTTTGCAGCTATAACAACTTCAACTCTTCTGGTGAGGCTGTCCACAAGGTATAGGAGTGCGTCTATAGGAATGTTTGACCATTCTTCCAGAAGCACATTTGTAAGGTCCAGGTAATGATGTTGAAGAGAAGGTCTGGTTTGCAGGCTCTGCTCCAGTTCATCCCAAAGGTGTTCTATCAGGTTGGAGTCAGGACTCTGTGCAGGTCAGTCAAGCTCTTCCACCCCAAACTCGCTCATCTATGTCGTTATGGACCTTGCTTTGTGCACTGGTCCAAATCATTTGGTGGAGGGGGGATAATGATGTGGGGTTGTTTTTTAGGGTTTGAGCTTGGCCCCTTAGTTCTAGTAAAGGGGACTCTTAGGGCATCAGCATACCAAGACATTTTGGACAATTTCATGCTCCCAACTTTGTGGGAACAGTTTTGGGTTGGCCCTTCCTGTTCCAAAATGACTGCGCACCAATGCACAAAGCAAGGTCTATAAAGACACGGATGAGTGAGTTTGGGGTGGAGGATCTTGACTGACCTGCACCAGTCCTGACTTCAACCCGAAAGAACACCTTTGGATTTAATTAGAGACTACGAACCAGGTCTACCCGTCATCATCAGTGCCTGACCTCACAAATGCGCTTCTGGAAAAATGGTCAAACATTCCCATAGACACACTCCTAAACCTTGTGGACAGCCTTCCCAGAAGAGTTGAAGCTGTTCTAGGGAGGGCCAACTCAACATTGAACCCTACAGACTAAGACTGGGACGCCATTAAAGTTCATGTGCATGGAAAGGTAGGTATCCCAATACTTTTGGTAATATACTGTGTGTGTGGTATGTAGCCTTTAAGGCCCTCCCTCCTTGCCACTGCACAAATGTGGTACACGATTGGCAAGAGGTTATTTGCTCCTTCTACTCTGTATATTGATATATCAATAGGTATATCTGATGTTCTCCACTGTATTATATTTATTTGTTGTGTCTTTACAGCTTCTCATTTATTATGTTCCCTTCTCATCCATCACCCATTTTACTTTACATTACTGCAAAGAATAGAATTTGCCCATGCACAGTGGAGTCAGCTGTTTTTCAGATTATAACCCAGATAGCAAGAATAACCTGCCACAAATCTGTGGCAGTGTTGAATTGTAAGTCTATTAATGTACTGCACATTTTCACTGGCAGAGCATTTGAAGCACGTGTTCTAGTTTACACTTTTCCAGTTTGTAGCAACTTTGTGTGGCAAGTCTCTAGTAAGAGCAAAGTTGTAGTGGTGAGTCTGCAGCAAGAGCTCTGCAAGTCTACAGCACGAAAATTCAGCCACAGTGACCCCTGTGGTGGGATGACCATTGCACAACATAACTGAACCAGAACTTACAGCAGACTTGCAGAATGTTTGCAAAGAAAGTTGATCTAAAGTCATGCAATGCGGACTTTCTGCACTTGTGCAACACATTTGTGAAGCCTGGCAAGTCTAGCAATAGCTTAGCAAGTCCTTTTCAAACTTGCAGCACAATTGCTTGCTGTTAGGGAATAGAATGAAAGAGTAACTGTTGCTGCAGTAGTATCGCTTGTTCCTAGGAAAATCATAGGCTGCATTCTTCTGTTAACTGATTCAAATCACCTAAATGACATGTGTACTTTATTACTAACCCCGAACTTCCTACATGTCTTCAGCATCACGTCTCATAAGTCATGTTGTCTCCACCCAGGTTGAATGAGAACATGAATGTTTGTGTGGCAGACTTTGGCTTGTCCAAGAAAATCTACAATGGAGATTATTACCGCCAAGGCCGGATTGCCAAAATGCCAGTCAAATGGATTGCCATAGAAAGTCTAGCAGACCGTGTCTACACCACCAAGAGTGATGTGGTGAGTACATTGATATTCTGATAGGGCAGGAGCCTGGGTCTTTGCAGAGACCATGTGAGGAACAATATTGGGCAGACTTTGGTTCTGGTCCTAACTATAGTTTGGGATAGAGTGAGGAAGAGTTAAAATTTGTCCAATCTTTATTTCTTACTGGGAGGACCAGTGACATCTTTGCAAGAAATGAAAGGTACAGTCATCACAAGGGCACAACACGAAACACAACAACAATAAAAATATTGTTCAAAGTTCTAATATTTCTTTTCTCTCCTAAAAATGTTTTTTTTTTTTTGCTTCTGTCTGTGCCCTGGTGTCCTCATTGAAGAGAGGCTGAACACAAAAAAAAAAAAAGAATCATCTAAGGGCTGTCTTAGAAGCATTCTTTATCATCACCAGCATAGATTTTCCATTGTGTAGCAAAAGGGACAAACAATATACCACAAGTAAAGTGCTAACATCCACCGATGAGTGGATTCTAAAATAAAATAAATTCAAGGTTTAGAGGGGCAGAGATGTGCAAAAGAACAGACAGATGTCTCACCAGCCATGGCTTAGCAAGAAATCTGCCCGTCTCTGGCTGACCTAAGTGTGTGATGATGTCATGGGGTCTGGAACTCATCGACTTTAGTTGAAAGAGAAATAAACATGGTTCCTGCAGCCAATCAGATATATGTGTGCAATGTATAATATTTCCAAAATTGCTGCATTTATCAGTGAGATCATATGACTTCAGATTGCACAGGATTTTTATAGCTGCTTCTTGTTATTTTAACCCCAGTTAAAATTCCCTTTAAGACTGGGTTCTAAAAGTCACATGTAATTCAATTTTTGCCTAATATGAAATGTTTTTTTCATTGAAAATACTGCAATGAGGTACCCTACCTATACTTGTTTTGAATTGAACAGGTTTGCATTAATGGCAGCTTCACAGTTCCTTAAAGAGGAGCTCCAGTCTACCCCCAAAAAATTCAAAGTCAGCAGCTACAAATACTGTACCTGCTGACATTTAGAGTATAAGCTAAGATCATTTTTTTTTTTTTTAGTTTTGAATAGAAGGATTAGAACACCTTTTAGTTTTTATTGCTATCTGTGCCTCTGTTAAGGAGATTCCCCCTCTCTAATTGTTGTCTGTTTACCATTATCATTGAAAGTGATAATAAAAGAAAAACCCATATTTTGGGTTGTCCATCGAAAAAAAATAGACAGGAAATCTTCCAATGGGGACAGTAGTTCTGGTAACCTGGGGGTCCCCAAGGAATTCCCTTAATTTGCAGTGGTTTCCTCTCACTTCCTGTTTGGCTATGGGACAGGAAGTGAAGGGAAATCTCCGCAATGGGACACAGAACTTTTGTTTTCAGGATCGGAACACAGTTTTCTATAGGCCCATGCGCACAACTGTATAGGGATCAGTAAAGATGCCTAAAAAACAAACATTGCATCTGAACTCTTCTGCATATGGACGTGATTAATGCTGTAAATGTTTGTCCTTTGTCCATGTATAATGTGTACATGTGTACAGCCCAAATGTACTCTATTGTGGTATGAGAGCTGCTTGCGTCCTAGCGTCTGCCAGCAAGATCCTGCATACTAGTTGTATAGTAATGCATGCTATATTTACTCTTAGGCAGCCTGTGAAAAGCGATTTGCAGTGGTTGTGGTGCTACGTATTTCACTAGAATGAGCAAGTTTGATAGGCAGTGCTTTCCGTCAACACAACAATTCACATTAAATTTGCAGTGGCTTCTATAAAAAGCATCATACTGTTTGTACAGCCCCCTCTGGCTGTGTGGTAGCTTTAGGTGGGCAGTTGGGTTGTTGGGTGTAAAACTGTCTGTTTTTACCTTCCCCTGGCTGTCTGTGTGAAAGAGGCTGTATGGCTTGTTCAGAGAGCATTTGACAAGAGGCAAGGAGACATTTCATTGCCTCCTTACCGCCTGCTTAAAAACCCTTAATCCCTATACTGAAACCGCGTGCTTGCAAAGTGGCCCTATTTACTTGAAAGTGTCGCGATCGGCGGGTGCTATACCTGTCGAAAGCCACAAGGGGGTATTATTCTTGCCGGTGACGCGAAGCAAAGCATTGTGACTGTTGATGTGTGCTCCCCCAGCTGCTGCATCTGCACGGGGTAGAGGTTTATGGGGTGCTAAAAAGCGATCAACTATGGGGTTTTTTACTACCTCCTCAACTGCTACCATGAACAAGCTCAAAATAATGACCATTGTGGTTACCCCTGGCAATGTTATATTTTGCCCCAACCATTAAACTGTCACATTTGTTAGACAGCTTGCTTTGCATGTAAAGAATATAAACAAAGGTAAGTGGAATAAAAATAAATACAGAATATAGAATGTCATTAGACATATTAACCAAATAAATTTAGAATATACTGTAAGTGAGTATGGACCTTCTAAACTTGTGTAAAGCGGTACCCCTGTATAAACTCACCTGAATGTCTTCTTTTTAGTGGTCCTTTGGTGTCACCATGTGGGAGATTGCCACAAGGGGCCAAACTCCTTATCCTGGGGTGGAGAACAGTGAAATTTATGACTACTTAAGACAAGGGAACCGGCTGAAGCAACCTCCGGATTGCCTGGACGGATTGTAAGTGATATATTGCTGTACTATTTCCATTTCTGAAATAAAACTCTGGCACTGGTCAAAATTGTTGCAGTTTTGGAAGATTTCCATCAACTTTCCACCAAAAACTGATCGTGCTATGGTTTTTATTGTTACCTAATCAAGCAGCCAAACATTTAGAATTGCTGTGGAAATTAATCCACCAGTCAGGCTTTGACAACCAAAATTTTAAAGTGACAGTCAAAATGTATTTGTGTATCAATTTCCACCCCATTTTTGATAATTTGGTAACTCAAATTGAAGAGGCTGGTAGTACAGTGCTAGTAATGTAATACAGTACTTTATAGTGCTTAGGCGCAATCACTGTGAACCAAAAAGTTGTGCTGTGGTATAAAAAAAGGAAATGCTAATTCCAACCTAGTCCCCCCCCCCCGCAAAAAAATAAATAAATATATATATATATATATATATATATATATATATATATATATATATATATATATATATATATTAATAAATAAATAAAAAATTGTAATATAAATTCTTCCTGCTGTTACTGCAATAGAAGTATGTGCCTTTAAATGTACTGCAATCGTGATCAATAAACAGCATACAGAAATATTCATATTTCACTGTACTGATGCCAACACTCTATGTGTTCCCACATGTAACAGCCAAAATTGATATACCAAACCAGTGCCATGCAGTATCAACACATAAATATCATACCATAAAAATCTAAGTTGTGATAAGTCAATCTTAGATTACAGAAAAAGAAACAGTCCACTGTGTCTATATTCCATATATAACTTCATCCAATTTAAATGTAAAACTTCAATAAATGTCATCAGTTCTTTTAGATGTACAGTATCTCTGTGATATTATTTCACCTTAAGTGCATATCTTTTCACCAACACTCCAAAACTCTAACCTTATGCATTGACCCAATATATATCAGGTACTTTCTCTTTAAAGGGTCTCTCAGGCTAGGATTGCTGTTTTCTCACTCCAATGCCCAGATGCCAGTTTCATCCATCTTCTTCCTCCACAATCCTTAGACTGTTATTCATGTAAAGCAAGGCATCCAGTCTGATCTATGGAGTACTTTTACATTACCTAATGGACGGCTCTTAGGTTGTGAAAACCAAAAAGACACAGTGTACATTAACTACTCTGTTACATGGCTATAACCAATGTACCTTTTAGGTACAACTATTTTGGCACTTGTGTATATTTACTACAGCATACAATTATTGAAAGTATATATATATATATATATATATATATATATATATATATATATATATATATATATATATATATATATATACTATAACACAGGGTTTTCCAATCACTAAATCTTTTGGATACATGGTCCCTTAGAATAATCTCTGTGGCTTTGATAGTAACACTAAACATGCCTTTTAACAATTTTTCATTTAGTTTTGCCTTAGATGAAGATGACAGCTCAGTCACCTAAACACTTATGTTGTACATTCTATAGATTTTCAAGTTGATGATTGCTCATAATATTTCAGTATATTATTACTGATAGCAGTGCCATAATTGGTATCAGATGGGTCAGATCAAGAAGTGCCATCTGCAGTGGGTCAGAGCCAGCTGATGAAATTTTCCATTCCTGGTCTGAAAGTCATTAGACCACATCCTGTTCCTATGCTGGGAAGAAGCTGACAAGAGTTTGCATGCATCATTTTTTTTGAAGTCCAGGCCACATGTTTACCAGTAGTGAGTGTATATATTGATACAGTGGTTTTATCCACAATAACATTTGCTGCCATAATTTTCTCAATGTTATCCATAGTGAATCACCCAAAGCCACAGCGTCTAAAGCTTCCTATGATTGGCAGTGGTCTGAACATGGTAGACTAATTGTACTTTGGAAAACAAACTTGTGGGTGCACCTGCTGGAACTTTAGACAGATTTTAGTCCTCGCCTAGTTCAAGAATTAACCTCATTGAGTCTCTAAGCACAATAAAATAGAATCTCTGCCTGGTTGTAATTTCTGTCTGCATCCCTGTTGAGGAGATTGATCTTTAAAAGTTCTGGGACAAAAAAAACTAAAGAAAATTCAAAAGTATACAGTTTTAACCAGAGTATGTAAATTGTGAGTAAAAGAGTAGAAGTAAATCTTCCACCTGCTATCAAGGGTCAGGTTTACCCTAATTTTGGAAATATTTCCTCCCACTTGCAGACATACCTTTGTGTTGAGTAGTCTCGAAAATATGGACAGAGATTTAAATAAAAACTTGAAAGGTTTTAACCTTTTCCCTGGCTTCTGATATGTCCCGGAGACCCCAATGGTGAGATCTTCCATCATCCGATCTCCTGACTTTGTTCCTACCCACCTCTGATTTGTGGGTAGTAATATCCATTGGGAATGTTACCACTCTTAATGTTGTATTTTCCAGAAGATAAAATACTAATCCAACAGAGGAAGCCCTTAAGAAGGCCATATCAGGTATTCAGACCCAGAAACTCAAACAAAGGTATCTCAGAAATAGTGTCTCCAAAAATTATAAGAAACTGGGCTGTTTAACACTCGAACATCCAGCAAACTTTAGTTTAGGGTATACTGTCCAAAGTAAGGGACAAAGCAAAATGTTGCATCAATGCTTTTCATTTCTGTTATTCACATACTACTGCTGAGTACATTATATGGAACAACTAGTCAAATTACCATCTGATGCAAGCCGTATTGTTTGTTTTTTCCTCAAGGTATGAATTAATGTCCAGTTGTTGGCAGCTGAATGCTAAAGACCGTCCCACATTTGAGACCCTTCACAGGGAATTGGAGAAAATCCTCAAGAATTTACCCCCAGCCAAAGATCCTGATGAGATTCTCTATGTCAACATGGAAAAGCCTTCTTCTTCATTGACCGATGATGGGGAACTTGGAGCTGTGGGTGGCCTGGATGCAAAGGATTTCGGAGATGACATTTTCTCAAAGCCTAGCTCAGTCACTGCAGAAATTCACCAGCCTGAGAACACCAACCGTTATGTTATGTGCCCAGGACATGAAGCCACACGTTTGCTTACAACAATGGATCATCTACGCTACAGTTCAACTGTGGAAGAAGGAACATTGGAAGAGTTATTGGCTGGTCAAGGATTCAGATAATAAATTGAAACCTGAAATATTCAATTTTTACAAGACTCAGAATATTGACGTTATGTTTCTAACATTATTTTCATGGAGTTTTAGCCTTGTCATAGAGTAATTACTTTTTAACCAGCCATCCTCATTCCTCAGAGGCATTACGTAGCAAAACGTCTCACTGGTCTTCCAACTATAATCTCTTTATACAACCAATGTTGTTGAAAAAGGAAATATAATGCCTTAATGGTTTCTGCAGACAGAGACATTCGACCAAAGACCAAGTGTGATGTCTATAATGGTGCTGTCATGGCAACTCTTTATAATGTGGTACGAAGAATCATGTAAGGGAATATGTATTAAAGCTGAACAATTAAGAGACTCAAGCATTCAATTAACAAAGTGTTTCATAATTCCAGAACTGAAACAAAACAGGTGCAGAGCATTACAAACTTCAGCACACAAAGATGAACTGAATATCTACCTAATGGAGCTTCTGATTTGGTGATCTGAAAGGGTCTACCAATTCAAAGTTGGAAGTGATTTTTTTTTTTAAGGCACTTCATTGTTGTACATTTAGTCTTGTGTTGTTCAGTTTCCATTAATTTGATTTGAAGGAAGTCATTTTATTTGAGAATTGGTTAAAAGACCAATATTGCAAAAAAAAAAAAAAAAACTGTTTACCTAGTTATACATGTCTGCCTATAGAATCTTTCTACCTTCAGTTATTTAAAACTACAAGGCTGTACAATCAATACTGAAATCCCAGTTTCCTTTTAAAAGCAAAAGTCCTTTCATCATGTGTGCTTGATAAATATTTCAGTTAGGGGGAGGGGGGATTAATTATTGGGGCAAGTAAATGTGTGGCTGTCAGAAAACACCCAGACCGATCTCTGTTCTTACGTCAACATTGATCATGTATATACACTTAGCCACATAATCTCTGTACACCATAAATGATCTTAGAGACATAGTAGGATTTACACAGAGTTAGAGAGAGTTTAACGTGTGTCACTTTCCTAGATGACATCTGTAAACACAATAATAATCAGTATTATGATCACAATCTACACTGAGAATGACATTGCACTATTTGTTCTCTTTCTACCATGGCAATAAACTAATATAGTCAGGAAATTACATCTAGGAAAAGGGATCTATTTTTATATTGCTTCTCCTGTTGGTGGAATGGATTTAATACATCTTTTTCCCTCTACCTGTAACTTTACAATGGGAGAAACAGTCACCATGTCTCATATCTCCCCTGGTGTTACCCTACATTGGGATGGGCAGACTCTATGTATTATCATTCTCATCTATGTCATCTTGCAGGAGAAGGCATAGATTACCTTTTTCCATCAATGTTGCCTTGGTATGGGAAGAATTGTTTTTTTTTTTCTTTTGAATGCTTGTATTCTGTTTCCACGTTTTTGTATTTGAGGTACATAAGCAAAACCAGCTAAATGACACTGCCATATACTCAGAATCTCTTTGGATTTCGGTGTTCCTGCTCCTTTTTTTTTTAATTTGATTTCCTTGGTCCTTACAGCCAGGATTATAACGTTTACAACAGTTATGGGCAACTTGTAGACCTTCAACTACGGAGGAACCTAAAGTTCCAGAAACTCATTATAATCACAGTAATCACAGGTTACCCAAATTACAAGTGTATTCATTTGATTTATTAAACCTAAAACAAAGAAAAATGTGTATCCTATGTCAACTAAACTACTTCGCAATCAATAAACATAAAAATCAGCCTATGATACCTGTGCCCCAATCAGCTGTACTCCAGTATGTCCACTTTAATACAAACCTATACCTTGTTCAATAGCATCATCTCTTTTATTGTCCAGAAATGTAAAGTTTGGAGGTATGACTATAAATTCTTTGTTTACTCCTGCAGTATTCATCGTTAAATGGGAGAAGTAAAGTCCTTGATGCTGTATAGGGAATAGCACTATGTTTGACAAATGGACTTTTAGCCAGTACACTTTATGCTTTACCACTCTCCCTTTCAAATTGCCACTTACTATCAATGACAAGTCCACCAGAACTGATATTTGAGTTTGGGTGAGCACCAGTGGGTTTAAAGGCCAACCATCATCTAAAAGCTCTTGGAGACCCTATTGGCGATATTTCCTGGTTGCTAGTATCTGCAGCGTAGGTGTATTTTCTGTTATGGACAATCCATTGGGAGAACTTAATATGATCAAGTGATCAAAGTAGGAATCCTGATGGGGTATATCTGCAACAGAGTCCCTGATAGATAGATAAATAAATACCAGCACATGATTTAACTGGCCAACAATGATGGGAACTAAAATATTGTCTTTGAGTGGAGTCGGCCTTTGCCTTGGTATCATTGTCAGTTACTTTTTGTGTTTGCCACAGGAAGGAACATACTGTATAGTAAGAGAGCTAAGAGTCTCAGAAACAGGCCCTGTTTAACACTGGAGGAGGGGACAAGTGTAGGACCAATTAGATTGTTAGCTTCAGTTTACTAACCTACACTAGAAAAGTGGCATTTGAAATCTATTGGTGCTAGTAAAGAGCACCTCAATTCTCAATATTTCCATGTTTACACCAAGCAGATTAGTTATTAGTGCCGTAATTTCGCAGATCACTAGTCAGTTGGCTGAATCTTAATATTTTTATTTTTTTTTCAGCTGTCAAAATGCCTGATATTTAATGTATTGGTGGGCTTTGTGGGGCTGAATCACTCACTGGCTACTTATGGTTCTCGGGAAATTTTTAGCAAAGTGTTGTTTCCTGCTATATTCCCCTCCAAAAAAAACAATGAAATGTAAAAATCTTAAACGGAGCAATGGTGTCTACAGCAGATGGGCTATGAAGTACAGAGATCACATCAATGGTGTCCAAAAACATAAAAGCCAGTAGAGATCAGCCCACCAGAATCCTTCCAAAACTGAATGATGACTAGTGAAAGGATTAATTTACAATATAATTAATGGCATGAGTGCAATTTGATTAACTGTTACCACTTTAATGAAAATATATGCGTACAGAGAAACCTCTTTTTGGGACAAAGTGACATACGTTACAGATAAAATTATCCGTAAGTAGAAAATGTTGTTACTTTTTTTTACAAGCAGTTTTGTTATAATGTACTGTATATACCTATTTTTTGTATAATAAATGAAATATATATTTCTGTACACTTAGAAAAGCTTAAAACATCAAATAAATGCTTATTTTTCATCAGCTTATGTTATTGGTATTTATTAAAAAACCACTCTAGCGAAAATTGTTTGCCTTGTAAATGTATTGGTGTTAATGTACGTAATCAGTAAAGGAAGTCCTTTTAGTTATTTCACACAGCTTCATTTATATTTTAGCCACTGTTACATACAGAGCATATTGTCCATCAAAAGTGACAGGACAAACTATGCTAACAGAGAGCTTACAACAGCCAGATTCTATTCAGTTGGCTTAAACCTTTTTTCCAAAGGAAAAATAAACTGATAACACAACTACTTAAAAGGTGCTAGCTGGATTTGGGCTTCAATTTGGTTTATGCTTACTTAAAGTCCATTTATAAATACACATCTGTAGTGCTACCACCCACCCTGTTGAAGGTATTCCTTCTGTTTTCCCCAGTGAGAAGTTACATAACAAAGAGATAACCAAACTATCAAGATACAAATCTGTTATACACTATAGAAAATATAACTGATATGATATGACTGAGAATAAAGGAGACCCTACCTAAACAACGGGCCAGTGGATCCCGCTACAGTTTGCTGGCATTGGGGCCCTGGGTCTCCCGTTGTAGAACTCACCTTCTCCCTCAACGGGAACATTATTAACAGTGTTGATCTCTCCACAGGTAGAAAAAGTAACAGCTACAAGGTCAGCATTAAACAAGTGACCCAAAATTCCTCTCACCACTTCTGATGATCCCTATGTGTCCTCTTGAAGCCAGGTGAGGGGTCATGCCACAAGCACAGGGCTTCCCCTTCAACCCGCCTTTGAATAATGCTGCAACCTTTTAACTTACCCGGAGTCCTCAGGCCCAGCCAGATTGTCCCTCCAGGCTCATGTCAGGCAACTCAGCGATCCAGCAGCCATTTTCTTGCCAACCTACATGTGACACTCTGCATCTATCTGTCCGGCACAGTCTCTCACTACTCCAGTGTAGCTTCTGCCATTCTCCCAACAATCTGTGCTCTCCACCTCCTTCTCCCTCAGAAACCAGTTGGTGCAGCACCACACCAGCCACAATGGAAGCTATTCAGAATCCTACCCTCCCTATTGCTAGGTATAGGCTTCCTCACAGTCTGCAACTACAGCCAATATTATCCTCCTCTGCTCCTCTCCACTCCCTGCTCTCTATCAGTCACTGGCAGGGAGGAACATTCAGTGGCCTGGGAGCAATGTTCTTACTATAAGCTTAAAGGGGCTGTCATTAAGGCTACATGTGTGTTTTAACTCACCCCTGCACACACACCCATCCTCAACTCACCTTTGCACCCCCTATCAACACCTTACCTCTGCACCCCCTGTGTGCAGCTCACCACTCCCCCCCCCCCCACCCTCTGCACAGGAGGATCCCAATGTACCACAGGATATGCTTGCTTCATTTTGAGTAAGTCAAAGAAAACCAAGAACAATTCTCAGCTTAACTTACCAGCCTGCCTGCAACAAATCAAAATGTCCGGTCTAACAGTTCATGTTAAAAACAAGGGTTTATTTTGTACATATTTGCAAATACATGCTTGAGCTGCAGAGGCTGCGGCAAGGCACCCCAATATTATCTGCAGTCCTAACTTTGTAAATTATGAGAGCCCCCATAGTAGGAGAACATATATAATAATTGATAGATTGAGGGCAGGTATGCCTGGAGAGAGCCCACTCCTCCTTTAACCTCCCTGGTGGTATTCCCAAGTGTGTCTCGGGGTTAAACTTCAGTGCCATTAGCAGTAACCCTGAGCCACACTCGGGGTACCGCCAGGGAGCATCGCTGGATCCTGAAAGAGAGGGTTCTCACCTTGTCCCCAGGATCTAGCGATGTATCCCGGCAGTGTACAGCAGCCGGATCTTCTGCCCGATGCTCTGTGCCCTGGCTTCCGTCTCCTGGGACATGACGCTCGCAGGGTGGTGGAACCGGCGGCAAATTCAAAAAGTTAAAAACAGAAACAAACTGATATATTGTAATCCTATTGGATTACATTACTAAAATAAAAAAAATTGACCTTAGCTTGCCCCCCAGTGCTTTCTCCATTGCCCTTCCTGCATTTTTCCTGTACTTTGTGTCTGGAAACTGCAGAGCGACCATGGAATCAAAAAAGCACGCCGCCACCTCAAAAGCGGTAAATGACCTGCTGGAAAACAGCGACAGCGATACAGAATCGCTTGCAGAAGGGAGTGATAGCGATTCGTGGTTAAATTTGTCATCAGACGCAGAAAGCGATTTTAGCGATGATCCTGTGCCCAGCGATGTGCGGATTTGGTGCTCGATTGACTGCGGTATCGAGCACGTAGCGCCCCCAAGTTTACTGGAGCACCTTGTATCAAAGTGGATGTTGAGGATGACAACCCCTTGGCATAACTCCAACCTCCAACTCTTTTTGACTGATGAAGTTATTGAAAAGATTGTTATGGAAACAAATCGGTATCAGGAGCAACAAGGTGCAGCGCAGCGCAGTTTCTGGGCCTAATTATTCTGCAGGGAGTGGTGGGGAAACCCCTGCAGAAGTGGTATTGGACCACCAACAAATTACTGGCCACTCCTTTTTTTGGCACGGTCATGTCAAAATACAAATTTTTGCTCATTATGAAATATTTGCACTTTGCAAATAAATGATGAATTTGACGAGATTTCCAGCAGACCTATGTACCAGATAGAGACATTTGTATCGAAGAAAGTCTAATGGCCTACAAAGGAAGACTCCGCTGGATACAGTATATAGCGTCAAAGAGAGCACGCTTTGTCATTCATGCTATGTGAATCCAGCACTGGTTACATATGGAATTCGGTCCTATACACCGGGAAAGGAACCAAATTCAATGAAAGATTCAGCAGTTATGGAATGGCAACCGATTCGGTTCTTACGTTGAGTGAGCCATTGCTGAATCAGGGGTACTGTGTCACCACAGACAATTTTTACACGCCTCCAGAACTCTATGAGTTCCTTCTTCAAAACAAGACAGATGCATATGGGAGCTTTAGAGCTAACCGGTGTGACATGCCGCCAACCTTTGCCAATAAAAAGCTCAAGGCAAGAGAAATAGTTGCCTGGCAGAAAGGCAAAATGATGGCACTGAGATGGAGCGACAAAAAAAGATGTGTGCCTAATAAGTACTATTCACAACACCTCTACTTTCATGGTACACACAAAAGGTGGAAAAGACGTAATGAAACCACAACTGGTGATGGATTACAATAACACCATGGGAGGTGTGGACAGAGCTGACCAGGCCATGACTTTTTATCCGGCAATGCAGAAACAACAACAAAAAAAAATATTACAAAAAAATCTTCAGGCATCTTCTTGAACAATGTTTGTGGAACGCATTTATTCTACTGAAAAAAAGAGTGACTGCTCATCCTTAAGAATTGCATGCAAAATAATGGTACCGCTTTCAGCACCTAAAATCTGAAATAATCATTCCACCAGGGAGGTTAAGGCACAGTTGCAGTACTGGGGGGCCATGGCGTAATTTTCTCCAGGTGGTATATCCGCATAGCGCTTGCATGTCCTCTCTGTTATTCAGATGGTGCTCTGATTTCCTTTTATTGTTAAAATACATTGTATATGTGGAGAAATTTCCACGCTAATTAGTTAAAAACGAGAGAATGAAAATATGTGAAAGCAGCACATATAGGACTCATAGAAAAAATCCCAAAAACCATCATAAAAAATATATGTGTAGCGCTATCAAAAAATTATTAAATATTACTAACAAGAATGAATATATAAATCAGTGTCATAATCGTGTACTCATAAATCAATATAAATAAACCACAGTGAAATTAATCAGAATGTTGTATCAATAAATTGTGCACACATATGTGAAACAAAATAATAGTCCATGCACCGAAAAAACGGAATATAAGGAGAATCCAATCAATCAGTGTCCAAGAAGATGCATAAAACAATATATATAGTGTTGAAAGGATTTCAAGGAACCGCTGGTCCCAGCAGGTAGGTCCAAATTCCACAGAACCAAGGATAAGAAAAAGGAAACACACCCGTAAAGGATCGCCAAAGAAGCAATCTAGCAGCTTACCAAAATGAATAGGTCACCCAAATTAATGGATAGACCACTGTAGGCTTGATGGTAATATTAGGAAAATCCACTAGGTGTCACTCCACTATTAATAGACAACTCAGGTCCGGTATTCTTTGGCATAAAAAAAGATGATGATAGGGACATAGTGTGACTCCGTAAAAACACATTTATTTAAAAACACAAAATATAAAACTCACATTTGGATAGACATCATGCAGAATGTAGATATAGGTACAAGGATCCAAGTGTTGCTGCGTCTCCATACACACCAACAACTAGAAGCCGGCTAGTGGGGGCGTGGTCACGTCACGTCTGATTCCACCCTGGATTGAGGGCTTTTTTTTTTTCTGTTGGGTAAACTTTTATAATAGCTTTTAGATCTGTTGAGATTCTAATCCAGTCATTGCAACATGTGGCAGAACGCTTTAGGATTCCGTTGCCCCCCGACAAAACAGAGGCCCGTCCACAGAATTGTTTTTTCTGGGGATTACCATTGATTCAGAGGCCATGGAATGTTGTTTGCCCTCTGATAATCCTGTGGCCCTAAAAGCTACAGTGGTGAGTGCAAAGCAGCACTGTAAGATACGTCTTTGGGACCTGCAGCCCTTATTGGGTAAATTGAATTTTGCCTGTAGGATTATTCTTATGGGTAAGATTTTCTGTCGCCGTTTGTCGGCTGCTATGGTGGGGGTTGGCCATCCGTGACAATTTATGGTGCTATAAATTGTGCATCATGCTGACCTTCAGGTTTGGGAGGTCTTATTGGAATCATACAATGGTCGGTCATTGTGGCTGGAGGGTCCCGTTAGAAATTTGGATCTGGAGATTTTCACGCAGCGGGTTCGGCTGGTTACGGCATTTACTTCCAAGGGCTGTGGAGAGCAGAGCCATGGCCAGAAGAATGGCGAAATGCCAATTTCCTTAAGAACTTGGTGCTCCTGGAACTGTTTCCCATAGTTCTGGCAGTGGAACTTTGGGGTCCGGCATTTAGAAACAAGAAGGTTAGATTCCATTGTGATAACATGGGTGTAGTTATGACTATTAACAATGTGTCCGTGTCCTCCTGTCATTCGACTGTTGCGATACTTGGTCCTTTGTGATTAAATGTATTTATTTATGCTGTCCACATACCTGGTTCATCCAACAAACTAGCTGAAGCCTTATCTCACATTCAGTGGGGCGAGTTTTGCATTGGAAGCAGAATGACATGGAGTTTCTTGTCCTCTGCGAATTTGGGGGATTGAGCTGAAATTGCCGCTGGACTAATTGCTGCTACCTGGGAGGCATATGGTAAGGTATGGTGGGAGTGTTTTTCTCTTCTTGAGGAGGTAAGTGAGTGTGGCTCTGCAGGGGACATGGGTTCTGTGGTTCCTTAGTTCGTCTGTCGGAACTTTGTGCGTGGTGTTTCTGCATCGGCGGTGGGTCGTAAGTTGGCGGTCCTCGCCTTCATGTTCAAATTGGGAGCATTTTATGATTTCACTAAAGTTTTTGTGGTTCGCCAGTCCCTAAAAGATTACCGTAGGGGCAAGCGGCTTCCTTTTCTGTTTTGGGTTCTGTTCTGGGGCGACTTCCGGAGGTGGGTACTGCAGCTTACGGGACGCTTTTGTTCCGGGCTGCCTTTTTGGTTGCCTTTTTTGGGGCTCTGAGGATTAGTGAATTACTTAACCCTTCTAGGAAGGTGGCTGGCTGGTGACACAGTTTGTACTGAGTCTTCCGTTCAGCTCTTGAATCAGCGTTCTAAGACAGATCAGGTGGGCAAGGGTATGCAGATCTTTTTATGTCAGGGCAAATAGCCCTTGCAGTAAGGAGGTTCTGTCAAGTGTGTCCCTAGAGGGCAGAGATGTATAGTAACTAAGTAGAACTACTTCACTACTGTACTTAAGTACCGAAAGGCGGTATCTGTACTTTCCTAGAGTAGAATTTTTTTCTCCTACTTCCACTTTTACTTCACTACATTTTTTCGATGATTTCAATACTTCTACTCCGATATATTTTTTTTGTGCTACATAGTTACTCGTTACTATTATAAAAATTACCACTGCCAGAACAGTAGATGGCAGATTTCATGAAGTACAAAATATGTGTATTATCTGCGTATACGAAAATAAATGCTACTGTATGTATAAATAAAAGCTGCATTTGAAATAATAAAAAACAATATGATGTTCAAACTTTTGACTTCTTTCATTAATAACTACATAACACAGTACTTGTACTTTTACTTTCAGTACTTGAGTAGCATTTTTTTTTCAAAACTACTGGTACTTTTACTTTCAGTACTTGAGTAGCAACATTTTTAAAAAAACTACTTGCAATACTTAAGTACAAAAAATGTTGAATACTTTAGTACTTCTACTCAAGTCACTTTTTGATTGAGCACTTCCACTTCTACTCAAGTCACTTTTTGATCGAGCACTTGTACTTTTACTCAAGTATGGGTTTCGAGTACTTTATACAACTCTGCTAGAGGGACAGCCCTTTGTTTGTATGCTTAGATGGCTCTTGGCTGTCAAAATTTCAGTTTATTGGGGTCTTTTGCAAATGCCTCTTTGCGTCTGGTTTGAATGTTAGGGAGTACTCCTCTCATTCTGTCCGCATTGGCATGGCCACCGAGGCATCTCACTGGGGTTTACATGCTGGAGGTATTCAAAGCATTGGTAGGTGAGAATCAAACAAGTATAAGTTGTATGTGTGGCCCCACCTGGTCTGAGCTAAGTTCAGTTTTTTGTTTTTTTTCTATCCCTTCTACTTTGTGTCTGTGTTGTCCGTTGCAGTGTTGCTCTTCCAGCCTGTTGTACTGTGGTTTGTTTTTATCTTGCACGTGTTCATCAATGCTTTATTTGGATTTTGGGGCAATATTTTGTGTTCTGGGGAGCTAAGAGGGCAGACACGAGGCTTAATGGGAGGCAACTAGTTCTTTTTAGAGAAGTGGGCAGTGTGCGGTGGATTGGTGTGCCTGGTGTGCTATGGAGTCGGGTTCTACCTGAGATCCATCACTTTGCCAAGTTGGACAGGAAACAATACCTTAGAGGTGATGGTGTGCATTTAAATGCAGTCGGTACTGATTTGTGATTCCTGGGATTGAGGGATGGGGTACAGCAAGCCGTTGAGGTTTGGAGGGGCGCAAAAGTGTAGGTGGTACACTTGTGGCGGTTGGAGGTCCTTTACTGGGGTTTTAAAAATCTGTTGTCTGTGATAAAAGTGTTGACCCATCTGTTGGTATGGTGTTTGATGATTGGTTGTAGTCCAATAATAGTGACCAGGTACTGGTAGACCTGTAAAGTGTCTGAGGCCAATTGGGAATGTCCCCAAGGTGGTGTCTTGCAGCTGGGGGCAGATATTTTTAGCAAAATGGTGCCACAGACAGAACAGGTTGGTAATGGAGTTGCAAGGACTTCTTACTAAATTACGACTGTAATGTAAAGCTGTTATTTATCGGTTATTTATTGTTTATTTTGTTTATTAATTGTTATTTTGCATAATAAAAGGACTTACGGCCATTTAAATCCATCTCGAGTTAAGTGTTTGATTTTGGTCAAGTGGGTGGGTAATCTTTGGGGATATAAGTGTTTGGTGTAGGTAGGTTACCTCTGAACTGCCCTAGTCAAGATATTTAGCAATTTATATTTATTAAAATAATTGCATTTCCATGTTCTGTGTACTGTGGGAGACCAGATATAGTGAATGCAGGGTTCAGGGTTTCGTAACACTTTAAAACAGAGCTAGAATTTTTTTTTTTTTAGCCCCCCCCCCCCCCCAGGTGTGTTATGCCATAATGTACTAGTATGCACAACATATTAGTACAATATGGCAGACTTACCTATCATATAGTGTACTCTAGTGCTGGGACCGATGCGGCAGGCCCCCGGCGCTTCCATCTTTGCCCTGTCTTCCTTACAGGTCCCGTGCCTTGGGTCATTTGATAGACCAGGCCGCGATGACCCCACTCCTACTCATGCGCACGGGTTTCACAGTTGCAGATCTGAGTTGAAAATGGAGCTGGGAATATTTTGCACTCTTCTCCTTTCATTTGGTGCTATTTTTAGCAATACGGCACTGCAATTACTTTAACTGACAATTGCACGGTCGTGTGACGCTGTACTAACTAATACACTGTTTCACTTTCCCCATCAGCTCATCCGCCAGAGCTATTACCTTTTGTATCAATTGACCCTCCCTTTTAGATTGTAAGCTCTAACAAGCCAGGCCCTCTGATTCCTTTTGTACCAAATTGTATTGTAACTGTAATGTCTGCCTTCATTTTGTTAACCACTTGCCGACCGCCGCACGACTATCTACGTCGGCGGTCAGCCCCTCACAGGCAAACTAACGTAGGGCTACGTTGCTTGCTTGTGAGGGTCTAGGGAGCGAGCGCGCGCCCCCGGAGGCGCGCTCCCGCTCCCGCGTGGTCACGGACCCCCCCGCGCGTGTGACCAGCGGACCCGATGTCCGCCGGCCACTCGGCGATCGGCGGGGGAGAGGGAGAATGTCAGGCAGCTTGTGTAAACAAACTGCCTGTCATTCTCCTCGCTGCAAAGACACTGATAAAACGGATCTGGTATGTAGATCCGTTGATCAGTGTCCTTACAGCTAGAGCCACAGCCAATCACAGTAGAAACCACGCCCCTAGGGACACACACAGCCCCTCCCTTCCAAATAAAGTTAACCCCTTCACTACCAGTGTATTTTTACAGTAACAGTGCATATGTATAGCACTGATTACTGTAGAAATGTCACTGGTAACCCCAAAAGTGTCAAAAATGTCAGTCAAGGGTCCGATCTGTCCGCCGCAATGTCGCAGTACCGCAAAAAAAATCGCAGATCGCCGCCATTACGCGTTAAAAAAAAAAACAACAAAAATGACAAAAATCTTTCCCTTTGTTAGTAAACGCGATAACTTTTGCGCAAACCAATCAAAATACGCTTTTTGCGATTTTTTTTACCAAACATAGGTAGCATAAAACAAATTGGCCGAAAATTTTTAAAAATTTTGATTTTTACATTTTTTTTGGGGGAATTTCATATAAAAAAATGTGAAAAATATTGCTATTTTTGCAAAATTGACGCTCTTTTTTTGTTTATAGCGCGTGATCAAAAAATCGCACAGGTGATCAAATACCACCAAAAGAAAGCTCTGTTTGTGGGAAAAAAAGGACGTCAAATTCGTTTAGGTACAGCGTCGCACGACCGCGCAATTGTGCGTTAAATTCACGCAGTGCCGAATCGCAAAATACCCCCTGGTCGGAATGGGGGTAAAATCTTCCGGGGCTTAAGTGGTTAAGCGCTGCGCAAACTGTTGGTGCTATATAAATATAAATCCTGTATAATAATAATATTAATAATAATAATACCCAAATAAAATTGATGTCCTTTTTTCCCACAAATAGAGCTATCTTTTGGTGGTATTTGATCACCTATGTGGTTTATATTTTATACGCTATAAACAAAAAAAAATAAATAAATATTTTTCACTTTCTGCTATAAAACACATCCAATAGAAAAATGTAATAAATCAAATTTCTTCATCAATTTAGGCCAATATGTATTCTGCTACATCTTTTTGGTAAAATAAATCCCAATAGGGGTATATTGACTGGTTTGTGCATCTACAAACTATGGGATAGATTTAGGGACTTTTTGAAAAAATATTTTTTACTAGTAATTGCAGTGATCAGCAATGCCCCAGAGCCAAAAAAGAAAATCACGTACAGGTACGTGATTTTGCGCTTAACGGTCGCCCTGCTACACTATATGTACGTGGAGTGGTCCTTAATCGGTTAAAGACAAATAGACTGTGCACTTTGCAAAGTGCAATTGCCCTCTTCAACTGCAGTTGCTCCAGAGTTTAGTAAATGAGGTAAGGCTTCCTTTTGCAAAGAGTATGCAATCCCTTGCAAGGAAAATTAAAGAAAAAACAGCATTTTTGCTTGTGCATGATTGGATGATGGAAGACAGCAGAGCTTCTTCTCATTTACTAAGCTCTGGAGCAACTGCACAAAAAGTCGTTTTGCCTTTAGTAAATCAACACCTGTATGTCCTCACATGGAGGGTGAACCAGAGAAGAAAAAACTTGCCCCCAGACCCCTAGACAACTTGTACTGATTGTCCTATTCCCTATGTTGCATGTGAGCATGATGGATATGCTCCTACCAAAACACATATAGAAATAATGCACGGGCAGCCTAGAGTGATATACAACATATATTTTTATTAGTATACACACAAAAATATCCAATTTGTACAATATAATGCTCCTGCATTATAAATGGATTTTTTGGTGAACAAAAGTTTTTTCAGTGTTCTGACAGACAGTAGAAACAAAATACAGTGGGGCTTTTCACATTACATTTATTGAAACTGATAAGATTTAACATTAGTGGGTCAAACCACAGCCACATATGTGAAGCCCAGGACAGAGTGGCATCTCACTGGATTACCTATGTTTATGTCTTTATATCCCAAACCACAGCAGATCGTGCAAATCTTTCAAGGGAATTTATGGTAACAGCAATGTAAAAGCTGACATTACAGACAGGTATAAAGTTCAGACACCTAGACATTTTTTAGTCTTCCTGGTCATACAGTTTCGATCAGGAAAAAAAATTTCCTGTTTCCCAGCTCTCTTCTACTCCTTTAAATTCCTGTTGACTCATCATTATGATGGGCAGCCCCACTGGCAAATAGGGGAGTGAGCATGTACTAAAAAAAGGAGGAGTTGATGCAAGGCACCTGTCAACCTGTTAGCAGCTTTTTTTTTTTTTTGGTAGAGGCTTTGGGGTGTTTAACATGATGCTGACTTTGCTAGTGAGCTAGTGAGCAACTTACCTAAGGTTCAGACTTTTCTGAATTTACTGGCTGCATTTGTTCCAAGTCTATATCTTGCTAGCTAACAAAGCCAGGATCAGATTGACAGCCTTGGAGTCTGCAAGTTCAGAAAACAAGTCGGCAACAGCAATTATATAGGTTTACTAAAAAGATTCACATGATTAGCTAAAGTTCTCACTTCCAGGAAGATCATTTCAAGGCAATCATCTTCCATAGATGTGTGGAGCTGCAAGTCAGTTGGCATTTCCTACATAGATTTTCTACTTATTTTGCATTGCAATTATGGTTGACTCAGATGTCATCTTCCCAAAATCCAGTAAAGGTTTTAGGAAGACTTATATTTTAATTGGTTATGGGAAATTTTATGAAGGTTTTTCTTGTGGCTTGAAGGCAAGATCATAGGTAACCAAATACCCATCATTGTACATATAAAGCTTGTGATCATTGGGGTTGTAACTCAAACTCTGTACATTTTCCATCATCTTGTCAAGGACAATGCTAATTTGCCCCTCTTTGCTTGTACTGGTGTCATACATATAGAATATTTCTTCCTTTCGGGTATTGAGGGTTCTAGTTGCATACAGGACCCCACAAACCATGAAAGCATTGGTGACAGCAGGTTTATACTGGGCAGTAGACCAAGTTCTCTCCACAGTCAGAGTAGTTGAGTTAAGTTTGCTTATAAGCATGTTTCCAGAATTCTGCTCTGTAGAGTAAATGACCCAAAGACCATCTTCATCGCTAGCGAGGTCAATGTCTTGCCAGTTAGATGATGCGTAGGAGAAGCGGTTGTTGAATGTGGAATCTATAAGGGTCTTCCTCTCCAAAGCACCAGTGTCTACTTTATATTTGCAGATGTCCCTTGTATTGTAGCAGTTGTAATACATGGAGTAGTTGAACAAGATCATACCACCACCTTGACCACAGCCAGAATAGTCGATATTGTTGTAGGCCAGAGTCTTGGTGAGGACCTTATCTGTAGGTCTCTTGTACAGCAAGAGATCATCATAAGTGGGGTAATATCGGAAGATATTCATGGTACGACTGTCAGTGGTTAAAGGGGCCACCCAGTGTGTATCCTGCTCAGCACCTACGAAGGAATCCTTTCCCCAACCTCCAAATTTGTAGTTGAAGCCTAGCCAGTTCAACTGTACCACAAATGGCTTGCTGATGTTTTTAAGACCACCGTGATTACAGGTGCCTGTGGATATAAAAGAGAAATACATTTATGTATTTTACATTTATTCATTAATTTCATATATCTGAATTTAAAAGCACATATTTATTTTTTAGGAAAATAAGCTAAGAAATAAATCATAGCTAGTAAAGTCTAAGTGACATGAATAGGAAATGTGAAATTTTATATAATTACATTTTAAGGGTATAAAGCAGGAGTTCTCAAACTTTCTAAACAAAGGGCCAGTTCCATGTTATTTAGACCTTAGATAGGCCAGACTGGGCAGGGGAGTAGAAAATGCTCCAGTGTTAGTAGTAGTTAACAATGCACTAGTCTCAATGATCAGTGAGAATTAAAAAAATACATCTGGGTTTGTGAGCTATGATAGTAAAAATGGGCCTAGCACCTAATAGTGGGATGACAAATAATGCCCCATTTTTGGAATGCATGAGAGTAAGAGTACCCCATCATTGGTATCAGTGGGAGTAATATGATACATCATTGGTACTAGTTGGAGTTATAGTGCTCCTTCATTGGTATCATTTACAAGGGATAGTGCCACATTATTGATATCAGTTGGAGAAAAAGTTCCCCTTTGATTGTTACAGATATGCAGCTTTGCTGCTGAACTACCACTTCTTTTCCTACAGACCAGCAGGTGTGCAGGGTTCTGCTTTTTCCTGTTATCCCGCAGGATAACAGTGCTCAAGGCTGGTATTTAACTGCTGCTGATTCAGTTAGCTACATGCCCTGCCCAGGCCAGCCAGGCCATCTCCCTTTCTATTTAAGCTGGGCTGTCTCTAAATTCCCCAAGAATTCTGAGTGACCAAGAGATTCCTAGTGTTCCTATAGCTGGACCCCCTGTGTTCCTAGTGACTTTGCAAGTTCAAGAGACTTTCAAAGTTACCTCCATATCCCCAGTTTCACCCAGTCTATCCAGTGACTCTGTGTTCCTGCCTGCAACCTGTACCCTTGTACCAGTTGTATCCTCTGGGCATTCCAATGTACTTATACCTGTTTCGCTTGTGCACCCTGCCAGCTTTCAGACTTTCTGCACCTACACGATCTCCTTCGAGTTTTCTGTGTCTCAGCCTGCCTTTCATTATCAGCACCTGTGTCTGAAACCTGCTTCAGTGTCTCCCTGTGTATTTCTAGTCTGTTTCCTTCTCTGTGTTCCCGTGCACTTCTGCCTGCTCCAATAGAATCCCATCTGTTTTTGTGAATTACTATTCACTCCCGGTGATTCTGTGTTCTCTTTTGTGTTTTACCTGTTCCCAGAGCCTCTATGTGATTTCATGGATTTATTTCAGCTAGGGCATAATACCCATTGACCTGTGATCCTAGCTTCTTAGTGCTTTAAAGGACTCTACCTGCTTATCATCCCTTATTTCCCAGTAGCTGCCTACTAGGGTGAGAGAGAGGGCTGCAACATGAAAATTGTCTGCAGCACAACCCATCTCCTCCTTCAGGAGCTCTGGAGAAGACAAGAAGGTTCCTAAAGCCCCGTACACACGTACCGAATGTCGGCCGAACGATCGGCCGTCTTTTGTCCGGTGCTGTCCTGTCGGTTGAAAAGTGCTAAAGACTGCACACAAATTTTGTCGGCCAACAACAGCCGACTGCAGAAGTGATATCGTGTGATGGTTAACTTTCTGTGTGTTTTTTCTTCTCTGAGCATGCCCAGTCTTGCTCATCTGCTGTTTGTCGGCCGAATTCTGTACTGACTGAGGAACAATCGGCCGTTCTGGTGTTGGCCAACAAAAATTTTAAAGCCTGCACACCAGATTCTGTTCGGCCGAAAAGTCGCAGTCGGTTGTCGGAAGCATCATACTAACAAGCCGACAATCGGCCGATCGGTCGGTGGACGAATATTTACGGCCGACAATTGCTACGTGTGTACGGGCTTTAGACTCTGTGCCTCAGCCTGTTCAAGGATCCTCAGCTTAACTGTACGTGCAGGCATGCTGGGTTCTTCACCTTTGATATAGGGTTGCCAACTCATCCCTTTAAATCAGGACACATATTAATTACACAGGTTCTGGGGCTCATAGTATGTGCATAAGGCACTAAGTGAGTTACCTTAATCAGCCACAGAACCTGTGTAATTAATGTGTGTCCTGGTTTAAAGGGATGAGGTGGTGACCCTACTTTGATATCAATGAGTATCTTACCTATCCTAGACTCTACTGTATTCTGTCTACCTGCATTCTCTGGGACCCTTGTGCATCTCTATTTTCCTTATACCTACCATTATCTTGTGTTCCTGTAAGCCCCTCCTCATCCCACTACTGTAAGATATCCATGACTCCTGCCTTCCTGTGAGCCCAGCACCCCTGTGCTGTAAATGTCTCTTAGCCTGCCTGCAAGACCCATACCCTTGTACTGCACTATCCTCCTGCCATTACTG
The DNA here is from genome assembly GCF_965119305.1 of Pelophylax lessonae. NCBI lineage: Eukaryota > Metazoa > Chordata > Amphibia > Anura > Ranidae > Pelophylax > Pelophylax lessonae. Next base: position 71,397,809 of record NC_138774.1, read on the forward strand.
TGAGTCTAGTATTCCAAGCTTTCCCAGATCCTTGTCTCTTGTGCTTCCCTGTACCTGGTCAGCTGTACCCTCTCACAGAGGATCCAGAATCCCCAACCATATGCTGGGGTCAGTTGGAGAAATAGTGGCCCAAGGGCTGGGTAAAGGCAAGCAAAAGGAATGGCTCAGGCCCATGGGCTGCAGTTTGGTTGTTCCTTTTATTTTTTCTGGTGATCTGGTCCTAAACACGCTTCCACTCTTAGGGTGACAATGCTCACTCACTGTACTGTATCTATGAAGGATCAGTGTTGTCAACCCAGGACAGAAAGTGTGTTAGGACTAATGAACACTTCCCCCTCTTGTCTCCATTTTGTGGAGGAGGGAAGGGGAATCCTTTCCCCCTTACAGATTTAATGTGAGCAGGGCTGATAAGACTTCTAGGGATTTCAATGTAGTAGAGGCTTAGCTCACTACAGTAAAATACAATCTGGAATCCTGACAGCATCAACAAATGTTTTTAAAATTTATTGAACAGTGAGAATAAAAAAAAGTTTAAATTGTATGTTTACCCACGTCAAGTCCGCAATATTTATATATACATTGTGGCTTTGAAGTGACTTACCAGGATTATGGCTGAAGATATCAGCCATAACTCCTAGGATTGTTTTTTTACAGCAGGTGGCAGGCTTTCTTATTAAAGTTTTCTTTCAGAAGTTGTGGGAGGGGACGTCCCCCACCTCCTGCTGCTCACTCCTGTTTCTCAGGCTTACTCTTTCCGCCGGTTCACCCCGAGAAACAATCCAACGGTGCAGCTGCCTAGTCTCGGAGGCGATCAAAGAGTAGATCCTTTTTGATCGCTTCTATGGCCTTGGAGGACCAGAGCAACATGATGACGTCACTTCAGGTCTGCGTTGGAAGTAAACTATTTTTTTTTTAAGCAAAAGATCAAAAGGCAATGTAATAGAGCAGCACGAAATGCCAGCAGAATGCTTGGATGTATAGGGAGAGGTATAAGCAGTAGAAAGAGAGAAGTGCTTATGCCGCTGTACAGAACACTGGTGAGACCTCACTTGGAGTATTGTGCGCAGTACTGGAGGCCATATCTCCAGAAGGATATAGATACTCTAGAGAGAGTTCAGAGAAGAGCTACTAAACTAGTACATGGATTGCAGGAAAAAACTTACCAGGAAAGGTTAAAGGACCTTAACATGTATAGCTTGGAAGAAAGAAGAGACAGAGGGGATATGATAGAAACTTTTAAATACATAAAGGGAATCAACTCGTAAAGGAGGAGAGCATATTTAAAAGAAGAAAAACTACCACAAGAGGACACAGTTTTAAATTAGAGGGGCAAAGGTTTAAAAGTAATATGAGGAAGTATTACTTTACTGAGAGAGTAGTGGATGCATGGAATAACCTTCCTGCAGAAGTGGTAGCTGCAAATACAGTGAAGGAGTTTAAGCATGCATGGGATAGGCATAAGGCTATCCTTCATATAAGATAGGGCCAGGGACTATTCATAGGATTCAGATATATTGGGCAAACTAGATGGGCCAAATGGTTCTTATCTGCCGACACATTCTATGTTTCTATGTTTCTATGTTAAAAACATTTTTTTTTTATCTTT